>NW_027412557.1:7689710-8289710 GCF_025532065.1 Leptinotarsa decemlineata
GAGCTAATAAAAAGCTAATAAAAATTTTTCACGTTTTTATCACCCCAAAATTAGTAGAAATTGACTAATTTAGTGTAGGAAACATTCAAAAAATATTTTTTTGTTGTGTTGTGGAATCTTGGCTGAAAAGTAATGATAACAGATTATGGTACTGGAATGAAACAAGATCACTACGATTCATATACAGAAAATAGGTACTTGAAATGAATGCTCCATTACAAAGGTTCAGAAACGGCATTTCCAGAAAAAAATTATAGAAGTCGACTTCTCATCGAATCTTCATGTCTTGTGGACTGCTGAATTTGAATTTCATCTTTGTGCCCTCCCAGTCATGTGTTTCATAACGAAAACCACAAATAACATTAAAATGTCGACACTATTTCGACCATCATTTGAAAATTTGTCACTTATTGGAGGTACCCCCATTAGGAATAGAAGTAGAGAAAATTTCACAAAAAATTTCAACTTTGAAATTCAGTAATTAACTTCGCTAGAGCACCCTTGGCGAAAACGGAGGAAAACGCTATTCTGACTCGCAAGTGGCACTTTTTTCCAGCACAATACCACATACACTTTTTGAGTAACTAGTTGAATAGATATGATAAACCCAACGCTGGAACAGCAAATTCATTTTCTGAAATAGAAACCGAAGGCAAATCTTAATGGTGTATTAGACACAAATCTCGGAGATGAGCTCATATATATGGAACAAGTTTTATGCAACTTTGGGGCTCTTCGTATAATTGGATACTCGAACATTAGATATAATCTACAGAGTTGGAGACAGTGACAGATTAAAGCTGGCATATGCACTTCTATCCTCCTTATAACAAGATTTGTTAGACATGAAGCCTACAACTGTAAAGACCACTCTTTCGAAATATAACTTTTCTACAGGGAACTTGCATGAAAATTTAATCATGAAAATTACATTGAGAATCGAAAGATATCATTTTGATGAAGCCTTTATTACCGATTTTTTTTAAATTCTATTCGTTCTATAGAAACAAATGAAGTTTACTGAAAATTTAAATTTCGTCATGAAAAGAGAAATGAGAATTTCTTTGTTTTTTACCACTTTTATTTGTAACTAACGTTACTGAAGTTTCTTCCTATATGGACATTTTCCAACTTAAACAATAAACTTCTTTATTGTTTAAGTAAAACTTAAACAATAAACTTATTGTTTAAGTTTGAAAATGTCCATATAGGACGAAACTGCAGTAACGTTAGTTACAAATAAAAGTGGTAAAAAACATAGAAATTTTCATTTCTCTTTTCATCATGATCCCCTACCAAATAGTGTTAAATTTCGTCACGTGACCAAAAACGCTCAGCCATTGGATGTGACGTCATACTGTATTTCGCCAGTCGCCATTCCATTTATGTTGAACTGTTTGCGTTTGCTGTTGTTTATTGTGATATTTTTGTCCAAATCTGTGGTTTTTACTGTCTTAAGTTAATTTCACACAGTATTATTTACTATTGAGTATGTTGTGAATTCGAACAAACATGACCGATGGATTTACAAAAGGTCAATCCGATAATCTGATAGTTAATATGTTTATGGTAGCAAAATTCATTGAAGAAGCTGAACATTTTTTTCTTGGTGAAGTACGCGGAGTTAAAATAGACGAATAGATACAATTATTTCTGTTGAAAGTGTTATCACTATGTTTGAATTTCATTTACCTTTGTAATGAAAAATTTATACTCGTTTGCTTGTAAAGTGGGGTAAAAGTCAATAATATATTTCATAGATACAATATGAAGTAATGTCATTGTTTTCATTGTTTTTGTATACCTCAAAAGTACAAAAATATATATTATATACAGTGTGTAAGAGCCAAATGGAATGAATTCATCATATCGGTTACGGTACATACTTCAACGGAAAAATGCTACCCCTACTTTCAACCTTCGTCGAATGGCAGGTACAATCCCCAATTTTTAAAATGGGAAGTAGGCTTGTAATGAATCGATTAAAAGATATCTTCATTATATATTCAAAAATGTCAATGCTTTCAAGTTTATTGCAATAATTAAGATACAATGAAGAAATAATTAAGAGAAACGAAGAAGATGTTCAAAATGTTCACCGCGAACGTTTTGTCAACATCCTAATCTCAAATAAAACTTTCTTCTAACATTACTTAACATATCAGGCGTTATTCATTCTTTTTTCGTTATTCGTTCTTTTAAATCATTCACATCTGAAGGTTTAGATTTACACATATTGCTATTTATATATCCCCATAAAAAGAAATATAATGATGAAAGATCTGGTGATCGCGCTGGCCACATTTAAAAATTGGGGGTTGTACCTTTCATTCGAAGGGGGTGAAGATAGAGGTGACATTCTTAAGTTAAAGAATGTCAAATTATAATTTACAATTGACTTGTTTCGAGTTTTTTTTATATATGTACAGTAACCGAAACAATGAACTTATTCCATTTGGCTTTTACACATTGTATATTATCATGAAAGAAGATAATTTGTTTGAAGGTGATTGACAATGTTTCGTGATGAATTTCACTAGTTCGGACTTCCATTGTCTATTAGATAAAATGATTTGAAATCCCTGAAACAAGTAAAAAAAGAATAATTAAAAAAAAAAAAAAAAAAAAGAATAGTTGAAAATAACAATTATATTAAGCAACAATAAACCTGAAATGAAATGATAGTAAGATAACCTACAAGTAGAAATATAATAATTGAATAAATGAAAATTAAAGGAATGCAAAAAGAAAATAATAAAAATAAAAAAAATAAAAAAAAAAAAAATAAAAAAGTGTAGAGATTCCAAGTCACGTTAGTTCACGACGTTTCGATTGTTGGTATCTACAACGTGACTTGGAATCTCTACACTTTTTTATTTTTTTTATTTTTATTATTTTCTTTTTGCATTCCTTTAATTTTCATTTATTCAATTATTATATTTCTACTTGTAGGTTATCTTACTATCATTTCATTTCAGGTTTATTGTTGCTTAATATAATTGTTATTTTCAACTATTCTCTTTTTTTTTTTTTTTTTTTTTTAATTATTCTTCTTTTTTTACTTGTTTCAGGGATTTCAAATCATTTTATCTAATAGACAATGGAAGTCCGAACTAGTGAAATTGAAAGAAGATAATTATTTGATAATAGAACCTAACTCATTGGAATTCGTATAAATAATTTGGGTTAAATTGTGTCAGTTTGGTTAGTCTTGATCAGCTTTAAAATAAATAATAATTATAATATTTAATTAAGTTTCTGATTTTCCAATAATCCTATCCTCAACGCAATTATCTCATAAATCAGATAGATATTGATATGTAAATACTTACATAAAAATAGTCTTCACATACATGAAGAGCTTTGCTGTTATGTGAAATATAATATTTTTATTCCTTCTGCATGCATTTAACCAATTTGTTAAACGGTTACGATCATCTTCAGGTACTATTATAAATATTTTATTGGGTGATTTAATGGAAGTATTTGTGCACAAAGGCGCAATGCAATATCTATAATATTGTTTGTGTTACATTGTCTTTGAAATCGAATGTCCTTGTTGGATTTATAAATTCAACAATACACGAACAAAGCTGAATCAAGGTTAAACACAAATCACGAAACTATACAACTTAATAATACCAATCTATCGAAAAACAGGACGTCATCAGATTTTACACAAAAGCGTTTCGCTGCAGCTGCTTAAATAGGTAGATTTAAACGGCAGTCACAGCCTGCGCCATATGCGTGCTCCCTGATTGATACACTATGACGTCATGACAGTTCGCGCCTTCCAACGCTTGTTTGAATTGATTTATCAACGCAAGAAACTTTTTGATTTTTTATAAACTGACTATTGATATTTTACTGCTCATGTTTTGCAGTAGTTAATAGTTATCATAGCAGTTTTTACGATGTAAAAAAATCTGCAAGTTTCCTATTATCTCCCTCCACCAATACTTGGTTGAGCTGGAAGTATTATGAACTTCTGTTTCCCATGTCGATATTTGTTTTTCCTTTCCAAAAGGAATTTGAACTTTGGCTATAATTTAATTGAAATATTCGATTTGATGGAAGTTCAAAATGAAAATTTGAGTTTCTGTGATGAAGTTATTTAGATAAAAATATTTTAAGGTATACATATACACTTCGCAATATCATTGTGGGAGATTTTATTTCAGTTCTTATGACAATGGAGCTCATTCATTATAGTTTTCGTCTATTGTGAATTGTGAAGCTCTGATGAAAAGGCGGTTCACGACAATACCTCATCTAAAAAGAAACCAGGAATAGACGAAATAGTAGAAATGGAATTTGGATCACGACCTTTGATGTGAAACTCTTTGTTACAAAACGGACAGCTCAATGGGCAAGAACATTCTGAAAGCAATCTGTTTCGGTTTACTGTATGGAAAGAGACTTAATCGAAAAAGGGGGAAAGTAATCATTGGTTTTCAATAGATCCACCTAACTAGTGGGGTTTCTCAATAACAATATATTTTTATCGTAGTATTTCTTCGAGATGATATTTTATCCAAATCATTTGTCTAAGGATATCTGTTGAGAATGTGGAAATGAACCATAAAATCAACATATTCAAAACATGTGCAACTGCTGAAAGAGAACAAAAATGGCAACAATATAAATACTCACGAAACACCTATGTTAATAGTCTGGAAGAAAAAGAAAAAATATATTTCGAAAATAAAATTTATGAAAATAAAAAAGATCCTAAAATTATGTGGAAATGTCTGAAACAACAAGTCAAACTAGTAGAATCACATAATATGAAGAGAATTATGTTTGAAAATAGTAATGGTAAAAAATATGTGATAATCCAATAGAGATTGCCCATAATTTCAATGAATATTTTGTAAACAGTGTAATTGTGTGTGTTTTTATTGTTCAAAAAAGAATAATTAGAAGTATCTTTAATATTGCACCCAGGGATAGCTGTAGACCTGCTTTCTGCAAGAACAAGATGCTAACATTACCTTGTATCTATATATAAAGCTCTGCTCCATGTGAAGAATAATGTACCCAATCTGAGAGATGAATCGACAGTTCATAACTATGCAACACAAAATAGACATTTATTAACTATCCCAAAACATAAAACATCGACATTCAAGGAATCACTTGCATATAATGGCATAATATTATTCAATACGTTGCCTCAAGATATTAAAGATTTGTATATTATATCATTCAAAAAACAAATAAAGGAGGTATTAAGTAATAAGGGATATTATAGCGTAGAAGAATTCTTAGAACGGGATACACTGTTATCATGATTATTGCTTTCACTGCATTTCTTTCATCCTAGTTAAAGATAAATTTACTTTATGTATGTGTATACACATATGTGTGTATGTGTGTTTGTGTTATTTTTGATATAAGTATATAGTTATGTACCTGTTTTAAGTGTCCAATCTATGTTATACTGTGGACCGTTATTATTGTTTTATATAATTTTCATATTTTTATTTATGACATGTCTTATATCATGTAAATGATCGAAAAGACGAATAGAGTTGTTATTATTATTATTATTGAGATAGAAAATAGTATATATTGTGATGAGATATGGACACTGAATAACTATGAACCCATAAATACATGATAACTTCACGTAAAATAATTTTTCTTTTGATAAAGTAAATAAAAGTGAAATTATAAATAGTAAATTCTCAAAAGAAACTTTCGATGTGTTTCGGCATATAAAATTGAACTTTATAAATACTTCCTTGTACACGGGACTGTTTCCAAATGAGTACAAAGTTAGTACAGTGACTCCAATTCCAAAAATAAATAATACAAATGATGCAAGTAATTTTCGTCCAATAAACAGTCTTACAACGCTTGAAAAAGTACTGGAACTGGCAGTATATGAACAACTAGTAACATAAAGAAATAATATTTTCAAAACATTTCCATAACAAATCGAACTGTTTGAAACAGTTTTCATTCAAAATGGCTACTAATGAATAGGGGAGGGAGGTCATAATAGTGACGTTAAGGGTAATAAACAATAAAATAATAAACTAAAGATATTTTTTTAATGAAAACTAATGACAACTCTTTGGTAACTCATTAATTCATCATTTGGCACCGAATTTGGTGAAATAAGAAATCAAATAATATTTTTTATTTCAATTTCACAATATTTTCAAGAAAACTACATCGTGCCCCGGGGTAGGGGCAGTATGTGGTATCCAGTACGGGGCAGTACGGGGTACACTATTTCATTTGTTAACAGAATAAGTAGATGTGGATTTCCTCTAAATCTGCGTCATCAACTCCTGCACAGGCTGTATAGGGCCCACTGTCTACATAGCTGGCAGACCACTCAACGCTCCGCAAACTCCAAATAAGTGAGGTTCAAGTTAAGACAATAGATGCATAAGACATCCTCCTTAACATTTTGAATAGTACAACCGTTTTCCCTCTGCGATACATTTTTCTCGTTTGGTTTCTCTGTTCGATTGTGGGGATGGAGAGAATGTCTTTGAGAGAAGAGTTTTCAAAGGAAGTTGTTAAATCACGACATACTCTTCGAATTGGAGATCGTAAAACGCTTTCTTTGTCTTGTATAGATGGCCCAGGCTGAGGCTCTGAGATAAAAGTTGTCTGATGTAAATGTCTCGATGTTGCAGGCAAAATAGGTTCAAAAGGTACCTCTTCAAGGGGAGGCGACAGGGGTTGCTGAATTTGAGCAGTTGAAAAAGTTGCTTCATGCTCATCATTTGTAAACGGTGCGTCTGTTGTTGATGCAGCTGGAAAATCTGAATCTGTGAAATCATTTTGAATAAATGGCCCTACATTTTTCAAATGCATTGATTGTCGTCGAAATTATTTCAGCTTGAATATAAGCATTTGCAAAAATTTCGCTTATTTGAAAAGTTGTTATTGTTCGCCCTGGGTGCGACCGTAACCAGTTAGAACAAGCATGCTCATAATACACACTCAATGGTTTCATGAAGCCAACATCAACTATAGACCAACTGCCTCTGGAACTTCGTGAGTTCATATCATTTTTTAAAATCCTAAAACATAGCCATGTTTTCGTTATGCTCCCATGTCTAAAATAATTTTAAATAACGAACAAAAAAATGAATGCAAGGTCAGGATGATTTTGGGCAAAACATTAATAGTTCATATTAGTAGTATTACATATTAAAAAAACCATAGTAGTAATCTGAACACTTGCATTTTTAGACACGTTTTGGTAACCGCTCAAAATTAGATGAAATGTCGCTGGAAAAAAGAATTGGTCATCAAAAATAAATGCGTACACTCTAATCTCCGATCACTACCGCACTTAAGGCTGATGCAAAATGCGAAAACAAAACACGGCTAATGTGCGTAGTTATTTGTATGTGTGGGTGTCCCCGTCGTACCTCATGTCACCGTTATGCCCCTCCCGCAACTGTTTTTCCATGTATTTTTTGTGAATAACTTATGAATCGCTATGTGGGTTGGCCCCGTCTTGCCTTGCATCCCCGTTTTGCCCCCACCCCTTCACCTATTTTTCCATATATTTTTTTCGGAAGAAGATTCTGTAGTATTTGGAAGTTATTTCCTGACGTAATCCGAACACGGAATTCAATCAATATAATCTCTTAAAAAAAACATAACTTCTATTTGCTACAGTTCTTTAAATAGATACCCTGTGTATTCGATACTATTTCGAAAAAGCTGAATGCATTGGTATCTTGAACTTTCAAACTAAAAATTTTATGACTATTGTATTTACACATTTCGAAATCCAACCACAGTTCCGAAAATGTGTAGTAGATAAGCCGATAGTCGAAAATCCGTAACGTATTCAATTAACATTTCATTGTGAAACCTTCACTGAACAGTTCACAAACCCAAAATACGTATTTTGCTTCACAATAGCTTTTTTGGGAGTGTTCATATGTGTTTCAACACGACTAAGGAAACTTTTTCATAGTAAAACACGTGTTTTGGTTTTGTAAACTGCTCAGTGGAAATCTCACAATGGAGCATAATATAAATCCATAAAGTACCATAAAGTACCATATAATACTTCATTGTAATATCCCCTCCGAATAGTTTACAAAACCACAAAACATGTTTCATTATACACGTTCGGTGAAAACTGCAATGGAGTAACACTCCATTGTGAGATTTATGAGGAAGCTATTGTATAGTGAAACACGTGTTGCCGCTTTGAAAACTATTGAGTGAGAATCTTGAGAATTCTTGAAAAGTTTCAATGCAATTATCTTCAAATCACATAGCTTCTCTATTGGAATGGAAAAAGACACAGGGGTAGTATTGGTTGTCGATTATTCAAATATCCAGGTTTCATTCAGTAGTCTCATGATTCAACATAATTCAACAATGAATATTTCTTCAAATATTTTTGACATCACCTCCAAACTTGGATTTCTGAAGAGATTTTCCCATAATTTTTTGAATTTTTGAGGTAGAAGTTGATAATGAAGATTTTTTGATGAACGGTCGACAAGCCATATATTATTTTGTCTTGTGTTTCCAAAGCTGTATTTACCACTAGTGAATGTAAGATTTCCATTGGAGACAAGGATATGATCTCCTTCAAACTTCGCACGATAAAAAGTAAAACTTTTTTAATCCTTAGGATCGAAAGGATTCGTAACGAAGCGAAAGCTGGTTAATGGAAAAACACACATATGTGTCTTTGTTACAATTAGAGTTCAAGAAAACGGGCTGTCCAGTAACAGCTCCGTAGAAAACTTTGAAATTTTCGAACAAATACTTCCATATTGACGAATCATCACTTGCGTGTATACGTTCAAATGTTACATCATTTTTTCTGGGATGTTCAAAAAGGAAGGCTATAGTCACATACACTTTTCGATTAGAGCGCTTCGTAAATATTTTCATCGAATGCAAACTAAAATGAAACAACAAAAAACAATCGAAATGTACAGAGAACAATGTATCTGACATTCATAATTTGTGTGAGTTGGCAATCGCAATAGTCCCTTCGAAGGACGGGGATTATTGCTTTTTGTATATCTCAGGAGGACTCTAGATCATCCACCATTGTACGCATCTGCTCTTAATTATACTTGGAACTGGTGTAGGTCTGAAAGACATTGTGTTCCACTCCAACCTAACCTGATGAAATAACCTTTGGGTACATTGTTAACGTAGATATTCCAAGAAGAGACGAAATCGATATTCAAGCATAAATATAAGTTCAATGATATAAAGTGCTTTGGATATAATAAACCGTTCGAACTGAAAATAGTAAAAGGTCATTTTCGAAGATGATTTTGTTTTTTCGTAAATGAATATTCAAATCAGAGTTATTGGAATTTATCTCCGAAATTTGTTTTGAAATCACGCAAAGGCTACTTCTCAAAAGCTTGGAACACTGGAACACAGAAAACTGTACATACCTCAACAACTTTTGATGCTGTATAAAGCTCACATCGCACCTTCTTTGGAGTATTGTTCTCATATATGGAGCTCTGCCCCCAAACATACCCTGAAGTTGCTGAATTCCATCCAGAAAAGACCCATCCGCCTGATTGGAGATGCGAACATCACGTGCAACCTTGATAGCCTGGAACATCGAAGAAAGGTTGGAGATTTGTCTCTCTTCTATTGATACTTTCACGGGAGGTGTTCAGGTGACTTGGCACATTTGATTCCACCAAGAGCGGTACATATCAGAAATACGCGACGGACTGTAGCTGCTCATCGTGTTGAGATTCAACTCAGTACACCTCGAACTTCACTCTTTAAGAACTCTTCCATGTGGCGAACTGCGTTTATATGGAATGAACTTACTGAGAACGTTTTTCCAAATGGATTGAATCTTCAGCGAATCAAATCCAATGTGCTACTTTCGCACAGGCACCGCTCTGAGAGCGCCTAAATGATTTTTCTGTAGTGCTTGTGTTTCGTCCCTAAAAAAATAGTCACTTTAGCTGTTCAAAGAAAAATGTTTTTAGTACATCCTAGCTAGAAGAAGCATATAAAAATGCTTAGAAGCTCGAATAGCAGAAAATAGTTTCACTGGTTCAGCCTTTTGAAGAATTTTGACTTTAAATACTCAAATAAAAAACTATATAACCATTATGATTCAACAAAGAGAGAAATAAAGTTACCTCTATACCATCATTGACAAAAAGCATTTTATCACCGAGTGGCACCCCATAATTAGTTACTAATTTCACTGGTGAAAAACTTTCAAAAAACTTCAGTTATTTTTTGAAAAATCATAACCATATTCAATTTAATTTTTGAATTAACGCTGTGAACAAGTTTCATGTCTTTGTACACTACAGTTTCTTTGAGATCATATCAGAATATTTGAAATTAATTCAACCGCGATATCCCTTGGAACTATTTTTATGTTTTGAGGGTTATATATCATTCTCTCATGAGAAAATATCAAGTGAAGTGACATCAAAGTTAAGTACTGCATATCGCAATATACAGTGCATTCCATTTAAAACGAGCCACCCTAAATAACTTTCGGTACAATGATTTACAGAAAAAATAAAAAACACATCTCAACAATAGTATACAGGGGGACACATTTTGACATATTCACATTTGATCTAGCTTTCCCTATCGCACCCCCAGAGCATGTCACCATTTTTTTTAATGGATCAATTGTTTTGCATTATCAGATGTTCCATGATGAACAGATTTCAACAAACTAGAATTGTGGTCTGAAGCTCATACTTTGGAAGCTCAAAATTATTTGAATGAACTTCTGTACAACTTGTTAGTTAGATTCCATAGGTGTTTTTGTGTGAAGTATACTTCAAAAAAGCTAATGCTAGTTAAGTTTGAATTCGCCGCGGTGGAATTGGCCGCGATGGTAGTGCACCCGACTCACGATCGGAAGGCCGTGGGTTCGATTCCTGCGTCGACCAGAAATTTTTCTCGAGATAATTTATCTGCTTGAAGCTGAAATAATTCTGCAACCGTGTTAGGAATCACACGTTAAAACGTAAGACCTCGTTAGTCCTTAGCTCGCACAACTTCTGAGAGTTGTCGTTCGTATAGGGGCGACAGCTGATTAACGGAAAAACAGATTTTAAAACAGATTTTTGTTTGTATTCATTTTATTCTACAATAACGATTACCTACCAGGTGAAGTTACAATTGGTGTTTCTGTGTTTGTGAATTCTTGGGAAGCAATGGTTTATACGCTTCGAGAACGGACTGAAATTGTGAGTTTGTACTACCAGAATGGAAATAGTGCTAGAGCAACGGCCCCTATATTCAATGATAATCATCCAGGAAGAAATGTACGACACAAATACATCACGGAATTATTGAACAATTTTATGGAAACTGAATCTGTTAACAATAAAAAGCATAACCGTTCAGAATTTGTCAACGACAGTAATAGGGGAGCCCAAGCGGGGATTTAGGGATTTACTAAAGCGCGGCAGATTAATATACAGGGGGATACCTTGTACTCGGTTAAGTACCTCCACTAAATATGAACCCCACATATGAGGCCGCCCGTGAAGGATAAAGGATCAGATTAGTAAAAAAAAATGATCATCAGAAATTCTAGAGCTCTTCAGATTAAGGTAGTGTGAGTTGATTACATGCTAAAAAGTGTATATTCCAGTAATCTGACAATTTGAGAGTGACGTAAAGAAAGGGGAGGGCAGCAAAGTTGTAAAGAAATAACGTCATTTCGACATTCTCGAGCGTAGCTAATAATTTTTTATTTTGAAGGAAATAATTCAAGGATAACGAAAAATATATGATCTGACGATTTCCGCAAGCCAAATTAACAAAAATTCGTCGATAAAGTTTAATGCGTGCAACTGTATGATACCTATATTTTCCTCTCCGAGTTTCTATTCCTCTTTTACTTTTTCTCTATCTATTACTCTCCCACTCCGTCCCCACTTTGAATTCTGTTGCCATGACGCCGTCACAGCTGATCACAGAGACTCGTTTGTGATGAAGATAAAGATGATGATTAATTAATCAATTGATTTTATGAAATTGAATTTTTTGAGCATTAAAAAAAATATTTTCTCATAAATATAAGTATTTTACTTCAAAAACATACACTCATTTATTTGCATGATATTTCCTGAGCTTTTCAATTATTTAAGTTCAATGATTAAAATAAATTGAAAAAAAAATATTTTTTTGTTAGATTACGCGAATCCCTCTAGATAATCGTCAGATTATGAGACAGCACGTCTGGAACATAAAGATGAACCATATATATCTTAATCTGACGCGCTTGAGTATTTCAAAATGACGAATTTTTTGCACATTATAATAATGGCCGCGAGTTTGCGTCGTAATCGTCAGATTATTAAATGTGAGCTTTTTTTTTGTTGCACTTAACGCCCCCTTAGGAAATCTGACGCGCTCAATTGAACTTTTTTTTCTTTTCACTTTCAACCCTTACGTACAACCATCCATATCATGCAAACGATCAGATTAACATACGAACATTATTAGAAATACGTAGGATATTGATACTATCAATATCTGACGCGTTCGAATATGTCCATGCAACAATATTTTTTTACATATTTAAAAATCTATAGCCGCTTTCACCACCGATGAAAAGTTATATATTATATACAATTTTTTTCTTCTTAACATCTAAGCTTTGCAACCTAATATGTCTCTATGACGCTCGAGTAAATCCCCATTTTGCATCGTGGGCTCCCCTACTATAAAGCTATTTGTACTGCAGTTTTAGGGCATGTTGGACTAATGGAAAATTTGCATTCTCTTACTAAGTTGTCTCGAGAATCAGGAATCAGTCGTACAAATTTTTTCAGGATCCTTCATCATGAGTATGAATTTTATCCATATAAGATTAGACTATATAAGATATTGTATATGATAGACCATATAAGATGATTTCGATAGACGTATCAAGTTTTGTGAAAGTCCATATTCAAACCCATAACAGCGATAGAGAATAATCTCAGGTCAGCAAAAGGTCATAAAGGGATCCATTAAGTACCATAGGAGTATACCAAATACCGAGTAGATATGGTTCCTTGTACATTGGAACCACGAAAAGGAACGTTAAATCGCGCTTGACTGGGCAAAAAAGAAAATACCGCCAAACAGATAATTCGGTAGTTGCAGAACATGCTCTCTCAGACGGCAACCATGACATTGCCTTTGAAGACACGCAAGTTCTCGATGAAATCAGAGGTTACTATCCGAGGCTACTCAGAGAGGCCATAGAAATACATAAACTTAAGAATAATTTCAACCATAAGGAAAAGAGCTGAAGCATCAGCAAGACATAAATACCGGTTCTTCATAACACAAAGATTCTCCCAATAATTGAATACGGGCCGTACGAATCAGATACAAAAACAGTCCGTCGTCCGACTCCTAGTCCCATTATGAGTACAAACGCACAAGACCATTTTCAGTGTGTGCATGGCAGCAAGGTATAGCACTTCGACCGTCGCCGCATCGGCTCTGCCGCAGTAGCAGACGAAACGTCATCTATAAAACCTGCAGGCCAAGACTAATAAACCCAGAAACTTCGGACAATTTGATAGACATCGGCCGTGAAAGCCTTAACACCATGTCATTTGTTTCGTTCAATTCATCTAAATCGTTTCTATTTGTCGAATTCAACGTGTAATTCTTGAATAATATCATATAAATATCGAATAATTACCCAAAATTATTTTTGATGAATTATATTCGTTATTTTAATTATAAAAACTTTTGTAGAGAATGAATTGATGAAAGTCAGTGGCGGTACATATAAGATGAAAATAAAATGAATATATGAGTGTAGCAATAAGAACGATCTCAAATCGCAATATATTTCAGTTCTAAACTTGATATGATCCCTGAAAATGATAGCTATAAGTAAAATATTGCAGAAATCGGCGTTCTATTTGAGAAATTGTACATTTGCGATATAAAGTAGAAGTAACTCCATTCAGAGAAAGCTATTAAACTTTGGATGCGTGGTAAATAGACAATATTACTCGAATAAATCTTGACCCGGAATGGATGGAAACAGATTCACGACACGTTTTCTGTCATCTATGGGTAAAAGATGTCTACTGCATAAATTTTCTTTGAAAGCACCGACCATAAAATACACGGATGGTTCAATTATCTCTAGTCTTTTTCCACATGCGGGTTTTGCTTTGAATCTCTTTTTAAATCCATACAGGCGTGATCAAAGAAGTATCGCATCGAGCTTTCATTAGAGATTTGAGATGAAGGAGTGAAAGTTTTACACATTGGAACATTGGGATTTTTGAAATATTCTTCAGTATGCACAGTATGCAATGGAAACGTGTAGTATCAAAACTAATTTTTTTTATCATGAAATGAGATATATTGAATACCATATTCGTATTCAGAAAAGTATGGGTATATACAGAGAGGTTTACAAATTATGCCAAAAATTTAAGTAAAATATTGCAGAAAAATATTGCAGAAATCGGCGTTCTATTTGAGAAATTGTACATTTGCGATATAAAGTAGAAGTAACTCCATTCAGAGAAAGCTATTAAACTTTGGATGCGTGGTAAATAGACAATATTACTCGAATAAATCTTGACCCGGAATGGATGGAAACAGATTCACGACACGTTTTCTGTCATCTATGGGTAAAAGATGTCTACTGCATAAATTTTCTTTGAAAGCACCGACCATAAAATACACGGATGGTTCAATTATCTCTAGTCTTTTTCCACATGCGGGTTTTGCTTTGAATCTCTTTTTAAATCCATACAGGCGTGATCAAAGAAGTATCGCATCGAGCTTTCATTAGAGATTTGAGATGAAGGAGTGAAAGTTTTACACATTGGAACATTGGGATTTTTGAAATATTCTTCAGTATGCACAGTATGCAATGGAAACGTGTAGTATCAAAACTAATTTTTTTTATCATGAAATGAGATATATTGAATACCATATTCGTATTCAGAAAAGTATGGGTATATACAGAGAGGTTTACAAATTATGCCAAAAATTTTCTGAAGAACTATTCATTCGTGCCTTTTTCAATTAATACTAATTAGAGTTATCTGTTTCATTAAACTGAAAAAATGTTTGATATCTATCAGAAAAGTACTCGAGAGAACATAGGATTATATGGATATATACAAAGAGATTTACAATTTACGAAAAAAATTCTTCAAAAACCATTCAACCGTGTCCTTTTTCAATGAACACTAATTGTTGTTGTTGAGAAAATGTTTGATATCGACTACCTCAATGTGGGTATCAAATGACAAGGCTTGACTAGTAGAATGGTAGTACACTTTAAAAAAATGCAAATTCAAGATTGCCGCAGCTACAAAATGGCGGATTATTTATTTTTTTCAAAACCACCTCGAAATGGGTATCAAACGACAGGTTTTGACTAGTACTATGATAGTACACTACAAAAAAACAGCAAATCCAATTTAATCTATGCAAAGAACTTCGTCAACTCAAAATTGAGGATACAAGCATGGATCTCCCACCTAAGTCAAGATTTTGTATCGTGTCGAGGACTGTGTGGGTGAATAAAAATTAGAAAATGAAAACGCTAGATTGGCTAAATGCGTCGTTGTTCTTTCATAGATTTCGAATCATCCGAATTATGCAATTCATAAAATGATGTTATCTTTTTTGTTATCTATACTTAGTTGTTAAATTTCCCACATTTTGTGTCAAAATTTGAAAGATTTCCCAAACTATTCAAAATAAAACTTTTATAAATTTTGTAAGATCTAATTTCGAATTGCAAAATTTGTAATTTTTAAGAAAATTGCATTTATTATATTTTTTGTTCGTCATCTATTGAAAAACCTGAAAAAACAAAGTAATGGGATCAAATATGATATCTGAGGACATATTTTTATCGAATCGGGTGAAATTCGTTTCTATTTCGTTTTCAGTTACAGGGTATTGACATATTCGCGTACATACAATTTGGTTTCAGGAATTTTGGGAATATATTCTCGATCAGTTCGTTTTGCCATCTCATGTACGATATTTGAGGAGAGGTGATTGAATTAGTCTGCCTTATCCTCATCAGATTCTATTTTTTCTTCATTTTCATTCTTTGTACTATAAAACTGTTTTCATGTTTGTGTAGCCACTCAATTCATTAATTCCTTTTCAAATTTGTTTTGTGTGGATTTCATTTGATTTTCCTGAAATTAATTTTCATTCAGCTAGTTACAGTTCGATAACCCCTTACATCAGCAGGATGTCGAAGACGACATCAGTTATTTTGCTGATATCTGCAAAATCGGCAATAATTTATATATAAATAGGTGCAATTGATTTGTAATAGCCAGTACTTATATTTCATAGTTATCAGTTGTTACTCTGTTCAAATAAAAAGTTTTTAAAAACCCTTTTGTGTGAACGAGAAATATAATTGGCGCAGTCAGTAGGATAGTGGAAGACTCCTTAGAAGATCCTCATCGTTCTCAAACGTTCATCCACTAATCTCCCAGCCAAGTTCCACCGAGAAGGAAGTACTCCAGGAAGAATTCTGGCCGTAGACAAGAATACCTCTTCACTATCGTCCGTCAAGGAATATCTACATAGAAATAAGTTTTTGGTGACAGAATATGCAACGAGCCATCATCGTCATCCTGTAAGCACAAATGAACTCAACTTCATCAATTGCAAATACTATTTTATGCCTCCTACCTTAGTTTTACCAAATTCACCTTCAAGTACCAATTCTCGCCCATCCATTATTCCTCAAACAATTGACCAACCTTTAAATCCCATCAACATGGCAAAACAATTCGACTTGAAGAATTTTTGGATTGTACCCGAATATAATGGAAGCCCAAATGAATTATACCAGTTCATCAACGTATCAACAATGATTATGAACGAATATTGGAATACTGAAGACCCCGGTTGTTTTCAGAACCATATATTGATACAAGGACTACTCAACAAGCTACGAGGCAGAGCCAAAGACGTCATCTCAGTTCATGGATGTAGTGAGTGGAACAGCATCAAAGGAACTCCGACCAACGGAATAAAAACTCCTTAGCAAGAGATTTGCTAAACCTGCGACAAGACCAGAACGAAACACCACAACGTTTTTACGAAAAAGTCATGAGACTTTTAAACACAATATCCAATGATATTGCCGATGATACGATAATACGCCGATGATACGATAAAGATCAGCAAGAAAAGCTTTTTCCAATAACAAGTTCTAACAACATTCCTAGCCGGACTACGAGAGCCCATGGGATTCACCATAAGAGCAATGAAACCAATAGGCTTGGCAACAGCAATGCAGTACATCCAAGAAGAAAACAATATCCGTTATCTGCAAAGGACGTTTGGACCCACACAAGTCTCCAAGAAACCACTCCAGACCCAGCAAAGAACTGCAAATCACCAATATGCCCAACAATCAATACCACAGCGGATGTACCAACCCATGCAACACTTTCAACGACCCGGACAACAACAACCTCATCAGGCAATGGGACTCCAACCACAATTTCAACAACCGACCTTCAGACCACATTGGCAACCAAATACTCAACAAAGACAGATGTGGCCTTCAGTCCAACCACAACGTTCTGGACAAAATCAACCAAACAGGCAGAACGGACAAGAACCAACACCAATGAGCATCAGTACCAGAAATACTTATGGAGCACCAACGAGGAGCATGAGAACCCAACCTCAGGCAAGACTAAATTTCAATCCAGCTCCCATGTGCAACATTGAGCAACATGACGAAGACTTTGGATATGAAGCAAACATTGAAGAAACCTGCTCTTATCCCAATCAAGAACCAACTGAAGAATTCCAGCTTCAAGAAGACCAACAGGAACCAGATGTAAATTTTCCATTGGATCCAGGACAAAACCAAGAAATATAGTGGAACTACATACATTCGACGATAAGAGAGAACTTCCTTATATAACCATTGCAAATCCTCCCCTCAAATTCCTCATTGACACATGATCAACAAAATCGTTTCTCAATCCTGAATTAGCTTTCCAATATTACAAAGATTGCATCAAAAAAGATCCTTTTGTCGTCACTTCCATTTTCCAAAACTATTCTCAAGATTACAGTGCAGAAATTCCCATATTTCCTGAGTTTAACTCAAACGGCGTTCTGAAATTCTACATCTTCAAATTCCACAAAACTTTTGATGGCCTCATTGGATTCGACAACCTGAAATTTCTCAAAGCTGAACTGAATTTTCCTGAATCCTCCCTTTTAACCGAATACTCCTCTCTCCCAATCCAGTACTACGAAACCAATAAGACCCAGTTCTATTCTATTCAAATGGAGCCAGACAGCGTGACCCAAGTACGACTACCGGTGAAAGAGATGAATGGAACTATCATGATACCAAGACAGGAACTGCAAAGCGCTTACATCCGTGAAGCTCTCACTGATGCCCGTGATCATCTAGCCTGGACAGAAATTGTCAACTTCAGTCCAGATAAACTCCAAATCGTTCTAGCCGAATCAGAACGCAGCAGCCTAATAAATCTTCAAGCATCATATCTATTCTGCTGACATAATCACATCAGGAAACAGAGACCCAATCAACAACATGAATGATCTAATCAGAACAGACCACCTGAATCCAGAAGAGGAGATGCATATCAGAAAATTATGCGGAAGATATGCTGATATTTTTCACCATCCAGATTCCTCACTCACATTCACCAATCAGGTCAAATACCATATAAAAACCAGAGACGAAATCCCAGTCTACACAAAATCATACCGCTATCCGTATGTACACAAGGAAGAAGTCAAGAAGCAAATAACTTCGTTATTGGACCAAGGAATCATCAGGCCTAGCCAATCTCTCTGGTCCTCACCAATTTGGGTCGTTCCAAAAAAACTGGACGCCTCTGGAAAAGCAAATGGCGTATCGTTGTGGATTTCCGCAAAGTCAACGAGAAGACAATAGACGAACGCTACCCTATTCCGAACATTTCTGACATTCTCGACAAACTGGGAAGGTGTCAATATTTCACTACCCTGGATTTGGCAAGCGGATTCCACCAAATAGAGATGGCAGAGGAGGACATCCCTAAGACCGCATTCAACGTCGAAAACTGACACTACGAGTACCTGCGTATGCCGTTTGGACTGAAAAATGCTCCAGCGACCTTTCAAAGGGTTATGGACAATGTCCTAAAGGGTCTACAAGGGACTATCTGCTTGATTTATATGGATGACATATTCATCTTCTCTACATCTCTGCAGGAGCATATGGTCAACCTCCTAAAAGTTTTCTACGAGAAACTGGTTTCAAAATACAAGTATACAAGTGCGAATTCCTGAAAAAAGAAGTCAGCTTTCTAGGACACATCGTCACTTCAAATGGGATGAAACCAAACCCAGCAAAAGTCAAAGCAATCATGGACTATCCTGTACCTCGAACTGTCAAAGAGATCAGAGGATTCCTAGGACTCTTAGGGTACTACAGGAAGTTCATCAAGGAATTCGCCAAGACTACCAAACCGTTAACCTCCTGTCTCAAGAAAGATGCCCATATAGAGTATACGCCAGAATTCCTAAAATGTGTTCAAACTTGTATAAACCTGCTTACCAATGAACCACTACTACAGTATCCGGACTTCAAAAAGCCCTTCAATCTGACCACAGATGCCAGCAATTTCGCCATAGGAGCCATTCTGTCCCAAGGACCCATAGAAAAACACAAGCCAATGGCTTATGCATCCAGGACCATGAACGAAACTGAAATGAAGTACTCTACCATCGAAAAGGAAATGCTAGCAATAGTTTGGGCCACCAAATATTTCCGACCGTATCTTTTCGGCAGAAAATTCAAAATTCTGTCAGATCATCGTCCCTCCAGTGGCTCTTCTTCTTAAAGGATCCAAACTCAGAACTGGTCCGATGGCGCCTGAAGCTAGAAGAGTATGACTACGAAGTGGTCTACATAAAAGGCACAAGCAATACCAACGCCGATGCGCTCTCCAGAATAGAGATACATACAAAGGAGCTCCATGAAGCAAACTACGACGACGACAAGGCATCTCTATTCAATCATCCTTCATCAGAAGTTCCTGAGTCTGCAGATGACATCATCAACGATCTGTTTAAAGATTGCTTTCATCACCATTTTTCTGAAGATAAGGACTCCATACCGCAAGAATAAGAAATTCAGAATGAACCCCCAACCGAAGGAGACAAGGAATGCGTGAACCTGAACCCGGAAGTTACCCCAGACGAAGATACTAGTGGCATCACCAACCATACAGCCAGAGAAAGTCCAATATTAGAAATACCAATATCAGAGAAACCTCTCAATGTCTTCAATAACCAAATCATCTTCAAACGATTAAGCTATAACCCAGCAAAAACGGTGATAGAAGAAATATTCCCGAATAAAAGAAGATACTATGCTCAGTTGGGAAACGACAATATGGACGAAAATGTTTTCAACCTTTTCAAAGAATATATCAGCCCGGGAAAGAAATACGCTTTGATGTTCGAATATGAAGAACTCTACCCCAGCATGTGCAGAATCTTGAGAGAGACATTCAAGAATTCCTCTTTCGATCTCATGAAATGCAACCGCCTTTTGGAAGATGTCAATTGCTCAGCTAGACAAAAAGAAATAATCAAGCAGCAGCATGAAGGAAAAACAAACCATAGAAGAATCACCGAAACGGAAACTCGGATCAAAAGATTGTATTATTTGCCCAATATAAAAAAGGATATCGAAGAAGCTATCAACTTATGCGGAACTTGTCAAATCAACAAGTATGATCGAAGACCAGAGAAGCCAAAGTTCATGCTGACACCTACCCCAACAAAGCCTCTTGAAATAATACACATGGATACCTTTCAGGCTAGTGGACAAAAATTCCTGACGATTGTGGATGCATTTTCAAAATATGGCCAGGCGTATCCAATAGAGGGATGTAATGCTATCAACACTCTCAATGCTATCTTAGTATTCATCAACCATCATGGAATACCACATATGATCGTCACTGATAATGGAACGGAATTCAAAAATGGACTGATCCAAGAATTTGTTGACACACATAAAGTCAACATTCACTATACCACTCCAGAAAACCCTCAGTCAAACGGGATAGTCGAAAGATTCCATTCCACATTGATCGAGCACTTGAGAATATTGAGAGATACGTATAAGAAAAGAGATATCAAAGAACAGATGCTCTATGCCATCCTAGGATACAACAACTCTATCCATTGAGCAACAAGACAGAAACCTATGGATATTCTGAACGGACATCTCAATAGTCAAGACCCATTCGATATCGACATAAGATGAGCCTTGATTAACAACTACGTCCAACAACACAGGGAAAAAACGAAGGAAATATATAGGAAAATCAACGAAGATTTACAGAAACAGAAAACACATATCATAGAGAAGAGAAACAAGAACAGAGAAACTCCTATTACCTACAAACCCTGCACCAAGGTGTACACAAGAAAAACAGTGAAAAGAAACAAACTGCTACCACCCTTCACACAAAATCCATCCAAAAAGACCAAACAGTAACTGTCGAGACAGAAAATGCAAACGTCCATAAGAAAAATATGAGACATTTGCCTAATAAGATAACTAAATTCTTCGTCCCTTTATAGCCTTCATCTGACGAGAGGACAGGAGATCAAAATCAAGAACCTCAAGACAAATCCAGGACTACTTCCCCTCAAGATGGGACAAGCAAAGATCAAGACTAGTACCCACGACTTCATCCACTACTACGATCTTCAACCCATCCACGAAGAGATATTTGCTATAGAATCCTAATATGATGCCGTCTCCACAGCAATTCGTAACGGACTAAGTGACCCTTATTTCTTCAACTTGCAGAATTTCGATCAAGGACTGAAATACCAACTGAAAACTGCCATGGAAAAGCAACAGACTCTTTATTCTCTCAGTAGACCCAAAAGAGGACTCATAGATGGCTTATGAAGTGTGATCAAAGCAATTTCTGGAAACTTGGACCAAGAAGATGCAAGGAAATATGAGAATGCTATTGCTTCCCTAGAAAACAACCAAAGGAAAATAATAAGTCATGTGAACCAACACATCAGTTTAAACACAAGAATAATGGAGAGCTACAATGAAACCATATGTATATATATATACATATATATATATATATATATATATATATATATATATATATATATATATATATATATATAATATATATATATATATATATATATATATATAATATATATATATATATATATATATATATATATATATATATATATATATATATATATATATATATATGCCAATGAATAACATTACAAGTCATACTTACAGTAGAAATGATTAAAAAACATTGAATTGAACATATAAATCGACGAAAGAAAGTTAAACATTAATGGATTTTTTTTGTTTGACAAATGTTATACCTTCACATAAATGTCATTTTTCAATGGGCAAATTGAAAGATAAAACGGATACTACAAAAAAGTCAAATATGATTTATAACATTCCTTGTAACAATTATAATTTGGATTATATTGGAACAACATCTAGAATTCTTAAAGATAGAATAACTTCACATAAAAGTGATATAAAGCTTAATAAGAAATCATGTGCATTAGTGCAATATTCTATTGAAATAGGACATAAACCAAATCACTCCAATATCCAAGTTTTACATACAGAAAAAAATATTTCCAAACGCCTTTTCCTTGAAATGGTTTAAATCAATAAGTCTTCTGTTTGCATGAATAAGAAAACTGACATTGATAATCTCAGCAGTATATACAGTAACTTACTGGAACTACACCAAGAAACATAATGATAGTAATGAAAATTGTATCAATCAACTTTCCCTTTAGAGTTAAAGATTATCAAATCATCATGCCCATTGAAAAATGACATTTTTGTCAAACCAAAAAAATCCATTATTTTTTAACTTTCTTTCGTCGATTCATATGTTCAATTCATTGTTTTTTATTCATTTCAACTCAAGTATAAAAGTCAATAATGGGATCAAACCCGAAACCGGTCGTATAAATAAAATTTTCCAGTGGTATTTAGACAAAAGTGTTTTTATTCATTTCATTTAAATGATCATGAATTACCATAAAGTAAACAAGTCATCAATCACTCATATTATAATATTGGTCTCTGTCCGAATACATAATTTTATAACAAACGTTGATTATGTTGATTAAAATTCCTTTTCAAATTATTCGGATCGGATTTATCGTTCACAAGTTAGAAGGGGTACTAAACTGTGAAAAAACTGAAGTGGGTCACTAATGATAAATAATACCTCCACAAAATATGTAACAAACTGTGAAAATAGATTGCATTCAGGTTTGTAATGATGTATTGTTCCTCTGTACTCTATATTCCATCTGGACAACGTTCCTCATTAGGTACGTAATTCTTTCAATATCTATGTGATTTTCTTATTATAACAATAGATTCAGACCTGGAAATGACAAAACCGATAGTTCAACTAACTGACACTTTTGAACTTGATAAAAATTCCTAGGAAACAAAATACTCTTTCGAAAATTATTCTCACTGGCTCCGGTGAGTCAAAGCTTCCCATTGTTCTTCAAGATTCTTATTTCCCATCCACTGCCACCTAATACAAAAGATTAAATAAACGTTCCATCGAAAAAGTTGAGACGTCAATTAAGGTTTAATTGAAATCTGATTATTCTGGAACGTTTTCCTATTGGTATTCCGAACGAGTCTTTTTTAAATTGGATTTGCCGTTCGCGCACTTGCATACCGAACCATTTTTCATTGCTGGGAAAGGATGCAAAGAAAAAAGTGGGTTATTTATTTTCCATCCCAATATGTTCATTTGTTCTGCACTGGATGCATGACTATTTTTTTCACTAGAATTAGTTCCGTATTCAGTTTTGGATGTTTCCAGTTTCAACGTGACATGGGATTGTTATCAAATGAGAAGGATGAAAACTGTGTTATTAATTAAAAAAAAATATTTTTCAATCAAATGCTTCAAACCGTGGATTCATTTTTCGCTACATTTAACAACGACAATTCTTATTAGCAATAAGATGAAATAACAATTCTGAAATACCCTCTATATTTACGAATTGCCTGTCTATTAAATTGAAAGGGAATATTTTCTGAAGAAATTTATTCTTGGGAAATAAAGTTTTTGGCCTTCTACTTCTCCATCTTGATACATAAAATTTGTAACTCTTCAGAGAAAAGAAAAAAGCAATCAATTTCAAAAAATCAACTCTATACAAAGATGTGTAGATCATGCAAAGAAGTAACTTTCAGACACAAACTGGAAGAAAAAGCCCTTTCCAAATAAATAATTTTAATAACAATAGCTTTATAATTATAATAATAATAGCTTTATTGTCCAACAGTTACCCATTTACAGGACAATATAAAATTTTATTCATAATACTTAACCATAAACGAAAAATGAAAAGAACAAAAAAAAATAATTCTAATTACCTACTTCAAGTATACGTTAGCAATTCAAATGTTATGAAGGTTAGTGAAGAATAAATCACCATGGACACAAAAGCTATTGAAATTTGTGCACATAATATATATTGAGAAATTGAGCATAATGTTAGTTCTTGCCCTGAGAGGTCTAAAAATGGATTGAGATCGTGAAGCTGGCCGTGGTACATTGAAGTTAATTTATTCAAGAATTTTAGGACAGTCAACTCTCTCATTCACTAACATAAATAAAAATATGAGCGACGCACATTTTCTGCGATCCTCTAAACTAAAAAGTTCCAAACGTTCATATATGACATCATTACTGATACCTCTCTCAGGGTAAGAACCATCTATTCTGAAAGACAAAACTTTCGTTGAACTCTTTCAATGGCTATGTTATGAATCTCATAGAATGGACTCCAGACGATACTTGCATATTCTATCTTCGAACGTGCGTAGGCGAAATACAACAGCTTCATGGCTTTAATATTATGAAAGTTTCTGCAATTTCTAACAATGAAACCATAAGCTCTGAAAGATTCTGAAACTTTTTGTGAAATATGTCTACCAAATGTTAATTTATGATCGAATATTACCCCTAGGTCTTTGATCTCATTACATCTCAGCAGATCTGAATCCTCTATTATATACGGGAATGTATAAAAATAATAAGTCATCCGCGAAGCATAACAGCTCACAATCTCAACTTTCACATAAGTCATTAATAAACAATAAAAACAAAAGAGGATTTAGGTTGGAGCCCTGAGGCACACCAGAAGAAGCTATATATGTTCTAGATTTATAACCGTTATAGGACACGAATTGTTTTCCACATGTCAGATAGGATTGCATCAGTTGACAGGCAGTATTCGAAAAACCGAAACTCATCAGTTTATTGAGCAAAATACCATGATCAATTTTATCAAATGTTTTAGAGATATTACTGTATATATTTTATATGAATGGTGAATTATACGCACTTTTTCCTATTCCGCTTGCAAACTTTCGTAGTGGAATCGAATCAGATATAATTCACAGGGTTCCTACTCAATATAATTAATGAAAAAAGGAAAATTTCACTTACATGGATCACATGCATAACTAGCTTAAAAAATTGGTCGTGTAAAGACTCCCTCATAAATCTGAATCTTTTGACTCTCACTGATTATATGTTTTGGGAATATGCGTTTATTATTTTTATTTTTAAAATTCCACAGCAATGAAGATTTCCTTGCTGTGTGTGTCAAAGCTCGTCATAAGAAAATCTATGTTTACCCATTTCCAAAATTGTGGTTTTGTATGAAGCACCAAGTGTACTTGATTGATAGAATTGGAACCTCTCGAAAAAATAATTTTTACGCTAACAAGTTGGTGACCTCGTTGAAAAATGTTCGTTTCCATTAGGAACGTTTTCGATATGTTCTGTGCATTGTTCATTTATGTTTATGTTTGTGAATATACCTACTCACATTTTGGCAAATGTTATACAGTAAGTATATTCTGTCTTGAAAAAAATAATGTAATTCGATTTGATATTCTAAGCACAAGTATTTCAATTCCAAACAGTAGAATGGAAATACGTATTTCTATGAAGGCTACAATTTTTTTTCAGGATGAGCTGCAGCCTTTTTACACGCTTTATATTAGCTTCACCTGTATGTATGTTCGAAACTCTCAAGCCCCGGATCTGCAGTTGACAGAATTATCGACATTATTGCTTGATCTATTAGAGTAGAGTAGAGTTTATTCTCTTGTGTGACAATTAAAAAAATTTGTATACAGTCGTCAAAAAAATAGTAAAAGGATATATATATATATATATATATATATATATATATATATATATATATATATATATACATATATATATATATATATATATATATATATATATATATATATATATATATATATATACAAAAATAACCTATGTAAAATAGTAGGAGAACTTAGTTATAATACATTACTGTTACTTAGTCATGTTCCATTAAAGAAGTGTATGAACTCTTCACTTTTATAAAACACATTTTCTTTAAGAAAACTTTTTACCCTTTTAGCAAATTTAACTAGGACTAGTTCCTTCCACTCGTTTGGTATCATATTGTAATATTAAATAGACAGAAATCTGAAAGAGTTGAGATTCTTGGATAAGCGAAAATACGGCACTATAACGGATTTATATCTGGTATTATATTTATTTTGAACAGTATAACTGGAAATGTTTTTCTTGGCAAAAAGTAAGCAATCATATATGAATTGATTAGTCACAGTCAATATACCTAGTTTTTTGAATAGTGGACGACAACTTTCATCAAGTTTTGAATTTGTTATTACTCTTATTGCCCTTTTTTGCATTATGAGAATTTTATCAACATGTGCCGATCCACCCCATAAGAGAATTCCGTAGGGACATGGTACTGTGAAAGAGACCGTGGTAGGCTGTGAGAACAACACTTTCATTTACAATATCTTTGATATTTCTTAAGAGATAGATGGAGGTAGCTAATTTATTTCTCAGATTGGTTATGTGAGCCTCCCATGTCAGCTTACAATCTAATGTTAGTCCCAGGCATTTTACCGGCAAATTGTCCTCCAGGGTTAAGTTGTAATTCAGAGTAAAGAGTAACGTTTCTGTTTTATCATTATTTAGACACAATCTTACATTCGTGAAATATTCCTGAGCACTTTTGAGGGTGTATGATTCAATATTCTGATCATAGTTTCTCATTGAAACTAGTAATGTGGTATCATCAGCATATTCAACATGTTTTGACGATAAGAAATGAGTTATGTCATTAACATAAATAATAAATAGTATGGGACCTAGGATTGAACCCTGGAGAACCCCCATGTAATTTCCCTTTTGGATGATACCTTTCCGTTTGAGGAGGTACACTGATATCTTTCTGTAAGGTAACTCTGAATGAATGAAAAAGCATTTCCTCTGACACCATAACTTTCCAATTTCATTAAAAGAATTTCATGTGACACACAATCGAAAGCATTGGAAAGGTCCAAAAAAGATGCTAGTGTCACATTTCCTTTCTCAAATTCATCTGTGATGTGAATAATCATATCTACAAGTGCAGTTATAGTAGACTTTCCCTCACGAAATCCATGTTGTTTAGGGTTCAGTCCATTTTTTCTCTCTAAGTAATTGATCAGTCTGATTTTATAAGCCAATTCAAGCAATTTTGATAGAATAGGAACTAGGGAGATGGGTCGGTAATTACTGATATTATTTTTGTTACCCTTTTGAAAAATCGGTATAACTTTAGAGAGTTTAAGAATCTCTGGAAAAACACCTTCTGCAAAACAGGTATTGATGAAAAACGTTATGGGGCTGATTAATTCGTCTTTTGCAAATTTCAGTGAGTCGCTATTTAGCCCATATATATCTCTTGACTTTGATGTGCTTAATCTGTCAATCAGGTTAATTATCTCTAATTCGCGGGCAGATGGCGCTCTACGTAACCTCCTTGATATAATATGAACTCACTTTACATGCATTTCTTCATTTGAAAAAAAGTATTTTTTTTATTAACGCGAGCGCCTGCTGCCTTGGGCTTGGTAGCTGATTTTCAGGAAAATATCAATGGTCATTTTTCTAAACAATATGCGGCTGATTCATCCCAAAGTTCAGATGAAATAAATATAGTTTAAAAAGTCTATAAAACACGCTTTTGTAGCCTACGAAACCAGAAAATGAAAAATAAATATAGTTTAAAAAACTATAAAACACGCTTTTAAAGAACATCGTGCCATATGTTTTGTATATCAAGCACCCGTCTGCATAGTCTGCAGGTTTTGTCGACTACTGCAGTTAACATTATTAATGGCGATGAGGTAACAGTCTAAATGCTCGACTTGTTGTTTCCGTTGCCTCCAACTCAGAAACTACAATGCTGGTATCGACCCAAAAATCCAATTCACAACGGAACGAGAAACCCAAGAGATTCTAGCCTTCTTGAGTGTTTTTGTGAACAGACATGAAGATGGTACATTGGGCCATAAAGTGTACAGGAAACCAACACACACAGACAGAAATCTGAACAAAAACTCCAACCAGCCACAAAAAAATAGGGATAATTGAAATGTTGATTGAGAGGAAACGAAGTATCTGTCAACCTGAGAGTTTCCTTGAGAAACTCTATCACCAAAAATAGCCTTCAAAGAAAATGGGTGAAGTGAAGGAGAATTCGACCCAGGAGAGAGAACGCTAAAGTAACCCCTGTTAGACTAGTGAAAAGGAAAGCTTTCTTCCACCATGTTGAAAATGTTTCAGTCCATATTGGGATAATCTTGGAAAAACACGACTATCAGAAAATGTATAAGGTCAGCTGAGGACCCCAGAGAACCTTTAGTAACACCCGGGGTACACTGGAGTAGCTACAAGGAGTAGCTGCGGGTCGGTACCGACAAATCAGCTGTAGCCTAACAAGCATTATTTCATTCAAAAATGCACTTATACTCGATAAAACTCAAAATTACAGCTTGTGAAATCTAGGAAAAGCCTTGAGAATTACCTGTCTTCCTCTCGCTCACTCTCATCGTCTTCTTACCAACACACATCTAGTGAACGAAATTCAGAAAGCTCATTGTTCATTTGACAAGCTATACTATCTAAGAGTATACAGTTTTGAACGAGTCAACTCAAATAATTGAAATTTGAGATGATGAAATTATTGCATGAATACTTTACTTTGAAGTGAAATTGACAGATGAATCTTTCAAGATGGAGACTGGGCACCATCTGGGAAAAAAATTAAATGAAAAAGTAGGGTCTTGTGACACATCTTTTTGAAGCTCCTGACAATTTCTTCACAACCCAACAATATTATGTCAATATCTCCAACTACTACAAAATGGCGGAACTTTTAATAATTGCCTGAAAACATTGGCATTTAACTAAATAATGAGCTTGAGGTCAGTTCAGAAGATGCTCGAAATGGTTGACTTGAACTTCTTGACATATGAACAGCCTATCCGATATTTCACGCCGAACACAGTAACATCAATATCTCTACAAATATTTATTATTCTCTGTCGTATATTCTCTGAAGCAGGTTCAGTTTCGTACACCTTTTGCTTCAAAAAGCCCCATGAAAAAGTCCAAAGGTGTCAAATCTGGCGAGCGGGCTGACCATTATGTAGAACCTCGATGGCCAATCCAACAACCGGAAAAAGTAGTCCCCAAATAGTTTCTTACTTGTCTGGAGTAATGTGATGGTGCTTCATCTTGCTGGAATACAATATCCATATGGAATTCATTAGGATTCGCTTTGACGATTTCAGTGATGAGACGGGTCAACAGAAGTTTCCAGTATATTCAAATACAGTTCCCCTGTTCAATTTTGATCAATAAATAGAGGTCCTACTATATGGTTTCCCAATATTCCTGCCCAAACGTAATTTTCTTTCAGGATGTTGGGTATGTGTTTCCCGGAAAACGTGAGGGTTGGTGTCACTCCAATACGGGCAATTTTGTCTGTGAACATATTTAAATACAGTTCCCCTGTTAAATTTTGATCAATAAATAGAGGTTTTGCAATATGGTTTCCCAATATTCCTAACCAAACATTAACTTTTTCTGGATATTGGGTATGTGTTTCCCGGAAAACGTGAAACTTGGTGTCACTCTAATAACAACAATTTCATCTATGAATATTGCCGTTTGAAAAAAATGTATATTCGTCACTAAAACAGATATTGTGGAGATAGGTAGGATGCCTTGCACTGATTTACGTAATGTTTTCGCAAAATTCGGTTCTTCGATCAGGGTCATCTGCAATTAATTGGTGTACCATTTTAATTTCGTATTCCTATTCCTCTTCAAAAGTTTCCACACAGTAGAAGAAGACACCTCACAAACATTCGCGTCGGAATAAGTAGACAGTTCAGGATTTACTGATGCTCACCAATTATTTGCACTTGCTGTTTGTTCCTCCGGAATGGACGGATGACCTGAGGGCTTTTTGTTATGTACACTACCGGTAGTTGTGAATTTAGATACAAGTTCACTCAAATATTTTCTACAGATAGGACGATTCGAAAAACGTTCATTGAAAATCATTTTGGTCTCGTGAAAGTTACGCGTCGCACCGTAAATAAAAATCGCTTCAATTTTTCCTTCCAATGAACAAGAATTGACCATTTTAGAGATTATTGACGTGGTACCTTTCTACTAGTAAAACCAAAAACTAAATGAGAATATTCTGACTGAAGTTTGTTGAAATTTGTTTTTATAAACAAAAAATAACTTAACGAACCTTATTGGGTTGTTGGAATTGCCATATGGCAGATAAAAAGGAATATTTCTAGAAATGTCGATGTTAATGTGTTTGTCTTCAGGAAATTATTAAATGTTCCGCCATTTTGAGATAGATGAAGATATTGACCTTATATTATAGGGTTATTAAGTATTCATAAGGAGCTTCAAAATGATGTCATAAGACCCCCCCTTTCCATTTAATTTTTTTTGCCCAGATGCCGCCCAGTCGCCATCTTGAAAGTTTCATCTGTCAAATTCACTTCAAAATAAAGTATTCATGCAATAATTTCTTTATCTCAAATTTCAATTTTTTCAGTTGACCCGTTCAAAAAATAAAAGGGGGGGGGAATTAAAGAAATGCACTGTATAGAGAGGTAAAAATTTAAAAACACAGGAATAATTTCAATAGAAAAGATGAAGCAATGAACAATAATAAAATCTGGCTACCTGTCCTCAATTGTACACAAACTAAGTCAGGTAATCCAATTGAAACCAAGCCACGTACACCAGTAATAATATAAAAGTGGAGTCAAATACTAGCATTTTAGTTTCTGCGTTGAGAGCAACTGTGCAACGCAGAAACTTCAACGCAGTCACAAAAACTGCAGACCAACGATCAAAAAACCCAGAAAACAGCTTTGAAAAAATTATCTCCTGCCGTAAAAGTTTACATTCTTTGTCAGCTTCATATTTCCACCATATATCCACAACAAATTACCAAATCAACAATGACAAAAGTAATGTGCATTTATGTTTCCTGGGTAAACTTCAGACGTGCCTTTTTTGCTCAGAAAATCAAATACTCAGTCATTGAATATTTTATATTGACATTTATGACAGAACTCTCTTCTCATTTTTTAGTTAGTCTTTATGTTCGGTTTCAGGACACAAATAGTAAAGTGATATATGTTTCTTGGATACAACTGTTATTGTTCCATGTAAATCTTCAGTTCATTCTCTCATTATTTTCGTATTGAGTTTCTGTTGGAGAACAAATTGACTGCGGAACAAAATATGCAGACAATTTTATCATCGTTTGTATATTATAATACAAAGGATAATTCTGTGAACGTTGTGTTCGAGGAGAATGGTATATATTCCAGATAGCTATTTCAAAATATACTTCACATTTAGAAGTATCACCTGTAAAAAAATCAATCTCAAATATATTTGATTTTTTTGTTGACATGTATTAACATTATTGAAATGATTCATCAATTAATAATTTTCTACAGACCGATAAACTGTCATGATTACTTTTGATATTACAACTGAATCAATGAATAACGATAATTGTTGTCTACTATTTCACTTTCAATATTTGAGTGTAAAATAATCATACTGAGAACAATATAGCAAAGAATGATCTGATGTACTATTTGAAATATTTACTTGCACAATAGAAGACGAACGAAGCGTGTCGAGAATCAAATCAGAAGGGTTGTATGACAGAAAAGACAATTTTTGACTCAGAACCGTGAGAAAATAATTATTACAAGCAGATGCATGAAAAAAACGTTCATTTCATGTGACAGAGGTTGAGTCATGTTTAAAGATCATCAGTGTTATTATTATATTGACTAGTGCCTCAGCTATACTTATTGTTTTATAATAGTTAGTTTAGCGCATAATTGGCAATTCAGTTGGTCGTCACCCGTTAAAAGTTCTATCTTCAGATGATTTAGCAATAATTTTTGCCCGAATTGGAATGATTGTGTGGTTCTTGATGGAGATTACGTAGATGAATTGAGCAAATTCATCTACATCTGGGCCTAAGAAAAAAAACGCGTTTTTTTTCTTAGGCCCAGTACTTTTGAGCCCATGCAAAAATTTCTGAAGATGTTATCATCTCAAACCTTGAAGTGTTGTTCACCAAGTTTCTACTCCAATTTCGCAACCGCAAATGCAGATGTTAATGAAAGGCTTTGACTGACAGAATTAAATTGGATCGTGAAATGCTCTCGGAGAAGTAATGAATACCTATCAATAATACGGTAACAGAGCAAATCAATCAACGACTGCTGGGAATATTCGAGTTTCCCGACATTAAGATTCTAATCTGAATCGGGAGATTTGGAATTATAGCGTTATCTCGTTCCCTGAACCTATGCATGTGAAAATGGAAATTGAATATATATATCACATTTATTTCCCATGGTGTGGCAATATTTCAGCTATATAGGATATTCCAATATGTTCTCGAATCATGAAGAAAGTATTATTGGCCATCAGTGTGAAAGAATAGATTTTTCGTTTTTAGAAAAACACAAATATTCGCATAACGAAAAATTATTCAAATACCGTTTTCTATTTGAAACTAATTTGTGAAAATCATTCACAGTATTTACTGTATTTACATGAAATAAAGTATATTATTGAAATTGTAAATACAGTGTGGTCCATTAAGTCTGCAACAAATGGGAAACTTTTTTATTATCGATTTCTCAGAAAATTTTATTCTTGACAAAAGTTGGTGCATGTTCCAAAACTTTACCAAGTGTACCTGAAATGGCTTAATGACAAACACCATACAGGATAGGCCAAAAAATATAAAGTTCGTTCACGAGTAAAGTACCGTTATTTCAAAAAATATAAAAATATATTGAAGAGAAAAGTTGCTCAGAATCAAAAGTTATGTTCAGATACGGAGTCATGGCCTGCTATTCGATTTTTTTTTTCTTTTGGAAAATTTTCAATTACCCCCGTATGATATATATTTTTACTATTTTGATTTACTATGTATTTGAAGTAGCCACAATCAAATCAGTTTGGAGTATTTTTTATCAAATTAAAGTGTATTTGTAAAATTTACTTGGATTTGTATTTTTTCAGGTGACCGTCAACGTCATGTTTGTTGCAACAATATTTAACAGAACTCTAGAATAAAACAAATACTTTTTTCAACGAGGCAAATACTTTACTAACTAAATGTTCATATGAATAAACTGTCAATAAAAGTATAAAATTTCTTTTATTCCGACAACAATGTCTCAACTACAACAGATATTAAAAAACAATCCAAAATCTATCGCGGATAGCCATGAACAACAGAAAATACATACTCCCTAAAACGAAACTGTAGGTTGATAGTGTAGCTTCTTAAAACTTGCCTGTAAAACGTTTTCATATTTGTTAAAAATGCCTCGCCCAGTATTATTAACGTTAACTGAAAAGGCAGAATTAGTTTTAATCTGTGGTGATGGTTATAAAACAATGCGCGAAGCTGCAAATATTTTCAACGTGCGGCATCCAGACTAACAAATTTACTATTCAATTGTAAGTAGAATTTTAAAGAATTTCAATAGAATATAAACATAATACGGAACGTACGAAACCTGTATGCACAGAAGAAAACCAGCTTGACGTACTTTAAGCAGTAGTAGAAAATCCTAGAAGGTCCACCCAAGAAATTAGTGATTATACCGGCATAAAAAAAACCTCTGTGAAGCGTATTCCCAAGAAACATAAGTACCATGCTTACAAACCTACATTAATTTGTACATTTCAAGAGACTATGATTTGAGATATGATTTTTCCATGTGCATTCAGAGTGAAATAGAAGAACAACGAGATTTGCATCGATGTATTCTCTTTGGAGATTATTCTACTTTTACACAAAATTGCAGATGGTGGTCAGATGTCAACCCAAATTTTATTATATCCTGCCCATTCTACTAGAAAAGTTTCTCAGTGGCTGAATAGGACATTTCGTAATGAATGGTTAGGACGAAATACCGATCCTCGATGGCTTCCTCGTTCTCCAGACCTTACACCTCTAGATTATTTCTTATGGGGATACTTAAAACAAAAAGTCAACAGAGATCACCCCTTTCAATACGAGTTCATTGCAGAAATATTCCCGCTGTGTTGCGATCTACATTAAACGAATTTTATGAGCGAACAATTAGATGCATCGAAAGAGAAGTTGGACATACAGAGACGCTTCGATAATTTTTATTGTTAGCACCTGTTAAGTTGTTAAGTTACCTACTGTATTTTTCTGTACTATCGCTTATTGGTTCTTTTTTGTTCATGACTATCCGCGATAGATTTTGACAGTTTATTCATATGAACATTATACTTAGTAAAGTATTTGCCTCGTTAAAAACAGTATTTGTTTTATTCTAAAGTTCTGTTAAATATCGTTGCAACAAACATGAAGGTAACGGTCACCTAAAAAAAAAATACAAATGCAAGTAAATATTACAAATACACTTTAATTTGATGAAAAATACTCCGAACTGATTTGATTGTGGCTACTTCAAATACATATTGAATCGAAATAGTAAAAATATGTATCATACGGAGGTAATTCAAAATTTTCCAAAAGAAAAAAATTTGAATAGCAGGCCATGACTTCGTATCTGAACATAACTTTCAATTCCAAGCAACTTTTTTCTTCAACATATTTCTATATTTTCTGAAATAAGGGTACTTTACTCTTGAACGAACTTTATATTTTTTGGCCTATCCTGTATGGTGTTTGTCATAAAGCCATTTCAGGAACACTTTGTATAGTTTTGGAACATGCACCAACTTTTGTCATGAATAAAATTTTCGATGATAAAAAAGTTTCCCATTTGTTGCACACTTAGTGGACCACACTGTATATAAAAAAATGAAAGTACTACAAATTGTGAAGTTATAAAACACCAATAACAGAAATTAATTGGCGCTCCGAGGTGACTTGATTGATTCCAGTAGCGCATTTGCTTTTTCAGCTGCAGGAAAATCCGGAAAAACCTGCATCAGATTATCTGAAGATCTTGATCTTCCAATGTCTTCTCTTTCATAGAATAAAATATAGGGTGTCTCTAATGGCTCCAATAAATCCAAGATATTGCCAGAAAAAACAATTGACTATCGTCAAACTTTAACCAGTCCGTTTCGTCTTTGACCAATGCGTGATAATGACCAAATTTAACGCCAGAACCACAGTGAGCAATGACTGCATGAATATTGTAATAGTGTTGAAATGGAAACTGTTATAACCACATTGTAATAGAATATGAATTGATATTGTCAGCGATAGGGGAATATTTCTTGAGAAAATCATACCATTGAAACTATTCAAATTAAAAGTAGCAGTCTCAGAAACAAATCAAACGCCTAAAAAACATTACGCGATACACGTACATTTGTTGATTATCACAGTGACCTTTATATCAATTTCATTGAAAAAGGTACCTCTTTTCAGACTGGCAATGTTTTTTGCCGACTACTTCATGTTGCACATGATTGGAAGGATAAAATAAAAATTTTGTATAACTCAACGAACCTCAAATCAAAAACTTGAAATTATGAGAAGCGTCATAGGACCTCAGGTTCTATGAAATTTCTATTGCCATGATACTCAACCATGTAAATATTCTTCATTTACGAGATATATGTATGACTATTTGCTTGATTTAATCTTTTCTAGGAAACGTATGCATCTCATACACTGACAGCAATTTCAAATGCTTTCAAAAGAATTTTATAGTGGAGTGACATAAAATTTCAAAGCAGTTTTTCATACGATACACTTGCAGTATAATTTCAGAAAACAAAAAATATATAATTCTTTGTCGCATCTCATGTTTCATAGTGTGATATTATTTGGTAAAGGTACTAAAATAGAAGATCACTTTACTGTAAGTAACTATCAGGTAAACAGTTACTTCTTCTTTGCAACAGGTCAAAATTAACTCAAAGATTATTTAAATTAACATTATGTCGTGCGGTAGCTGTGACTTTTACAAGATTCTTCGATAAGTATTGTTGATCTTTTAAGGAATATTCATCCTCTACGATATAAAAACATGAAAAAACTCCTAGTTCAGGCCGCTCTTAACCCAATTCACTTTTCTCGAGAGAAATTATTACATTTATCGTCAAGAGGATTGGAAAAAATGTGATTTACATGAAACTCATCATCCCTAGTAGTGTACTTTGAAGTTTCGAAACACAAGCCACTTTTTCATCGCCTTATTGGCACAGTCGATTTTCTGGGAAAGGTACAACCCACTATTCCCACACTAGAATCAACAATGCCGAAAATTACTTTTCGATAACGTCTAGTCAGGCGAATGTTTCAACAGCTCAATATCAACAAGGCGTCTGGGCCTGTTGAAGTGCCCGTCATCGTACCTAAAATATGCGCAAATGAACTCCCACCCGTATTTTATGGAATTTTCAACCTGTCTTACGAGGAAAGGGTTTCTCCTTCTTGTTGAAAGATTGCTGGCGTTCAGTCTCTTCCCAAAAAAGGCAAGGAAAATCTTCGAAATAATTATAAACCAGTCGCTTTGCTATCAGTGGTATCAAAAATCATAGAGAAACCTGTAAACCGCCATATCCTTGAATATTTGGAGGACTTCAACATCTTGGGTGATCATTAATATGACTTTCGAAAACAAAGATCAACAGGCGACCTTCTATCGTATGTCTCCCATATTTGGAAAGACGCAATCGAGAAACATGGAGAGTTGAAAGCTGTTACGCTTGATATTTCTGAGGCCTTTGATCGTGTGTGGCATGAGGGTTTGCTGGGTATGGCTCTCCAGCTTACTGAAATACCGTTTTCTGCAAGTGTCCGTCGACTGATATCTCTCGAATACTTTTAATATCAACGCTGGTGTTCCCCGGGGATCTATGTTGTCTCTAACCCTCTTTTTATTGCATATTAATGAATTGTTGGAAAAAACGAAGAATCCAATATACTGCTTTGCCGACGACAGCACACTTGTCTCGTCATTCCATTTGGATTCCAGGACATCGGCTACGGAGGCACATATTCACCGGCAGCAGTAGGTTGCATATCTTTAAAAGTATCTAGAGGTGATTTCGAAATCAACCAGGTTCAATTCAATGCCACAAAAACCCAGGTCTTGGTTTTCTCCAAAACGATAAATGTCTCCGAACTGGATATAATAATGTCAGCACAGACAATTCCGCTTGCTGCTTCGATAAGTTTGTTAGGGGTTAAAACAGACACAATCATTTCGCTGGAATTGCAAAGGCTCCTTTTCAAAAGCTTGGAACAATGTTCCGAACCAGAAAACTGTACACACTCCAGCAACTTTTGATGCTTTAGAAAGCTCACATCAGATCTCCTTTGAAGTATTGTTCTCATGTATGGAGCTGAGCATACCCTGAAGCTGCTGGATTCCATCCAGAAAAGAGCCATCTCCCTGATTGAGACACGAACATCACTCACAACCTTGATAGTCTGGAACATCGAGGAAAGGTAAGGGATTTGTCTCTATTCTATAGATACTTTCACGAGAAGTGAAGAAATACGCGACAGGCTGTAGCTGCTCATCTTTTTGAGGCTCAACAAAGTACACGTCGAACTCCACTGTTTGAGAACTGCGTTCATGTGGAATAAACTTCCGCTACTTCCGCACAGGCACCGCTCTTAGAGCGCCTCCAGGATTTTCCTGTAGTACTTGTGTTCTGTCTTTTAAAAAACATCACAAGACGAAGCAATTATTCCCTTCACACAAGGAGGACACAACTCAACTGTACCGTACTGTCACAATGTCATTACACCCATTGATAGTATGTCCCCTTTCTGTAGGACAAGTTGAAAAACCTACACTGGCGCATTTCTCAACTCCGATAAGAGGCACTTCGCAAGAAAATCATTTCTGATCATCTGATTTTGCAGTTCTTCACCATAATGGAAAGTTAGTCTTCACCAGCATAATACGACGAATATTCAGCATCTTATCGTTATTTTTTTTCTGTTTTAAAAACGGTATAAAGGTCATAGCTATTCTTCTATAAATTTATTTTTAACTGTACTACCGAAAAACATAAATTCGTATTTATATAAGAAAATTCAAAGTATATATAATATTTATTTTATTTTTATCGTTGTTTTAAAACATTATATATATATATATATATATATATATATATATATATATATATATATATATATATATATATATATATATATATATATATATGTATAACTCATAATCTCCAAAAGTTATTCAGAACATTCCGTCTGAACTATTATGAAATTCCTTATGTCCTTATGTGATGGAATTGGCCGATATTGATGAAAATCCATAACCAACGTATTCAAAAAACACTTTATTTCCTTTTGTTCATAGTCAAGATTGAAAAATCTGTTTAAAATCTGTTTTTCCGTTAATCAGCTGTCGCCCCCATAAGAACGACAACTCTCAAAAGTTGAGAACGTGTGCGAGCTAAGGACTATCGAGGTCTTACCTTTTAATGTGTGATTCCTAACACGGTTGCAGAATCATCCCAGCTTCAACCAGATAAATTATCTCGAGAAAAATATCTGGTCCAGGCGGGAATCGAACCCACGGTCTTCCGATTGTGAGTCGGGCGCACTATCACCGCGGCCGATTCCACAACATTATCAAATTTGCATTCAATCAAGAATAAAACATAATAGTTGTCTGCGACGAATATTTTTAATAGTGAATTACATAACGTATTCAAAAAACACTTTATTGGCAGATTTTAACTCAACAGTTTTTCAAAAACCTAACACGTGTTTCGCAATACAATGGCTTCTTCGAGCCAACATATTCAACATATTCATTGCTTAATATATCTAATTTCACAATTCAAAGTACCTACATTTCAAGTACCTGCGTTTTATCCGAGTTGTAGTGAATTAAATTACCTGAGTTTCCATATTTGAAAAAATATTTAGTAACGGGGAGTTATTCAATTCTGATTGATCAGTCACTAAATTACCCGAATTCTTGAATCTATTGATTTCTAAACATTCTAGAAGATTCAGTTTCAAACTTTTCTCTTCTGAATGTAATACGTCGTATTCATGAACAAACTCATGTCATTCTGCTGACAGGTTCTCTTTAATTCTTCAATTCTTTGGGAAAATATTCTTCCTGTTTGCCCAACACTCTATATTGGCCAAACAGGGAGAATACATTTGAATTTATTGGTCTATTTCGATCACATTCATTTCGATGTAGAAGAGTGGAAAACATAGTTTCATTCAGTCAATAACAGTTCCATAGAATCATAAAATTCAATTGGTATTCTGATTCCAAACGACTTCAGTCAAAGCCTGTTATTTGAATCAGAAGTCTTCATTGCGAGATTCATACCTTTCGAGTAAAAACACTTTTTCACAACAGAAAATACCGACTCTCGACACTCGTTTCGCGAAAAAATGTTTTAATATATTAATAATCATAGTTTTCTGTTAACCTGTTGAAATACAGCAAATCTGACTTTGGTGCGAGTATAATAAACGTTTAATTTGATGAAACAATTAACTAGTTGCGTCAATATCTCAAACTGTATTGTACAAAGACTGTCAAAGCCTGAAATAATGTGAATGAAATGTTATTTTCATTACTATCATTCTTCCGCATCGGCAATTATCACCTTCAACTTCAATTATTGAGACTTCTTTGAATAATGTGTCGACTCAACTGAATTTAAATTTCCCTAATATTTTTCCAAAGTAAGTAGGGCTGTCAACAACAATTATTTTCTGTGACAAAACTTCAAGTACACGATACTTAAACAACACAGGAATTAATTCAGCGATATTTCTTGAGAATTTTCATGCCTGTTTTAGAATCCCACTTCAGAAAACTTCAGGAAGTGCCAGTGGCTGCAGAAGTCAGATGTAGCGGAAAAGATCTCGAAATTCCTTCAATGAATAAAATTGCTTTCAGACTTCAGATATCCTTCATTATTCATTTATCCAGTTTCCGCTGCCGTTCTGTTCATTCATCATACAAATAATACAACTAAAAATTCAGATTTGGGATTGCAACAAAAGAAGAGATGAGTGTTGCAAGTGATCACAAAAAATATAACACGACATAAATACGTATAATATGGAAATGTTTTCAAACCTGTTTAACATTTTTTTAAAATCATTACTCTCTCATGTGTCGAATAAAATATTGTCTTCTTCAATTTGTAATATTTCATTTTTCCACTTTTCATTTTGAGACAATGTTTGTGAAGCAATCTGAACGCGAAGAAAACCTTTTCATCAGTGTTAACTTGTAGGTTGTAACATACAAATTATTTGAATTCCTATTTGCTGGGCATGAAGTATCTCCGTAAATCATAGCCAAATTTTGACAGCTATTTAAATTCCACATTATTTGTTCATTTTGTTCATTTCATTCACTACGCTTAGGCAGAAAAACTAATGTCAAGTATTCTTCTTCTTTTATTTGGTCATAATGATTACCATGAAGTGAGAAATGAGGTACAGATGATTTTCACCCACGTTTGCGAAGATGTCATACTCTGAATCGGTAGACGCTCTTTGTGTCCATACTAAAAGGGACTGATGTAACAGGTGGTGACATTGTCTGGGTTCTGAACTTAATCCAATTCTCTATATGAAGGATGAAATTTTCAAAGAGTCTTTTCTGGGCGTGGCTTTACATGAAGTGGTTATATTAGTGGGGACTAAACTAGAAATATCGATAATCACCAAGCAGAAAATATTCCAACTTTGAAGGTACATAATAAATAATAATTCAAAGTAAAATACAAATAGTAATTTCCTGTATTGGTTAATTTTTATTTTCAATTGGGTCGTCAAAATTTTTACAACAGATTTTCTTTTCTTTTTCATGCTTAAGTTCTGCCAGGCAAATTAACACGATTCAAGCAAATTCAGACAATTTGAGTCAAATTCAAGCGAATTAAAAAAAATCAGGCAAATTTTCAAAAAATTGACGTTGTAATTTCGGTTGCATCAAAATCAAGCTTGTAGTTGAAGTTATTGTTGAGAGATAGAAACCAAAGTCAGATCTAAACGGTAAGACAGTCCTCGAACAGCTGTCTAGTATATAGAGGCACCTAGATAGGTACTGATAAAGAATGCCGGAATCCTAATTTGCATATCGGAGAATTAAAAAAAAGAAAATCGTTGGTTCCTTACAGATAGGATCACAATCATGAGTTGTAAGCTCCGATATTTTGTTACTAATCAAATTGATAAATATTCCTATCGAGGAAACGGATGAGAATGTAACCTTCAGTATTTTTGTTCAAACTTTGACCCTGTTTTATTTTTTTTTCTATTATATTTAAACAACCAGGTAAACCTTATTCATTGTTTTATTGGGGTGCCTCCTGTATAAGAGCAAATGAGTTCATCCACAGTGACGAGTATTGAAAATGGATTACAATATTTCTGTAATTTACTGTAAATGACGTCCATTGAAACCAGCACTTTTGAAATCATCCAAAGGAAGAATTCGTTCAGGCCAGTCTCAACTCCCTACACTGTAGGTTTATGGATTGACACCTATCAGAAAACAACTACTCCCCTGGCTAATACCACGAAGGGCGTTGGATTATATCCGACAGGATTCTTCACTGAAGTTTTTCCCGCATATGGTGTTGGCGAAACAACTACCGCAACTGACTATATGTGAAAAAACCAATACTTTTGAGTGAATACCAATAAAAATCGAAAGTCAAAACGTGTCCTTCCCAACGCGAACCCAAGAACTAGTTATTCCTACCTGGGCAATGCAACTTTTTTCTTGATAGAATAATAAAATAGCAAGAGTACGTCATAACTCCATTGATCTATAAATTACCATCGATTTCAATTGTTGACTGAAATATAAAAAATGTTGACAATGAACTTTTTGAGAGCCATTCTCCGAGTTTGTTGGCCGTGGTCTGCAGGTTTTTATGCCTGACATTTCGTCTACTACTGCGGTAGGTATCAAAGGAGATGTGGTACGATTCCGGTATTTGACTCTGGTTTTATATTATAAGTGGGCGTAGCTGGGTTTCTCCTAATTTCCATGTGCCATATGTCATATGGTCACGAAAAAAAGAAGTTGAATATGGACATGAATATAAATGTTTCAAAATGATAATCGTTATGACTTTATTCATTAGTTTTAGATGAAGGGTTACTGTTATACAATTCAAAATTTTAAGTTTTTTTGATATGAACAATTCACAATGCAACATTATTGATTTCGTGAAATGTATCAATATTTATTTCCCTTTCTGAAGGATCCAGGAGAATGGCATAAATTCAACTCAAATGGAATTTGCAGTTTATTTTGATTCAATATATTTTATTTGAACTGTCATAAACAGCATTGTATAAGACAAGATATACCCTTTCGAGAGGTAATCGATAGATTATTTTAATTTTCAATATTATTTAGAGGGATAAAGGTCGAACAAAGTTAATCTTGTTTGTATTAGCATCTTTTCTCAAGTTTGTGAGCTGTCGTAATGCGTAATTGCTTTCAAACGTTTGGATAGCTCACACATCACCCCTCGGATATTTGTCTCTCTTCTATAGATACTTTCACGAAAAGTGTTCAAGTGAATTGGCACATTTGATTCCACCAAGAGCGGTACATATCAGAAATTCGCGACGTACTGTTGTTGCTTATCGTCTTGAGTTTCAACTCAGTACACCTCGAACTTCACTATTCAAGAACTCTTTCATTTGGAGAGCTGCATTTACGTGAAACAACACACAACAACACTTTCCGAAACAATTGAAGACAGGAATAAAACATTGTTTACGCGTGTCTTTAATTAACACATACATGCCTTTAATATCTTAAAGTATCCAAAAATAAAGTATTATACAGTGTATTGCATTTAAGTTGATATTGGCCACTGGAACCTATCGATATGTCGAAACGTTTTTCAAACATGACCCCATTCACTCGCTATGAAGTTTATTATATGTATCTAATAGACACATCGCAACCATTCTAATATGGAAATTGCAGATTTTTTTTTACATCGTAAATGTGTTTTGCTATGATAACTATTAACTGATGAGCAGTGAAATATCAATTGCGTTCAGACTAGCGACACTGGAAAATTAAAATCGTAATTAAATATTATAATCAATATTAATATTAACACAGTTCAACCCAAACTATTCATACAAATTTCATTATCATCATCATTATTATCAAATAATTATCTCCTTTTATTATAATATATATAAAATATATTTCTATACTTTTGAAGTATACAAAACAATGACATTCCTTCATATTGTATCTATCAAATATATTATGTACCCCACTTCACATAAGTATATGAGTATCAATTTTTTATTACAGAGGCACGTAGTCATTAAACTTACAACTTACAAATAGACTTACTTGTCTTTTTTAACTTCGCGTACTTCTCCAAGAGGATAACGTACAGCTTCTTCGATGAATCTCGCTACCATAAACATATTAACAACTGGCAGATTATCGGATTGACCTTTTGTAAATCCGTCGTCGGTCATGTTTATTCGAATTTATAGACTTAATAGTAAATGATGAAAATATCACAATAAACAACAGAAACTCCGAACCAGCAAACGCAAACAGTTCAACATAAATGGAATGGCGACTGGCGAAATACAGTATGACGTCACATCCAATGGCTGAGCGTTTTTGGTCACGTGACGAAATTTAACACTATGTGGTAGGAGATCATGATGAAAAGAGAAATGAAAATTTCTATGTTTTTTAACACTTTTATTTGTAACTAACGTTACTGCAGTTTCGTCCTATATGGACATTTTCAAACTTAAACAATAAAGAAGTTTATTGTTTAAGTTTTACTCAAACAATAAAGAAGTTTATTGTTTAAGTTGGAAAATGCCCATATAGGACGAAACTTCAGTAACGTTAGTTACAAATAAAAGTGGTAAAAAACAAAAAAATTCTCATTTCTCTTTTCATGACGAAATCTAAATTTTCAGTAAACTTCATTTGTTTCTATAGAACGAATAGAATTAAAAAAAAAATCGGTAATAAAGGCTTCATCAAAATGATATCTTTCGATTCTCAATGTAATTTTCATGATTAAATTTTCATGCAAGTTCCCTATAGAAAAGTTAAATTTCGAAAGAGTGGTCTTTACAGTTGTAGGCCTCATGTCTCACAAATCTTTTTCTAAGGAGGATCGAAGTGCATATGCCAGCTTTAATCTGTCACTGTCTCCAACTCTGTAGATTATATCTAATGTTCGAGTATCCAATTATACGAAGAGCCCCAAAGTTGCATAAAACTTGTGCTCCATATATATGAGCTCATCTCAGAGATTTGTGTCTAATACACCATCAAGATTTGCCTTCGGTTTCTATTTCAGAAAATGAATTTGCTGTTCCAGCGTTGGGTTTATCATATCTATTCAACTAGTTACTCAAAAAGTGTATGTGGTATTGTGCTGGAAAAAAGTGCCACTTGCGAGTTAGAATAGCGTTTTCCTCCGTTTTCGCCAAGGGTGCTCTAGCGAAGTTAATTACTGAATTTCAATGTTGAAAATATCACAATAAACAACAGAAACTCCGAACCAGCAAACGCAAACAGTTCAACATAAATGGAATGGCGACTGGCGAAATACAGTATGACGTCACATCCAATGGCTGGGCGTTCTTGGTCACGTGACGAAATTTAAATTTTTAGTAAACTTCAATTGTTACTATAGAACGAATAGCATTCAAAAATATTTTTTTTTGGTAATAAAGGCTTTATTAGAATGATATCTTCTGATTCTCAATGTAATTTTCGTGATTGAATTTTTATGCAAGTTCCCTATTCAATATTATTATATGGACTACTAATTGTAGCCGTAAACTATATTTCTAATTCCATATTATGTGTTGTGTCTTGAAATTTTAATAAATTTCGACATTGTTGTGATGATAATTTTATTGACATGTTCTGTCGAATGTTGGCTTATGAAAAAAATCTAAATAGAATCTAATTGAACAATAGAGCTCAAATGAATATTAGGTCCATTCTTTGTAAAATATTTTTCCCTAGACAAGTATAATCGTTTTCACACAGTTTTTATGTGCATAAAGTTCCCCCTTACAATTCTGATGTATCCAGACAGGAAACGATAAAAATTTTCTCATCCTAATCAAAGACAGAACTGGAACATCTAACGCAAAAAATCCAAAATAAATACTGTTCGTTAACACCAGAACTGCAACACTCTTCTCGACCCTCGTTTCACCAACCAAGTTAACGTCTTCAGAAGATGAAGTAGTCTATGAGAAACGTACATCGAAAAGAGTGTTGCAGATCTGGTATTTGGGAACAGTAGTTGTTTTCCAGCCCAATTGCACTTTTCTGAATTATTATCTCAAAAGTCTTCATTCTGTAATGTAGTCATCATTTATGTATGAAATTTTAAACCAAACACTTGAATAACCGACCGAATGACCCAGATGAATCAAATACAGCAGCACTAAATGAAATAAGTTTTAATGAACACGTCTTCACAAATGTCGCATGGCGCGCCAATTAACGACTGACAACCAATTACCCTCCCGTCCCACAGCATTCACCCCCTGTCAATAACAGTGCTGCTGGCCAAAATCAGAGGGGAAAGTTTTAACAATTCGAAAGCGAACTTTTTAGGAATAATCTTTATTTTCCACGTTAAAGTGGAAAAGTTGATGAGAAATATTTATGTGTAATGTCTTTTGTATTACCTATATAAAAAATATGTTCATCAAGGAGATCAAGGGTAAGTATTATTTCAAGAAGAGAGAATTAGAATGGAGATGTAACATTTCATTCAGGGATTTCAAATCATTAAAATGATGCATCTATAGCGTATTGCATTTCTTACGAGTATGTGAATCTGAGAAAAATATGGACATTCATTTAGGAACAGTCAAAACTGACTCCGAAAAAATATGACAAACATCCAGAAGAGGAACATTATAGAACAGCAAAGGCAACAAGACATTTGAAGTGGTTGTCATGAAGAGATGGAAAGAAGTACTCAATAAACCAATAACGAAGAAAAATTCGTCCAGAATGAGAAACAGTTCAAGATTGAAGAAAGCCATAATCGAACGAGCGGACGTACGTCCGGTACCGATAACGTCCGTCCACAAAGAAGATACGCGGATGCCACGTGCTATCGCGGGGCTTCTATTCATGTTGTGATTGTCTATTGTGCAAAGTCATCAATATGTTATAGTTTATGTGAAAGTTTAGACAAAAATGTGAAGTGAGGGCCCCCTTTATTCACGCCGGTATCCAGGCCGGGGTGGTTTGGATAACCACGTAAAGGGAGCCATGTATGTGAATTTAATAACCCGAAGCTTTCCCGAAGAGGAGGCGACTCAAAAAATATATGTGGAAAAAATCAAAAGGTCTTTGCAGAAGGCGGCAATAAAAAAGTTGAATTGTTTTCATCGTGAAAAGTTCGACAAATGCGCCCTTGCGGAGAGCAACGTCCAACAAAATTAGAGAGAGAGAAAATATTGTTGTTTACTACTTACTAGATTGAAAGTTCGTAGACTAACACACAGATGATGCTACTGGTATTGAATCTATATGATTATCAGTTAACCGTATCCTTCAAAACATACGTGAACAGTTTTCACAGCTGTCGGACTATTAGTTCGTGGGAAGAACATTTTCAGTCAAGAAACTTTTGCTTAACTTGATGAACACTATGCAGACTCTGCACCAGGAAAATTAACCGTTGAGGAGTTGTTTGCTGAGTTTAAACGAAATGAAATGGGCATCGAGAACTAAGCACAGTGAACGCCCTAAAGAGACTGTAGCCGACGAAAACATCGAAAAAGTACACAAAAAAAATTTGGATGACCGCAAAGTGAAGTTGATTGAGAAAGTTGAAGCTCTAAAAATATCAAAGGGATATGTTGGACATATCGTGCTCAAAGTCTACCAAAAACAACAATGAATTGTTAATTCAAATAGCTGTTTGTGTTTAAAAGTAAGACCTCGTTAATCCTTAGCTCGCAAAAATTTCGGCTTCTGAGGGTTGTCGTTCGTAGGGGTGCGACAGCTGGTTAACGGAAAAACAAATTTCAGACAGACAGAGAACAGAAGCTGTTTCACTATAAAAAAATCGAATTCATGCGTCGATATGTGACAATGGACGAAACATGACCCCATCATTCCACACCAGAATCAAAACGATCGTCATCTGAGTGGACTGCACGTGATGAACCGACTCCAAAGTTCGCAAGTTATGGTATCAGTATTTTGGAATGCGCATGGTGTAAAATTCATCGGTTATCTTGAAAAGTTAGAATCATCAACAGCGACTATTAACTGGCATTAGTGGATCTAATGAAAGACGAAATCGCGAAAAGACGGAAGGTGCTGTTTCATTAAGATTATGCATCGGGTCACGAATCAATGAAAACGATGATAAAATTGCATAGATTGTGCTTCGAATTGCTTCCCCTTTCACCGTATTCTCCAGATCTGGCTCCAAGCGAAATTTTTCCTGTTCTCGACCTAAGAGAATGCTTGCTGGAAAGAAATGTAATGCCGACGAAGAGGTAATCGTCGAAACTGAGGTCTATTTCAAGGCTAAAGACAAATAGTAGGTACTATAAAAGTTCTTCGAAAAATTGTATGACCGCTATAGTCTTTATATCGCTGTCGAAGGCAGCTACATTGATTGATAGAATCAAATTTCATCAATGTTTTTTCTATGCCATAGTTTATAAACTAATTAAGAAGAGACATGTTCTACGTTGTACTATTTGCATTCTTCGTTCCGTAGTGTATCACAATGTTATATGAGTTTTCCTTTTATAATTACAGAGAGATATTGCATATCTCTCTGTAAATCACTTCGTATTTCCCAAGAATCAAAATCGTGTATCGGCTCCCCACTTCAGTATGCCATTTCCAATTTGTTCAGGTTGTTATATTTTGCATTATTTCCACCGGAGATTGACATTTTAATTGATAATAGAGTACATGCACGGAAAGTTTAATAATTCGCATCTGTAATGTCCAGTTTGGTCAGGCCCTCTTCAGAATTAAGGTCGTTAATTTCCGCTCACAATTTCAAGCTCCGCACACTGAAAAGATAATTTGAACTTCTCTCGGTTGTAAGCTATAAGGCAATATAGAGAGTGTGTATATATGGGGGTTTTCACGCGTTTATCCTTACCATTTTATTAAAGCTTTCTCAAATATTCAGAACCAAATCACTGAAATGGAAAATATCATTTTTTATACAGGGCATTTCTTTAAAGTGCCCCCTCTTTTATTTTTTGACCGGATCAACTCAAAAAATTGAAATTTGGAATAATGAAATTGATGCATGAATACTTTATTTTGAAGTGGAATTGACAGATGAAACTTTCAAGATGGCGACTGGGCGCCATCTGGGGAAAAAATTAAATGGAAAGCGGAGTCTTGTGATACATCATTCTGAAGCTCCTGACAAATACTTCACAGCCCTAGAATATGAAGTCAATATCTTCATCTACTACAAAATGGCGGAATATTCAATAATTTCCTGAAAACAAACACATTAATATCGATATTTCTAGAAATATTCCTTTTTATCTGCCATATGGAAATTCCAACAACCCGATGAGGTTTGTTAAGTTATTTCTTGTATATGAAAAATTGGAGTCACTGCTACCCTCACGTTTTCTGGAAAAAACACCCCCAATATCCAGAAAAAATTAACGTTTGGGCAGGAATATTGGGAAACCATATTGTAGGACCTCTATTTATTGATCAAAATTTAACAGGGGAACTGTATTTGAATATGCTAGTAACTACTGTTGACCCTCTCATTACTGAAATCGTCGAAGCAATTTATGGGGCTATTTGAAGCAAAAGGTGTACGAAACTGAACCTGCTTCAGTATTGGCAGTGAATAATAAATATTTGTAGAGATATTGACGTTACTGTATTCGAAAATGTTCGGCGTGAAATATCGGATAGGCTCTTCATATGTCAAGAAGTTCAAAGCAACCATTTCGAGCATTTCTGAACTGACCTCAAGCTTATTACCTCATATTATGTAGTTGAATATCAATGTATTCAGGCAATTACTGAATGTTTCGCCATTTTGTAGTATTTGAAGATATTGACATTATATTCTAGGGTTGTGAAGCATTTGTCAGGAGCTTCAAAAAGATGTGTCACAAAACCCCCCTTTCTATTTAATTTTTTTCCCAGATGGCACTCAGTCGCCATCTCATGTCAATTTCACTTCAAAATAAAGTATTCATGCATTAATTTCATTATCACAAATTTCAATATTTTAAGTTGACCCGTTCAAAAATAAAAGGGGGGGAACATACAAAAAATGCACTATATTCAAGCATAGCATGAAGTTATTAGAAACAAATGCACTATAATATTCATTTATGTCTCACACTGTTAAAATGAAATAAAACGAACTTTGATTTTTAAAACACCCATCAGAAATACATCGCTCTTCTAGGCAAGCTTTACGCTAATCAAGTTGGCGTCTTCTACTGATGATGTTATTTTATGATGATACTAACATGAAGAGTGTTGCAGCTCTGGTATATGGGAGCAAGAATATTTTTCTGAGAAAAAGTCACCATGTTTTTTTGTGTCGTTAGCGCATAAATTATCTTGTCATTGACCATAGCTAACAGCATTATCACAATATAATGCTGAGTAAGGGAGGTATAGACATTATGGAATACATTGTTGGGATACCTCACATAATTGTATATTTTTCTTCTTTTTCTTATTTTATTGAAAAAATCTCATATCAAAATTTTTGTATCTACAAAAACTGTCCGCTTCATTCAATCAAATATATGAATCAGCCTAACTGATGTGACTGCACAGCTTTCGTTTTTTCAGCAGAAGCATCCTCATTTGATATTTGAGACTCGCACCAAAGCCAACAATGGATGCGCCAATTCAGGCCACATGGAATGGAGACTCAATCCCATCTCTGGGTTTTTTCCACACACGATGACAAGAGTTAAGAAGGACGTCAGAGAGGCCACGAAGTACATCGAAACTGCCCTGGTGATCGACAAGGCGATGTTCGATAAAAGAAACGGAAGTACTAGAGGCGAAGTTGTGCACGATGCGATACAAGTGGCCAACATCGCGGACCTGTATTTCCGGACACTGAATACCAGGGTGTCGGTAGTATACGTGGAAACTTGGCAGGGTGAGTTATGAATTGTATCTTGAAATATAAGAGTAGTTGAAAAAGTACGAGCATTCTAAACTAATAATGACAGCTGAGAGTTAAGAATCTTTATTTTTTTTCAAAATAAGAAATCTCCACGAAATTTTCAGCTAGCAACGTTATGAGTGTGAAAAGTTCAGATTGAAGTTTGGACTAATGAACTGAGTGATGCTTTTGTCGTCAGTTTTCATACATTTGTAGTTTTTTGAAACTGTTGATCATCGTTTATAATGAGTGAGTTTTCCAATATTCCTTCAATACTTAAAATTCGTTTCTATTGGAACATACTTCAAGTGTTCCATTTCCTGGTTTGAATTTAACACAAATTGAAACGTCAAAACAAAATGTTTTTTCGAACCTACGAAAAAGTTGTACTACAAGAGTTCCATTCAAAATGATGGAACGAAGATAGATGTCAAAATTTACCGTCAAAAAGGTCGTTCATTCTAAAGATTGTATACAAAGTCAGTTTTTCAACCGATAAGGGATTATCTAAGAATGCCAATAGATATAATTCTTCTACATCATATTTCTTGCACTTTAGAACCATGACAAAATCAGTAAACATGAAAGGACAAACCGCTGAGTATTCATTATAGAAACATATTATAAAATATATTATTTGTCATCCTGAAAATGACAAACTTCCGGGTTATCAGTGAAACGTTAAGAAACTCTTTCAAAATTCATCTTTCCCAGTTAAAGACTATTTGCTATATAATGTATAACCATATTCCAAATCATATGAAAGAAAACAATATCAGTACGAAATCTTTCAGAAAACTCACGACAGATACATAAGAACACATTATAGATTGTCGGAATTTTGAATTTTCAAATGTTCAGTCCTGAATTTTATTTTCGTATCATGTTGTATACTTGATTGTCTTCTTCTTATTGCCCCGGAGCTGAACATTCCACGATGAATATTGTTTCGCTCTATTACGAAAAAAATACATCAAGCTTATTAGCGTTCATGAGCCGGGAAATGAGAAATGAATAGTTCCAACAAATTGGGCACTTTTCATTCCCTACAACGAATACAATATCCCCCGAAGCGTGGAGCAACACAGATGTCTTATCAAAGTACTAAAGCTGCACGAGTCGCACATGTCACACGCGTTGCGTGGATGATCCGCAAATTGAACACAGTTTCGCAGTGACAATCGTACCCCTATATCCAACCGAGTTAAAAAATAATTGCTTTTATTGAGTGCGGAATCAAAATCCATGATGCTGAAGACCAACTTTCGCTTTACTATCTACTCGTTAATAATGAAGTAAAATCACCCAACAAGAATATCCTCTTGGAAATGAAAACAATTTTTTGTTTGCCCTTACAATCTCAATTAAATTTTTCCCAACCATAACTTTGTATTAGAAAAATGAACAACGAAAAAACAGAAAAAACACAATGATGTGCAATACAAAGCCTTTGGCGACAAACGAAAGAATCGACACGAAAAACTGTGTATCAACCATTGTGCCACACGAGTCACATGTTACGCTAGTCGCGCCATCTCCTGTCCTGTACGCTGTTCTATTAGTTTATCACAAAAAAATGTGCTGTGCAGCGTCACCCCACACACTTCCAATTTGCGCTTAGCCTTAGAGTATCGTAGGTGGTCAGCACGTGATTACAGTCGACTAAGCTGTTTGAAACACCATCCTAGCAGGCCATGATAAACCTTTCCGTCTCCGACGTCAGCCGTCACGACCGAAGCTCTGTTTTGATGAGCCAAAGTCTCTAAAATTTTTTGAGGAAAACCCCATACATTGGCTCATTGTTGTATTGCCGCTCGTATTGTGACTTTTATATGGGCCTATTTGCTGAATGAGTCCAAGTCGATATCAGAGTTGTAATCACCTCGTTCCTTGTCGAAAACTGAACCGAGTTCATCAGTCGCTCGGGCAGTTTCCTTGAAAAGAAATTATAAAATTCCTTCTTTATCGTGATCGGGAGACCACAAAGTCAAAAGTCCACGTTTTCCCTGATTTCAATAAATGTACAACCGTGGAATGCATCGTTTTTTTCGGTGTTCACGTCAAGTTGATATAACTCCCCGTGAATTCACTTCACTACTCCAAAGGTGTAGCAAGCATGTTCGTAGTAGCAACGTTGGACTTCCCTGACAGTTCCGATTAACGAATATGTCGAATTTTATGCTGATACTTGCCGCGAAAAGACTTATTCACTGCTATTTTCTTGTGAGTGGCGTTGTTCCACCCCAAGGTAAGTACGTTACTCCCGCATCCAGATGGTACAAAATGCTTTCGACTAAGACCTGTACATTCTCTCGGTAGTCCCCGCATTCTTTTCATTTATGATGAACCGTGGCACATTTGTCATTTGTCTATTACGATAGCATAATTTTGAGCTCTGGTGTCATCTAATTGCCCTGCAATAAAAGCTGCAAACAGTCAGAAAGCGATGTTGGAACTTGACTTTGCTATTGAACTTCTTCATCTTTTAAATTCGAAATTTGAGTTTTCTTGCATTCTCAGAGTCCAAGAGAATGTTGAAAAGTTTTTTCCTAATGATAATTGTATATCTCTTCAATTCCGTCTCAGACGAATTTGTGTATTGATAAATCTCTGATTTCATTGTACCTGTCAACTTCATTAAAAACTTTTTACTGTGTTTATGAAAATATTCGCTTCATAAGAATATTGTGACGATGATTCTATTTGTACGGTTACGGAACAGAACTGTAATTCATTTTCATGTACTATTTTGAAATTTATCATTTTTCGAAAAGATTGGAAAGAAAATACAAAGAAGCAATGATGTGGATGAGACTAACGATACGGGTGTCTATTAACAGAATATACGATTTTTAATCTAATTTTAACTTCAGTCATAACCCAGGTGGGATTCAGGTGGAGTCTGTTTATATTTTTTCGTGCCTTTTTTATTTGATTTTTTCGTATGTAATCAGTGAACCTTGGTCTACGTTTGTTTTTCTTTTTTTCTATCAATGTCACAGACTCAGATTGAGATGCTGAATATGGATTGGACTAATTGTCTACCCTTCTTTATATCCCAACAACTACAGAAATAGGTACTGATGTTCTCATCACTTCAGAAAACTCACGCCACGCTGATGTGATAAATGAATTCCTAAACAAAAATTGTCATTGACTATTGCGAAATGCTATAAAACGCATCAGATTCGTAATTCAATATGCTAGCAGGTAAATCTCAATTTTCCATTTGTAACATAAGAAAATGTAACGTTTCAACAGTTTATCACCGACCAGTTGAAAATATTTATTATAAGAGTTCATGTTTGAGGTTGCATACATGATTTTGAAGCTATGCATTCTGTCTGAGAGAAGATTATATTTTCTGTAACTCTGTAAGTTGTATATTTTATTTCAATATTGTGTCACAAATATATAAAGTCTACAAATCCTACTCATTACATTCTTGAGATAATCTTATAAACAAACGAGTCTTTCTATCTTCACTTATTGCCATACTTTCAATAAATATCGATTCCAATGAAAATCGAATTCCTATTATTTTCCATGAAGATAAATTCAATATTTGAGTGAGAAGCAGGCTGAGCCCTTACTCCAGGAAGAAGTTTAATTAAAAAATAAATTAAATCTGAGTAAAAAAAGTTTGTATTCTCGAATTGAATCAAGCAAATATTTGTTTCCAGTTGCTTATATATTTCGCTTGGTGAGCTGACTTCTTACGAGGTTTTTTAAAATAGTCAATTAGACTCAAACTCATTGGTTGATGTGGCGCTGAATAAAACATAAGGTAAAGTCGAAGTAATCTTTATTGTGAATAGTTAAAACTATCGGCATCTCAAAGGCCACATAAAGGAATACAGTGCCGCTACGAACTAGTCCACGTGGACTGAAGAATTGGCGGTTCGTATTGGATAATTTTTACTAACCGAGTTTTATGATTTCCTGAAGAGTTACAAAATTAAATTTGAAGTCATGTTTCGGTGACGAATAGAATATGGGGATGTGTATCGCCGTTGTGTCGTCAATGTTCCGTTCAGGAACTGATCGCGATTTAAGTGTTGAAATTCGATATTGGTGCAGTTATTACTCAAAATTTTTGTTATCTGTTTAAAATGTGGCGTCCTTGGACAAGTACTAATAGTAATAACGATTGTGATAACAACGCAGACTTTTTCCTGTGTAGTGATTCCAATAGCGCTGGCGAACAATGCGAAAAAGAGATACCAGTGAATAAGATTCGGATGCATTTGAATATTGTAATACAGAGAGTATATTTCAATGTATATAAGAATCTACATCTCAAGTTTGGTTTCGAGGGAAACAAACTATTACAAGCAACGTCAGATTTGACCGAAATTCCTTTCTCAACTATACGTAAAATAGTCAAAAACAAACCTTATGAACGCAAGACGCGATGTGATACGGGATTACCAAAACCTTCAGATGTTCATCTAATAAAATCATTAAAAAAACATTAAAAAAACGACTGTTACAAAAGCAATGAGATTCCTACAATTGAAATTATGAGGAAGAAATTGAATACTTCCGGCCATAACGTGAGCTGCTGTTCAAAACTCTTCAGAATTGGATGAAAAAAACTAGGTTTCCGATTTAAAATAATAAACAAACATCAAGCATTTATGGAAAGCGGAAGAATAATAGAATTGCCTAACAAATACTCAGAACAATTAAATATAGACAAGAACAACGGCAAATTTTCTATTTGCACGAAACTTGGTATGACCCTCACGACACAGTTACGAAAGGGTGGACTGATGGTTCGAGAATATGTAGGCCTAACATGCCTGCAAACAAAGAATCGCGAATAATCATTGTGCATTGCGGAGGATGTAAATGATGGGTTTCGAATTCTTTGAAAGTATGTGGAAAAAACTCTTCAAAAAATTGAACGTGGTTAACACCATAGTTGTGTAATTCGTAATATTACAGGCTTTTAAGATAAACCGTCTTATACAGGATACTGTCTATTCATTGTTTTAGCAGATTTTTTTCGTAGTCCCCATTTCACTTAGATGGCCATGACTTCAAAATAGAGATGTATTTTTCAATTATGAACAACTTTTCTGAAAAACATTTCCCGAGATTTTCAAAAATGAGAGTTTCGCATATGGTGCATACTTTTGGGATGACACTGTATATGTGAGTAAGTGTTCAAAAGTATTTCCAATCATCACTCTGTTATTTGAATTCCTATTTTCCCACTCATCTATATAAACGGAATATTTATTGTATATATATATATATATATATATATATATATATATATATATATATATATATATATATATATATATATATATATATATATATATATATATATATATATATATATATATATATCGTACTACCAAAAAGACACTTAGCCAGAAATTTATTTGGTTCACTCCATGGTTGTAAGGGGTGGAAAACGCAACCCCTAAAATTTATTTCCAGTGTAACTTTTTGTCTTATCATTTGTTTACCATTCAAAAATATATTTTCGATAGCCTGTTTCATTCTGAACAAAAAATGTCTCTTGAGTTTTTTGGCCAAAATAAACCAGTTCGCAGCAAAAAATTATTTTACGAACAACTACAGAGATACATTGTCATAAATGCGAACTGAATTTATTGTTATTTTGTAGTTAGTACATGCATTAAACGATTAAAGGATAATGAACAGAACTAATTTATTAATAACAAAACACACAACAATTAGGAATCATAGTAAATGTTCAATATGTCTACCTTCAAACATTACGCATGCATCTAGACGTCGGCGCATTGAGCCACGTATTCGCTCAAATATTCCTGGAGTCTCTCTGATTACCCTGCTTGCATCGATGATGCGGTTTCTCAAGTCCTCCACATCGCGAAGAGGAGTACGATAAACCAAATGCTGTAAATCTCCCCAAATAGAGAAATCGAGAGGATTGAGATCCGGGGATCGAACGGGCCAGTTCTGTGGTTCTCCTCGACCTATTCACTGATTTGCATATGTTTCAGTTAAATGCTGACGTGATTCTTAACGAAAATGGGCGGGAGCCCCATCATACATTAAAAACATATCCCTTCTGACGCCCAAAGGAACTTCCTCCAGCAGTACTGGATGCACTTCTTTTAAAAATTGAACATATGCCTCACCACTTAATCGAGGAGGTAGAAAATGAGACCCAATTAAATCATCCCCAATAACTCCCAGCCACACGTTAAGAGAAAGCTGTTCTTGATGGTTAGTTTCGACAATAGCATGAGGGTTTCCATCAGCCCATATGTGCTAATTATGAAAATCAATAATCTTGTCCCGAGAAAAACTACATTCGTCTGTGAATTCTATCGTCTTCAGAAAGTCACAATTTCTTCTAATCATTTCCAGCATCCAATTGCAAAATTCAAGACGGTTCAGAAAGTCCCGCGGTAACAGTGCCTGTACTCGTTACAGATGAAAAGGGTATAAGAGTTGTTCCTTTAAAATTCGAAATACCGTCATATGATCAACATTTATCTGGAAAGCAATCTTTATAGTGCTGGTAGTAGATTATTCTTCAATAAAATTAAGTACTGCTTCCTCAAGCTGTGGTGTTCGTACTTCTCGATGGCGACCACAATCCTGCGTTCTTTTGTCGAATGAACCATATTCTCGTAATCGTTGATGAAGTCGAGCAAATATTCTATGTGAAGGATGCTGCCGTTGAGGATACATTTCAGCATATCTTCTAGAAGCTTCTAACCCATTCCCCTGCGACAGACCGTAAACGTAATGCGTATCAGCCATTTCCTCATTTTAATAACAAGTGAATTATTAAAGTAACAAATTAAGAACAGAACAACAACACACAATTATTAGTATTGATTCAATTTCGAAAATTCACAAACTGACAGCGTCATACCAATGTAATTGTCACTATCGCTATTAGCGATCTACTAGATAGATGAGTTTCGTATTTTCGCATTTATGACGATGTATCTTTGTAGCTGTAGTTTTGCTGCGAACTGGTTTATTTTGGGCAAAAAACCCAAGAGACATTTTTTGTTTAGAATGAAACAGGCTATCGAAAATAATTTTTAAATGGTAAACAAATAATAAGACAAAAAGTTACATTGGAAATAAATTCTAGGGGTTGTGTTTTCCACCCCTTACAACTATGGGGTAAACCAAATAAATTTCTGGCTAAGTGTCTTTTTGGTAGTACAAAACGTCAGGTTAATTTCAATATTGTATCTTTTTTAGTGCTTGTGAAAAAAATTGTTATATAAATTTTATGTACCCCCTTCAAGGGACTCTATCTTAACAACAGATGCTCCAATGAAATTTCTCCCCTAACTATATTATTAAAGGCGAACTGTTGGAAGGTAGGTTGCACTATATCGTTTACTTGAACTATAACTGCTCCTAAAAAGCATATTACTTCTTGAATTAATCGGTGTATAATTAACATATGATTCTAAAATTATTGTGATGGCTTTCAAACCACTCATTCGAAAATTATGTTTAGATTGGAATAATGGAGTACAACTCATTAAATGTAGCTGTGTTTGAATGAAATTCAATTGAATAGACTACCCAACTTTGGTAAGCATCCAGAAACCTAATGTTCAGGTATCCAACTCAGGAATGTCATTCATGTTCCTGTATTATATAACTGTCGCTTATCCACTAGTCCATGAAACTGTGGCAACAAAATATTACACATGTATCATCAATTTGTGCATGAAAACGAAACAACATGACTTCTAAAATGATTATAACGTATTAAAAAACATCCATTGTGGTACCATCCATTTGTTTATAACAAAGCTCGCACAAGTTACTGAGGGTTGTCGTTCGTAGGGGTACGACAGCTGGTTAACGGAAAACAGATGTTAAACAGATTTTTTTTAAACACTATTTTACTGGAAATACAACGATAAAAAAACATGAGAGAAATAGGACAGTTTAATCTGCTGGGAACATTTTGCCAATTGATGAATTTTATGGTTGTTTGAAGGAATAATAAGTCTTTAATGAGTTGAAGGTGTGAATTATTTGGTACTGGCGTAGGAATCTTCACAAAATCTCTTTTGATCACCAGTAACAAAATAGATTGACAGTCTTCAATCGTACTGCTAAGAATGTCATCATCAATTATGAAGTATTTTCATCAAATTTCTATAGTATTTCTAAAGGAAACTCGGTGAACAATCTGTTTTTTGTTATTATGACCTTTTGAGAATGAAGGTTTTTATAATAATTTGATCAAACTATTTCTTCCAATACTGAGTGAATCAGAACTCGAATTTTTTTCACATATCATCTCATTTTTCATTGATTGTCATTGGAGAACTATTTCCGAAAATGAATAGTTGGATCATACAGTAGGTACTATAAATTCCAAATAGATCTAATTGACGATGTGAGCTCTTTCGGTATTATTCTTCCACGAAGTTATTCAGTAAAGAAGTATTTCATGAAATTATCATTTCAGTGTCAATCAGTGAATTTCTACATTGGAAAAAATATCCCTTTAATCAGGCAAACTCTTCTAGTGACTTTTCATAGAAAATGGAAAATGTTGAAAAGATTAGTTTTTGGATATCATGTTTCGAAATAAGCACCTGGTATACACTCGTATAATTCTATATATTATGCCAGTACTTTCCTGAATATACTGAATTCGTATAAATTTCTTGAGGTTCATTGGCGGTAGATTCGGATACATTTCATTGAACTTTCTACATGTTCTGCTGATAATTTTGTCACACTGTCCAAAAATAATAAACAAATTCTTAAGAACTTCGTTTGAATAGTTTTGTTCCATCGTTTTGAAGGTATTTGCAACTTCTGAAGTGACGAAAATGTCGATATTATTAGGAGAATGTCACAACGCTCCTGTCAAATAGTAATCATGGCCTGCTTACCAAATACCGAATGGAAATACCATTCTGAAGGGACATTTTCACAAATAAATGTTCATAAGTCCGAAACTTGACTAGTTAGGTATAGGTATGATATACATAGAAAGAAAGCAAATTTCAGCAGCTTTCCGAATTTTTAATAATATACAGGGTGTTCTATTTAAAATAATCAAATTTCAGCAACTTTTTCAAGCAAACGAAAAAACTGTATTTTTTTACCACCCTGTATTGAAGTAACGGAGATTAGGCTGACATGTGGGAAGTGTCCAAGTATCACCTAACTCCAAACCAAATTTCGATATCATAGTACTTCTTAACTAAAAGATATCGGCATTTTTAGAAGTCATGATTTTCGAAGAAAAAAATTGAAATTAATTTTTATTTCGAAAACGGTAACAGATAGGTATAGGGAAATATCAAGAAAAGTTGTCGGGCAATTGTTGGAGATTCCAAAAATAATATTATATACAGAGTGTTCCATTTGAAAAATCAAAGTTGCTACTGCTTTTTAATAGAAGCGGCAACACCGCATTGTCGAAAATATTTTAGTTGGCTAGAGAATGTCCGAATATGCCCTCCATTAAATTTTCAAAGTGATCCGTTGTCTCGTTCACCAGAAACGTCTAATATGCCATCCACCGTGAATCAGCCTGTATATGTATAGTAGATGGATAATCTTTGCTGACTAGTTACAAACAAATTTACTGAATTTGAATTGAAGGGGTTATATTTTTAGGAGTGATTAATTTTTGAGAAAGAAAGATTTTGGCTTTCTACTACTCCATCTTGATACAAAAAAAAAATCTAAAGCAAATGGAACTTCAAACGTTCAAGCCAGTCTCTATATACCTACACAGTAGGTTTAATGGACTGACGCCTATCAGAAAACAACTACACCCCTGGCTAATACCACGAAGGGGTGTAGGTATATAGAGACTGGCTTGAACGTTTGAAGTTCCATTTGCTTTAGATTTGTTTATTGCCAGTCTTCAAGCATAGCCCATTGACTAATAAGAAAGTTTTTATTCCTTATTTAGAGGAATCGGGCAAATTACGGATGTGCAGTTGGTTAGTTCCTCGTCCACTAGATGGAGTGACATTTTTGATGTTCGCTCCAACTTCGGAAGAGGAATGAAATACTCTGAAAGAATTCCGATTTTCAATTGTGGAATATCATTGACTTTAGGTCGATGATGGTCACTATCTTGCACTGATGAGTGGCTAATAAGCCCGAAACCGGTCTGTAAGTGTGCCCGTTCCATAATTGAAGGTCGACTCTTTCAGTTGTATTGCCAATTGCATATGCAGGACATTTTCTGTGAAGATTCCTGCACTGACGCCTGTCTGATATAATCCAACGTCCTTCGTGGTATTAGCCAGGGGAGTAGTTGTTTTCTGATAGGCGTCAGTCCATTAAACTTACTGTGTAGGTATATAGAGACTGGCTTGAACGTTTGAAGTTCCATTTGCTTTAGATTTGTTTATTGCCAGTCTTCAAGCATAGCCCATTGACTAATAAGAAACAAAAAAAAATTGTATCAAGATTTACTGAACTATTGGGGTATGCAGCATGCAAAAAAATACTTTGAGAACATTGGTTCCAATATTTCAAAACTTTCTATTGTCATCATCAGAGAAACTACAAGAGTAAGAATATGTACATTTACATATTGCTTAAGTTTTGATAAAACTACTTACATTGTCCACGAGGTTGTACGCAAATGGTGGAAAAATCATCAAATATATATACAACAAAACATTTTGGTAAAGTTGACAATACAATTTTTTCAACAGATTAAAATAAAATTACTATAAAGCACTATTGAAACTTTCAGTCAATATTTAAAATAAGTTATTGATTCTGAAATTTGATACAACGCAGTCTGTTACTGTCTCGTATTAACGAGAATATTCGAATATTGTAGTTGATAGACGCATGTTTATTATGTACATCAAAGTCAAAATTTTAACAGGGGTGCTAATCGAATCAGTTGATTTATGATGTACTGTTTGGAACCTTTGGTGTAGTAATAAATATTGCATATCCGAAATTTGCCCGATTGCTCTGAATAAGAAAGAAAAACATTCTTATTAGTCAGTGGGCTATGCTTGAAGACTGGCAGTAAACAAATCTAAAGGAATGAACTTCAAACATTCAACTGCAGAAAGAGTTCATGACCAGCTGGAATTATATCTGTTTGATCGTGATACTCAGATGGAGACCATGCCAGGTACTGATGATGGAACAAGTACCCCGAAATCGATCTATCGGTTGGTCGTGTCAACCAAACGAAATTAATTTCTGCTTTTCATAGTGGGAAACAACTTGCGACCCATCTTCCAAATCGAAGACGTTGCACAGGTGCCTGATAGTTTTACTTCAACTCTCTGCGCGGCAGTAGCTGGGTTTGTTGTTGTATTTCTGTTGGGTACGTACAAAGTCGTTGGTCTACATGAGAGGCAAGGGGTAAGGTGTTATCACCTGTACCTGGAACATATGTATGTACTATTCTGATCATTCCTATAATAATCTCAATGTAAGAGTCACCGGTAGACAGCTGATAACCAAGAAAAGTACTTAATAAAAATAACTGCGTGAACGCAAGCGAGACATGAGTGGAACCACTGACATAAAAACTTGGCAAGTTGAATACCTAGTTTTTCAAAAAAACTAGTGCTATTTTGCAATACATCACTAACTATTTTATAGACAAAACATTTTTCAATCATCTTTTACAGGTGCGAACCAAGCAACAATCAAACCCAACGAAGACATTGGTGAAGCTCTTGTCAATTTCAACGATTATACCGCTAGAAAACTCTTCAAAATAGAAAAAGATACCACCCAACTTCTGACTGGTGAATTTTTTGAGGGTGGTAAAGCAGGCAAGGCGGTTCCAGCCACTGTTTGCACTTCTAAATCCGTAGGAATAAGCGTCGACATCAATACGTATGAACCACACTTGTTGGCTGGAACCATGGCTCATATGATCGGTATGTTAATATGAATTCATTTTGAAGATAATATATGTAGAATACATAATTGTTGAAAATAAAACGTTTAATGCCTTTCCAACGCAACAGTAATGCAAAAAATGTAAGACAATGCAAATACCAAATAATGCGAATAATATAATCGAAAGCTAGTATTAAAATAAAATAATTCTTCAACTGTACCGCAGGTCACAATATTGGAATGGGTCACGACGATGGAAGGCAGGAATGTTCCTGCAGGGATTGGCATGGATGCATTATGGCTCAAGCAATAGTAGGACTCAACAACGTACAGCCTTACAAATTTTCTGAGTGCAGTAAATCAGACTACATCGATAGGTTGAGGACGGGTAACGGAATTTGCCTTCTCAACAAACCAAATGAGCTCACGGTAAGTAAAGAATGTCTGAACTTTGAATCGAAATACGGGACATGGTTTATAACCTTTTTGAAAGTTATTTGAATGATTTCATTCAGTATGTGGAAGTTATTGAAATCAACAATAAATCTCAAAAAATATATCTCATTGTGCTGCAAGGAACAGCCTTGGCCAGTATCATTTTTCACATATACTCACTATAGACTCAGCAAAAACAATTTTGCTGATGAAACCGCCATCTATTTCGGAGCAGAATCATGGGTAGACCTAAAATAAAAGTTCAAAACGATTTTAAGAAAAATTTCTGTTGATTGAATCAAAATTTTCAACATCCAACTAACTAGAAGAAAAGCACTCACCTGTTTCAAAAATATATTAGTTTGCCTCTCATCTCTGAAAACTTCAAATGAATAACATGGAATTGAATTCTTCCAAACCAGTGAAATACCACCTACCTTCCAAAAAGGATTTGACCTAAGCTTTATAAAGTATCAAAAGTTGCTGGGGCCTGTACAGTTTTTTGGTACGGAACAGTGTCCCAAGCTTTTGAGAAGCAGTTTTTGCAATTCCAGCGACATGATTGTGCTAAGAGATATTGATGTCCATTTTAACCCATAGTAAACTCATCGAAGCAGAAAGCGGAATTGTGTGTCCTGGCATTATTTTATCCGGTTCGGAGACATTTATATTTTTGGAGAAAACCGATGCCTGGGTTTTGGTACCACTGAATTGAACCTCGTTAATTTCACCCCAATTCGAAATCACCTTTAGATCCTCATTAAAATATGAAACCTCTTGCTGCCGGTGAAGATGTGCATCTGCAGCCCATGTCCTGGAATCCAAATGGAATTATGACAAGTATGCTATCGTCAGCAAAGCAATATATAGGATTTTTTTTCAATTAGTCGTTGATATACAATATAAAGAGGGTTGGAGACAATATGGATCCCTGCGGAACACCAGGGTTGATGGTAAAAGTATTCGAGAGATATCCATCGACGAAAAAATCCCTTCCTTGTAAGATAGATTGAAAAGTCTGCAAAATACTGGTGCGAGTTCATTGACGCACTTTTTAAGTACGATGACGAGACCTTTATTAGGACTTTATTAGGCCTTGTTGACATTGATCTGTTTCAAAATTCGCCTGACTAGCCGCTGTCGAAAAGTAATTTCCGTCATTGTGAATTTCTAGTGTGGGAAAAGTGAGTGATGCCTTTCCTGGAAAATCATGAAGTAGGATGCAAATTGTTCAGCTAGTATATTTGCTTTATCTATGGCTGTTGTTGCAATTGAACAATCAGCTTGTGTTTTGACTAACAGCTTCAGCTACCGACCAGAAGAATCTAGACCCGTTGGGATTGACAAGCAGTTTATCCCTAATTCTTTGATTGTGGAGTTATTCTAATTTTGCAGCTGTTGCAAGCATTAACAACATTGACAACTAGATTGGAATATACATCATGCTACAACATTCACATCATGGAAGATCACAATCTAGAGTTGACTAAAAAATTGAATGATCCGCATCATTCTCTGTTTTATTTCAATCAATATCATTTTGGCCAATCTGTTTTGGCTAAAACACTTGTTCTTCAAATAAATAATCGATTGCAGAATATCTATTGCTTTATATATTGCAGTATATGCTTCAATTCCATCAAATAGGTATATCCAAAAAAGTTTTCTTCTTTTTCAGTTTTCTTGTTAAGTTGGATTTGAACGTGAGACTTTTATTAATGACTAAAAATAGTTGACTACGTACCAGGTGAAGTATAATATGCTGGACTCTAATCCAGAAGCGTTGGCTTTTCAAAGAGTTACCAAATGCGCTTTGGTTTTTGAACTTTCTTTCTAAATGTAATGTCATTTCAGGCATAAAGTTCAAATTTGGTAGAGTTATTGAAAATCATTTTTGTTATGTGTAATCATATACTTGATTTTTTTTTGCTGTTATTGGTGACGAATAAATTATCATTATTATTATTGAGAAATCTGGAACATCAGTAAATTGACGGTATTCTCTCTTCTATTCAGGATCACAGGACTTGCGGCAACAGCATAGTCGAAGATGGCGAGGAATGTGATTGTGGAAGCATCGAAAACTGTCACAAAAATAACCCATGCTGCGATCCAATAACTTGCAAGCTGACTAAAGAATCGCAGTGTGCTTCGGGTGCGTGTTGTGAAGATTGTCAACTGAAAGACATGGGTGTAATTTGTCGAGAAGCGACCAATGAGTGCGATCTGCCAGAACAGTGTACAGGAGTTTCTGGAGAATGTCCTGTGGATATTTTCAAGAAGAACGGTACTCCCTGTGAGAAAGAGAGTGGGTACTGTTTCGATGGAGTTTGTCCTACATTGACGTTGCAGTGCGAACGTATTTGGGGATACGGTTAGTCCTATTGCAACAATTCTACTCCATTAGGGAAAACCGAGATTTATTTTATGATCCGATTCAGATTTTTTAGTGAATATTATCAAGTGATTCAAAGTGAGATTGATACATGATTTTTGTTGATTTCCTGTGTGATTATTCATTATTGGTTCTAGCATATACAGGGCCGGATTTGGAAGTCTGGAGGCCCTAAATTTTTTTGCTTTGAAAAATAGTTGTGGGCCCCATAAAAATGTTTTTTAGCTTTTTACAAAAGTTGAAATTTCAACTTCCCACTGAAAAAAAGGGATACAGGCGAAAATCGACGCGTTTAATGGATAGTGTCGTTTAAAAATTTCCATTTAAGTGATTTCGTCAATTAATTCCTAAAATTTTGAGCTCGAAGAAGTGGGAAGTTTTGAGGATGACCTGCAGGGTCAACTGTTTTTCAGGGTTTTTTTACTTATTTCATTAATTTCTTTCCAACTCATGGGTACAAATTATTTATTGCATATTAAATAAAGTATTGTCACTGAAATGCTCGATCAAATGCCAGTACTGCCACTGAAATGCTCGATCAAATCAAATACTGATAGTAAATGGAAACTTTAGTATTATGTTTGTTCAAGTATTCTTAGTAAAAATGCAAAAAAAAAATGTTTAGGAGAAAAAAAGTAAAAATTGCTGATATTTTTTTCATTTTTATTGTGGGGGCCCCTCTCCTGTGGAGATCCCGGGGCAGTAGCCCTGCCTGCCCTTCCCTAAATCCGGCTCTGAGAATATGTCGTTTCATTGACCTATGTTCAAAGTTTTTTTATATGCTGGTACTAACACAAGCACCAATTAAAAAAATCTCTCCGGATGGTTGATCAATTCATGAATTCCAAGATCAAACTTTTTTACTCAATAATTTTTGACGCATTTAACAAAAAGTGATTCTTTATGAAGTTATCTTTGAGAAACTCATTCGAACTAACCATTGTAATGAGAATAATTTCAACAGTTCTGGTATTAGGTTCAAGTACCTACTTATTGTCAAATCTTGACTCTTTTGACATAATTCGTTTTTTGACATTAGATATTTGCTGATAGAAACAATGAATGTGTTGCCTGTGGTGACTGTTAAATAGGCAACTAGCATTGATTTGTCTGTTACACCACCATATCTGAAAAATTCTCACCACATACTAAGAGCTTTATATCATACGCAAAAATAATTATATGCTGTTTTATTTGGTATTATTCATATCGTTTATACATAAAATATGAATAGTAAAAGCCCGAGAATTCTCCCTTGGGGAATTCCGATTTATGGTAGTGTTTTTCTTTCTTCGTGTAGGTACAGTTTCAGGCGGCAAAAATTTCATACTACTGTTTTTTCCATTAGTTGAGTTGTATTTGATGTGAATTGTATCATTATCGAGAATGTTGATTCGCCTTCTTAACACGCTTTTATCAGCTTCACTTGTTTGTAACCGACTCCTTTGGACTCGATTTTGACTAACTTCAGTGAGACAAATATATACGCGCATGAGTAAATATTTTATATTAAAACAAATGGGCCTGAAATAGCAAGTCAAACTAAAAAGTGGAAAATGAATAATATTTTAAAAAACTGAAAAGACACGCTTCAAAAGCAACACAAAATAAAAAATAATTCGAAATCGATAATAAGTCCTATGGCTTGATGAAACTGATGACTATTAATAAGTCTGGAATCAGAATAGATCTAGTTACAAAAAATGTATTCTGTTTTAAAAGAGTTTGGGTAAAAAAGTGTGTGAATAGATTTATTCTGGTTTCAGACTTATTAAGTCATTAGTTATTATACACAATCTTAAATTAGTTTCGAAATATTTTTTATTTTTCAGTTTGTGTTGCTATTCAAGTGTATTTTTTTAATTTTTTTAACTATTGTTTATTATTCTCATGTTGGTTCCCATCAATTATTTCCTTTGAAGCAATAAAATAGAAAAAATGAATGTTAGGCCGCTAGAACGGAGTTTTACAACGATAAAACCCTTATTCAAGTAACACTCTATTGTGAGATTTTCACTGGATAGTTCACAAAATCGCAACACCTGTTTTTCTATACAATAGCTTTCATATGTATGAAAACATTTTAGCGTATAGCGAAATACGTGTTGCGGTTTTCTGAAATGCCAAGTGAAAATCTCACAATAACGTGTTACTTGAATAATTCATGGATTATCATTAGGAATCGACAAACTCCATCACATATAATAAGACGTTTTTTTAAGACACCCATTCCATCAGTCTCGTTCCCTGTACTAGTTTGTACAGGTTCCCTGTTGGATGTTCGTCATATTCATCTGGGCGTAATTTTGTACGTCCATATATTGCCTGCCTCCTGTGATTCAGTGCCTCACATTCGCATAAGATGTGTAGAGCTGTTTCTATCCCTTCGCTGCAGCTGAGGTCTCCGTTGTACAGCCCCATTTTATTCAGGTGTCCTCTAAGCGGACAATGACCGGTTAGTAACCCTGTAATTATTCTGAGCCGATCCCTACTATATTGAAGTAGTTCTTTGGTTCTTTTCTCGGACGGTTCCCTAATGAAGGTTCTACTGTGTTTGTTGCCAGGTACTTTTGTCCAGTACTATGATGGAAGGCTGTCAAGTTCCACCACATAATTTTTCAATGCGATAATGAATAAAATTTTGAAATAATTTTTTCGCAGGAGGTATAGCAGCAGACACTCAATGTTTCGAACAATTCAATTCGAAGGGATCGATAAATGGACATTGCGGCAGTGACACTACTGGACGTTTTCTGAAATGCTCGCCTGAAAATGTAAGATGTGGGTCCCTCCAGTGCCAACATGGAAACCGATATCCTGTCGTCGCTGGTTTGGATCAGTCTCAAGATCATTCGAGAACGATAATTTCGATCAAAGGGCGCGAATATGAGTGCAAGTAAGTAATCGTTTATGCATGGTTACCAGTCGCCCAAAGCGATGCACTGCAATCAATCAATAGGAAAGTTCATCGTCCAGATACGACGTCTATTGGGTTCTTGTGCTTTACACTATCGAAGGTGACTCATTTTACCCATTCATTCATCTTATAATAGTAGCACCAAAAAAACATTCAAAAATTCACAATTGAACAACCAAAATCACAGCAAACTCCAAAACAATCAACATAATGTTTTGCATTGAACTATTCCGATTAGCTGTTTATCGTTTGAGAAGTGTCATATTTGGTAGAAGTTTTTCCCTATTATACAAAATTCAAAAATATGTTTTGTCTAGCTTTCAGCAACCGTCTTGTTACTTGTAACGGACAATGGATATTAATGCAATTCTTTGAACGATGACCTCCATTCTAATTGTTCAAATCACCATACTTTGTAGTAAAATAATTCTTTAGGCATCGTAGCCCGTTGCACAGTTCCAAATACCACATGACAGTGAATTACTGCACAATAAAAGTTCAAAAATAGTTTCAAATAAACCTCATGAATGATAATTTCCCAGCCCTTCAGTAGAAAGTATCGATGTGGGAAGCATAAGTGAATTTATCATATTGTTACGTTTTTCCCCGTGGATTCAACAATATAATTGACTACACTGTAGAATAATCAAACTTAACTTTATTTCACAACAAAATAATTTAACTAAAACTTCAACTAATATTCAAATGTCTGTAGCCTCATTAGATCGCATTGCACCGCACTGATCGCGAAACTTGACTATGTCGACATAGTCGACATGCTCCTGATTAGCGTTCATATGCGACAAACCAAAGGAGAATTCCTCAGAAATCCATCGAAGCCGATAGAATATTATTCGGAATTCCATCGAACTGGTGGGAACATCGAACAGCCGCGCAGTCTAGGCAACGTCACAATTGTTTTATGGCTACCAGCGGCGGCCGGCATTATTTTCTTTAGGGCATAATTTACAACAATATAGTGATATACCCAACAGCTATTTTTAAAGAAAATGAAACTCTAAACTCATTATTCTAGCACACGTAGAAACTTTTAGGATTATTACCACTAAATGCCATTGTGCCATTTTAGTTACATTCAGTGATGATTATTTCTGGTCCATGTTATGACCTGTTTGTATACCTAATTCATCTCTTTGTTTTACAAGACTTGACAAAACTGACAAGGAAATGTATGTCATCTGCATAAATGACTACACGAATAGCCGAGAGATTATGCATAAAGTCATGAGGTCAAGGACATAAATGAGGAATGATGAACGCCCTTCAGAATTGAACCTTGAGGAACACCATGCCTATTGAAAATTATCATATTATTTATTGACCACAAGAAAAATAAATGTTATTTACAGGACCCGAACTGTAACAGGTAATTCAAACACAAAACATATAATACAACTTGTTTTGAAGAGTGCAGACGGTAGTCAACCGAATATTTAATGAATTCCTTCACCTGATTTTCAGAAACGTGTTGCTCAACAGTAGATGATAGTTCGTTATGAGCAACAGCACAGTAGTTCATACATAGAAAAGTACATTCTCCAAATATAAATGAATATAATTATGAATTCATTGTGAGAATGAAAACAAAACAGAATGTTACAGATGAAAAATTAATTTCAATGTTGTTTTCAATCCCTCGAAAATAGGAATAAATCAGAGTCACTGACGCATTTATCATTTCAGTTTCTCATGGGATTAGTGCTTTATTCAGGAAATGAATATAAAATGAGTTTATGTACTTTATGTTTATTCAGCCTTGTTTTGTAAAGCAACTGTGGGTAGAGTCTACATGGATTATTATATATTGAACAGCACTCAATAGTTCAAATGGTGTTCAGCGTCAAGAAGTGTGATTGTACTGATCATTGTAAGCATTCTGTTATTCTTTGTTCGACTCATTTCCTCAACTGGAGATATATTTATCAAAATAATTCTACTTTTTATACAGCGTGACTCACGGTTGATGGTAGGTTAGACGTTTATGATAAACGCAAGGCAGGATTCTTCTGAAAATTTCACATCTTACATTTTCTTACCTGTTCTGTCGATCTGAAATATTTTCTGCATTGCGGCGTTGCCACTTCTATCAAAAACTCCTAGCAACATTATTTTTTTAAATAGAACACTCCTTTGATTAACACATTTTTGGAAGCGCTCTCAAATTATAATATTTTCTGGTGATAATGTCTTGTACCTATCTCTATCGGTTATCGACATTAAAATTAATTTGTGCTAAATATGGTCCAAAACATAGCCCTAATTGAACTCGAGTACATCAGTCCTCTCAATTCATGAAAAGCTAATATTTTGATGATAGTTTGAATAATCTCGAAATATTCAATTAACAACAAAAAATTGACTCCATATCATACAGGGCGTGCTAAAATTACTATTATTTCCATTATACATGAAAGTGGTCAAAAGTTCATTTCTCAAATGAAACACCCTGTTGTATATTACTCGATAAATTAAAAGATTATGCAAAATGCTCAGAAGTGATATATCATGTCCCTATACCTAAATCATGAAGTTTTCTTTATGAAGTCACTTCTTCGGGAAACATTATTTTTTTTTTTATTTGGTTTTAGGTAGCAGTGGTGAATTTGTAATTCACAAATAGTTATCGACTGTGATTCAAAACATCATCCAAAATGAATTCAAATATCGATTATTCAAACGAAGTTCTTATGAAATTATTTATTACACATCTGTCTGTGTTTCTGTTTTTCCGTTAACCAGCTGTCGCACCCGTACGAATGACAACCTTCAGAAGTCAAAATTGTTTATAAAAATCTGTTTTAAAATGTGCGAGCTAAGGATTAATGAGGTCTTAACTTTAAGCGTGTCATTCCTAACATAAACAAAGTGATCAAGTCATTATCAGAACTTGCAGAAAATTCAACCAAATGTATCCTGAATGGACACCAATGAACGAGAGGAAGTTTGTAAGGTTAGGTTATTATTAACTTCGCAGTTCTTCTTCGGTAGGCACTGAAGTGCTGTACACCTTTTCTTCGAAAACACTCCATAAAAAAGTCAAGTGGCGTGAGATCGGGTGATCTCAGTGGCCAATCCCGTGGCCCTAAACGCCTAAACCAACGATCATCAAACTGTTCGTGAAGTTTTCTGGAAAATTCCGAATTGAAATGAGCTGGCGCTCTATCCAGTTGAAACCACATATTCCTATATTTCTCTAAAAGCAAATTTTTTAGGAAATGGTAACAGTTGTTCCTAATATTTGGATATATCTCTCCGCATTTAGTAAGTCTTGATAAATAAAAAAGTTAATTTCATTGTTCTTCAAAATACAGAAAACATTCAGGTGAAATTTTCCTTTAATTGGATAGAACTGGCCGATACTTGATGAAAATCCATATTGAAACTAAATAATACAGTTTATTGTATGATTTTCACTATAAAGGGTTTCACAACAACCGCGACACGTGTTTCGCTATACAATAGTTTCCTCAAGCGTAAGCTACTAGTTTACGATTGAGAAAGCTATTGTATAGCGAAACACGAGTCGCGGTTTTTGTAAAATCCTTTATAGTAAAAATCATACAATAAAATGTAACTCAAGCGTAAACTACTAGTTTCTTTTGTCATATGAAGATTATGATCAGCCCAAAAATGTTCATTTCTATTTTTGACAAAAATTACCGATCTTTCTATATATGTATTAAAAGGAATTCGCAAAAACGCACTCTACGTTCAAAGTATTCTAGTTTGAGAGCTTAAACTTGGTTGATTTATACAGATGCATTTCGAGATTTTTCAAAATCCGTTTTACTAAAGTGTGTGATACCTCCAAAAAAATGTTCTGCACTGGGAATGGAAGCTTTCGGATATACAAAAAAATATGCCAAAACGTTAATAGTATTGGCCTTAACAGGTTTTGGTAATATTGAAGGCGGTTTCAACTTTCAGCCACAGTTAAGTGAATTATTTTGTAATCTTACAAACTTCCTCCCGTCAATTCAGAATACATTCGGTTGAATTTTCTGCAAGTTCTGGCAATGATTTGGTCACACTGTCCGTGTTCAAACTCCGTTTGAATAATCAATATCTGCATTCATTTTGGAACATGTTTTGAAACACCGTCGATTTGTAAATAACTTATGAAAGTAACCATGTTGTCATGAGCTTGATAATTCCTGCTACCACCAAGTGAGCATCATCAAGAGGAAAATTAAACTAAATATACATACAATGTTGTCCTTATTTACACCATAGATACCTTTGCTAGGTATCTGCGTCTTACACTGTTGCCTTATCTATAAATATAAAAAAAATATTATTTCAACAAGGTTTATAGTATACTATTAGGTATTGGTCCACCATCGGTGTCCAATGACGATGGTGGACCATTACCTAATAGTATATTATATAGCTTGAAATAATATTCTATTCACCAGATTCACCTGACAACTAATCAAGGCAACATTGTAAAATTAATTTAAGACTAGTAAATAATGTTTGGGGTTGGGATAAAACTCCAGTTATATTCATATACCTGATAATCTGACACTCCATCCGAGTACTTTAAAAATTCAGTAGAGAAGCCCAAGGGACATAAATAATAGATCTATTCACAGGACAACAACGGGACAGAAAACTGGAAAAGATGAAGAGGATCTACCACTTTTGGGACTCGTACGAGATGGCACGCCTTGCGGAGAAAACCTCATTTGCCTTAATCAAACTTGTACCAGCATATTTCCTCACGTTAAGCAGGAAAAATGTCCTTCAAATCATGCTAGCATAGAGTGTTCTGGACACGGGGTAAGAATGATGAAATTCAGATATTTTTATTTGTATCTCCAATTAGCAAGCTAACAATGAAGATAGTTTCTTTTTTATAAAAGTTTCCTGATAAAGTGCACAAATCAGTAATAACAACATGACAATACAATTTGTTTCCGGTAGAATGATGCGAAATGAGCAGTCTTTTTGAAATATCTATCCATTTTTGGCAGGCTAGTGTCACCCAAAATAGATTCAGCTTTCTAATTTATTATTCCTCAAAAATCCCAGAAAACCATAACGATTTATAATAGGGATACATCATACCTTAACGATCCATATTGCCTTGGCAAGTTTTGCTCATTCGACTATGGTCGAATAGTGCAAAACTTGCCCCAGATATACCTACTTCAGAAAACAAATCAATATCGTAATCGAAAAAACCTTGCACAAATACGACAATGTTAATCAACATTGATGTCAGAAAGAAGGGCAATTATTTTCTGGTAAAAATATGGCACTGTGAAATAACCATGATTCTTTCAAACCTTTCAAACCTTTCAAAGGGAAACCAAATTTGAACCAATAAGTGTAGATTAGAAGCAGCAGTTGCGTAGACTTCGAAATCAATGTATACACCACTGAAGATGTATGCTGCAGTTGCAGACGAAACCTTTGGTAGAACATCATACAACTATGTACTCCCTACCATTCCGGATTTTGTTCTGTTCAATTGTGACTTTTCTGCCTGAGTTTTCGTCTACAACTGTCATAGATATAATCAAAGACTATGGGGCAACAGTTGAAGTGCCCTAGTTATCCTCTCGGTATTCCATACACCTAGTTCGTACTTCATGCGTAGCTTCATCGCCTTCTATAATGGCTACTGCAGTAGACAAAATGTCAGGTATAAAAACCTCCAGATCACGGCAAACAAACCCAGAAAATCAGTGGGATACAAATTTTCATTTATACCATGTTGTGTGTATGGGAACGGTAGATGACAATACATTAAGCAAACTTCACGATACTATAAGATACTGAATTTGCCGCAAAATAAGTTTTAATTTTGAGTTTTCGTCTAGTGAACCGAAATGTTCTTCTCTCAACATTATATTGGAAAACTTGAGAAAATAAACGATTCATCATGGTTTCTAATTAGAAATGCTGTAGAAAAATTAAAAAAAAAAGATAATTATTCACAAAAAAATAAGTTAATGTGTTTTTTTTTCAATATTGTAGTAAATGGAAAATTGTGAATTCCACGATGATTTTTAATACATCGTTCGGACAATGATTTCTTTCTCAAAAATCATGTTTCAAAAACAAGCGGAATAACAATAAAAAGACATTCAAAAATATGTATATCTTTGTGAAAGAAAAGTTCTGGCTTTCTTTCTACTTGTCCATCCTTATACAAAAAAATATGGGTATCTTCCAAACAAAAAGAGGGAATCAATGAATTTCGATTAAAATAATGCGTAGTTTATGCAAGGAAGTAATTTTCAGACACAGGATTGCTACACATTATAGTAAATGAAAGAAGTGGAATTTTACTTACATGGAACATTGTCTTCTTCACTTGTAGACATCTGATGTTTTACCTTATCGACTCTTCAGCACCAAATCTGGATAACATTATAAGAAAAAACACTCAACCCATTCATAAAATCACGACTTTATATCAAGAATGAGTTTAATATACTCATGTTTGGAATAAAAACTGAATACAAAAGAGGGTTTTTTGTATAACTCGGTGTTCATATGAAAGTATTTCTGTTGAAAATATGTTAAAATCTGTTTTTCGTTAATCAGCTGTCTCTCTCCTTCGAACGACAACTCTCAAAATTCGAAACTCATTCGAGCGAAGGACTAACAAGGTCTTACCTTTTAACGTGTGATTCCTAACACGGGATTGATTTCGAAAGTATTCAGTGTTTATATGAAAATAGCTGTTATTTTTTTGCATGATCTACACATCTTTGTATAGAGTTACCTTTTCGAAATTGATCGCTTTCTCCTTTTCTTAGAAAGATTCACACTTTTTTGTATGAAGATGAAGAAGAAGAAAGCCAAAACCTTTTTTTCCCCACAAACTGATGTTTCCTAAAAATAAACCCCCTTCAATGTATAACTCTCTCTATATTTATTACTATATTTATTTCAATTCACATTCATTAATGCAAAAGCAATACATATATATATATATATATATATATATATATATATATATATATATATATATATATATATATATATATATATATATATATATATATATATATATATATATATATATTCATTATACAGTGTCATCTCCAAAATATGCACCATATGGGAAACTTATTCATTAAGGGTTTTTCGAAAAAAGTTATTTCTGATAGAAGTTTGTGCATCCCCTAAAACTAAACATGCACTAACAAAATACAGTACAACACACGTAATATACGAGGAGCCTTCAAATATTTGATTTTGTGACAGGTGTAAAGTACTCTTATTTTGAAAAATCCCGGGAAATGTTATTTAGAAAAGTTGTTCAGCATTAAAAAATACATCTAGATTTGAAGTCATGGGTATCCGAGTGACGTTTTATTTTTTTACTCATTTTTTTAATGGGGACTGCGAAAAAAATATTTTGCTAGCATCATGTATATCACGGTTCATTTCGAAAGCCTGTAATATTACACAAATTACACAACTATGGTATTAACCACGGTCAATTGTTTTGAAAAGTAAATTGATTTTTCAAAGTTTTTGGTGCAAAGTTATTTTTATTTTTTGTTAACACCGAAAATTACTTAAAATTATACAGTACTGTAACAATAACTCGATATTCAATAATATCAAATCACAAAACATCAAAATAAAATAGGTATTTCGGAACAAACTCACTAATTTTCTGGAGATTCTACTTGAAAAACTTATTTTGGACAAGAAAATCTCCAGGAAATCAATAAGTTTGTTCAGAAATACCTATTGTATTTTGATGTTTTGTGATTTGATATTATTGAATATTAGGTTTTTGTTACAATACTGTATAATTTTGAGTAATTTTCGGTGATAACAAAAAATAAAAATAACTTAGCACCAAAAACTTTGAAAATTAATTTACTTTTGAAAAACATTTACCGTGGTTAACACCATAGTTGTGTAATTCGTAATATTACAGGCTTTTAAAATGAATCGTCATATACAGGGTGCTGTCTATTTATCGTTTTAGCAAAATTTTTTTTGTAGACCCCATTAAAAAAATTGGTATAAAAATAAAACTCCACTTAGATAGGCATGACTTCAAATCTAGATGTATTTTTTCAATGCTGAATAACTTTTCTAAATAACATTTTCCGTGATTTTTCAAAATAAAAGTACTTTACTCTTGTCACAAAATCAAATATTAGAAGACTTCTCGTATATTACGTGTATATCGTTCTCAAGGTTAAATTGAAAAACACTTCAGTGATACTTCGCCCTTTCCACATAAACTAAAATATATTGTTATATATAAAGTTGTGTAAATCAACGTCGTATTATTATCGTTCCACGTATGGAAAAATTATTTAACAAATACTAGAACGAATAGCTCCGAACATTCAAAGCAAATTATATGTTCTAGATTTTTTGTAAAATGAAACAATGACAAAACAAAAATAATTATCTAATTGCAGAAATATATTTTCGAAAATTAACCACGAAGAGTCATTTTCTTATTGATGAAAATATTCAACTGAAAAATAAAAATTATTGGAATATCGAGATTCCTAAAGTGTGATCTATTTCGGTGAAACTCAAAACGAAAGAAACTTTGAAATGAGATAATTTCTAACGTTTTTTCAAATTTTTGAAACTGTTCTTATTTCAGTTTTGTACGAATCAAAACAAGTGTTTCTGCGAACTGGGGTGGACTGGTACCGATTGCTCAATCCAAGTAGAATTAACCCCCGCCCCTCCAATTGCCACGCCGCCTCCTGATATTTCTCCGACCAATCTCCAGGATCACATGAAAAAGAAAGAAACCCCCTACGGTACGTTCTGAATGTATTTTACTATATCTAAGTTATTAATTTAATCAGTAGTTGAAAAAATACCACATTTAACGAAAAAGTGTTGATCTGTCACCACTTATTTCAATGCTATATTGTGTTTTTTGAATATCTCTACATGAAACAATGATGGAGTAAATACATGACACTTTCATTTTTGTAATACATTCAGTACTGAAATCGCCAAACATTTTCAAAAGTGAAATTCGTTTAAAATAATGAATCAGTACTTGTTTTCTATTCCAATTTGATAGAAACATGACAAATCAAAAACTTGAAATTGCCGTTCAATGGTTATTCCATCAATAATTTACTACATCATCGTTATCCAATCAAACTAATCTATAGTACGTACACAGAGCATATTAAGTGCTACCATAGTTTTTCGGTACTCAAATATGTACACTCACATTCAAAAATATTGTGTAAAATATGTGCAGACCATAATGAGGTAGCACACAACTTCTTTCCAACTTAAAATTGACAACAGAACAACAGAAATAGACAGGAAATATGAGACATTCAAAGGGATAAGGTTGAATTGAGGGTTACATTTTTATGTTTCAAAAATCAAATTATTCAGGAACGCAAAAAGTGTGTCGTTGACTTTGGAACACACTATATATATGCACTAGTTAACTCTAGTATAAACCTTCATCATTGTAGACAAAGACTCTCTACCCGTTCCGGGGAAAATCAAATAAGAAAAGACACATATTTCACACGATATCTACTTGCTAATGTCATTATCTCCAGTGGACTTTTTGTTTTTTCAACCTACACTTTGGGCCACAGTTCAAATATTTTGGTATGTTTTATTGAAAGTGTGTATAATACAATTTCAAATACGAGAAAAATATGATTTCTTGTCGAAAATTCATTTGAGTTTTGAGTCCAAACTACCAGTTTTCAAGTTTGCTGAAGGCAAAATCGTGCAAATATTAATTACTCATTTATGTTTATGGATCACTCAAAAATATGTAACCATAAACTAGTACGTGATAAAAATGTGTATATTCAGGGTGAATAAAGAGACGGTTCCTAGAAGCGAAAGAAAAATATTCAATTATTTTCTATTAAACAATTTTTAACTTGAATTGAGTGGGCGACGACTGAAAATCATAGTATTGTTTTTATTAATCGAACGTCCATTACTCCGTTACTGCAGTTTCGTCCTATACCTAAAGACATTTCCTCCAAACTTATACATTAAACTAATAATTATTGATCACATTAGCCCTCATATAACACCACTATATTTAATAATAGAGGTACTTAACTTAACTGAGTACCTACCTGAATTTTGTTTACCTGTGACAATGTGGATACGCTAATTTGAAAATTGGTGAGTAAACTAGACCGATTTGATCATTTAACAGGTTGCACCCGCAATGTTTATGCTTATGAATTTCCAAGGATTCCAAATAATTGAGTTTGCACCGCTTCCTTGCTTAATTCAAAATTTTCGTATCGTTTAGATTCGGGAACTTGTGGTTGCATCACTAGCAATGGTTTGAAAACGTCGAATCATTTTTACCCAGTCTGAAGGATATTTCATGATCAGCATACCGTTTTGAGAAATTTCGACCACATTGTCCCCCATAAACACTATTACATTCCGGGAACTTAAGCTCATAAACACCAGATTTCTCCAACTTGTCCACTTTATCTTTGGCATTGAAAAGATAACTTGGCATATGGATGTTTTTTCTGAAGAAACCCGCAATGTTCTCTGTTCTTTTACCAAAAATGTTGGAGTTACCCATTTTTTAATTTCTGGTTGTTTGATCTGGGGGTTTATTAATCTGTAAGTTAACTGTAAGTTAAGTTAAGTCTGTATAGCTGATTTCCTGAATATATTGAACTCAAATTTATTTTGATTGTATGTAATGGTCATGTCTAAGAAATGTATCTGTTTCTCTATCTCGGTTTTCGGTGTGAACCATATCACTTCTTTTGAAATTTCAACAGCTTTCGATGTGTGCCTAAATCAGGATTCGGGTTTACCAATAGGCTCACCCCTTAGTACACTTTCAGCAGACATATTTATGAACCGCTTGGAGACCACTATAGTGAATTCCGACCAGGTAAAAAACATATTCATTTTTGGTACAGATATGTAGACGATATTCTGGCTCTTTTCAGAGGTACTACACGACAGCTGAACCAATTTATAACATTCATGAATAATCTTAATAGAAACATTCAGTTCATATTCGTATCAGAGATAAAGAAACAGAATAATTTCTTAGACCTGACCATCACACACAATCAGAATAAATTTCACTTCAATATATTCAGAAAACATAGCTATACAGACATTACCATCCCAAGTGATCCTTTACATCCAGACAGTCATAAATTAGCAGCCTAAAATTCAATGTTGCATAGAGCATTCTCACTACCTGTATCTGCTAACAATCTAGCCAGAGAAATTAAAATAATTACACAGATAATTATTACAAGTTAGTCAGAAAATAAAGCCGTAAATTTACTTACAGATTAATGTACCCCCAGATCAAACAATCAGAAATCAAGAAATGTGTAACTAACATATTTTGGTAAAAGAACAGAGATAATTGCGGGTTTCTTCAGAAAGACCAATGTGGAAGTGGCATTCAAACCACATGCCAGGTTATCTGATTTCCTTTTCAATGCCAAAGATAAAGTGGACAAGTTGAAGAAATCTGGAGTTTAGAAGCTTAATATCCGGAGTGTAATAGTGAGTATGTGGGACAATGTAGTCGAAATTTATCAGAACATTATGCAGGACATGAAAAGTCCTTCAGACTAGGTGAAAATGATTTGACATTTTCAAACCATTCCTTGGGAGGCAACCACAAGTTCTCGAATCTATTAGATACGGAAATGTTGCACTATGCAACGAAGGATTGCAAACTCAATTATTAGGAATCCTTGGAAATTCATAAGCATAAACACTGCGGGTGCAAACCGTTGAAAGATCAAATCGATCTAGGTCACTTACTGGTTTTCAAATTAGCTTATCCACATTTTCACAGGTGAACAAAATTCAGGTACTGAATTAAGATAAGTACCTCTGTTATATAAGGACTAATGTGATCAATCATTTTTAGTTCAATGTATAAGTTTGAAAGTGTCCTTATAGGACGAAACTGTAGTAACGTTAGTTACAAATAAAAGTTGTAAAAAACATGGACAGTTTCAATTCTTATATTTCATGCTCATTTTCTAATTTACCATAATAACTTAATAATCTTTAAAAAAAACTTTCCCATTTATCTGTTGCTCTCAAACTGAGTACTTCTAAATGTACCTATATTGTGGAATTTTCGGGAATAGTAAAGAACTTTCGAAAACAACCAGTAACATTCTAGATCGGTGTTGAACAATCGTAGGAGTTGTATGGTTTGATCATACTCTATTCCCTATCCAAGAAGAGTTTCTGTTTTTGCGTGCTTTTGAAGATATAAAGGTTATAAATTTTGCATTAGAAGTGTATGTTCAGTTATATTCAGAGTGATGTATTCTTCAGATAAATAAGAGATTGAAGTGTAACTAATGTATCTACGATTTGTATCAGACACGTTAGTCTGGTATATCCATGAAAAACTACTTCAACGTTACTTTCATAGTTATTACGTAAGTGACTAATATGCTGGTGTTAAAGTAAATAACATAAGTAGTTTTCCAATAAGAAGTCATACAAAACTGAATTATTCACAAAAATATACAAACATTCATCAAGAGACAATGCTTTACTGCTTTAGTAGAGGAGGTAAAGAATAAAAGTAAATTCATTAACATCCCGACCATTTCATAAACATGGAAAACAATTTCGTGCAATATTTTCGTAGATTACGCTCAAAGTAAACAATTACCTCCCATTATGAAACCTCCTAAAAATACGACTATATTGTAGTTTACTTTTTGTTAGGCAAAACAGTTCTTTCTCGGAGAATTTACCAATGTTTATTAAAATATAAGAGAGCAATACTAAACTTCTCATTACAATACCCTTCAGCATTTCTGGTCAAGAATAATGTAACAACTCTCCAACTATACCCTGGTCTTTGTTTTCCTGTATTCATATACATTCAGTTGAAAATTCCCGTTTACGTAAGATCCATTAGGAAATACATTATTTTTGAACGTGGGTGTACTGTTTCGCAGGCGCCAACAAAAAGGGCAATCTGAGCACGCTATCCATGGTTTTCATCTTGGTAGGCGTCGTAAAGGGTGTCTTCATTTGTTTTGCCGTAGTGGCCGTTTGTTACAGGTACACATAACTAACTTAATTCAAGTGGCCGTGATCGTGGTATAAATTTGAAACGCAAGTGATGTTTGCGCATTTGATTTTGTAAATAGCTTTCGTGGAGGATTCTCGTCGAATCAATTCAACAATATACATTGAACGAGGAAGTTTCTGGCGATTCACAAATATCCTGAATTCTGCAGTCAATAGAACATTAAATTGTTGGGGGCAAACAGGATATAATATTATTTTCTCATTCAATGTAATATTGGTTCTTCTCTTTCGATGTACAACTCGTACTGTTTTGACTTGCTGTGTGTACTGTACATATTTATATTGTTAATCACATATATACACATTTTGATGAAATTTACTGACAGACCTCTGGTAAAGCTGATTTCCGGGCGTATACGGATTTTCTCTGTTTGCTAAATACATACATACTTTCCATTAATGTCCAACAAATATTGGTGTTTGCGTCTGAACATATGAAAGTACACGGGCATTTTCAATCATCAGAGGTGTTTGACGATTTTTATATTCAGTTGATTGTCACCTGTTCTTCCACATTATTCAACTGTTTTAGTTTCATGATGAAGAATATTTTGCAGTCAAATCCAAATACTTCCTTTCCAAATACTAAACTCAAATATTTCTCTATTGAAATCCGTCAAAAACAATTAAGGCAGGTTTCAGTTTTCGATTCATTCCAAATCTGAACTCTTCTCATAAGCATATATACAAGATCAATTTATACTGTTAACTAGATATATCATTTGGAAATATAACGTTGAATAAAAGTGGATGTGCAATTTCATTTAAGGTTATCTATGGCCCTCGTGAATCAAACATCTAACTTACTATATCTCATACGTAGGAACAATCAAAAACATTGATCTTGTGCCGATCAAAATTCAGAAAACGCTCTGGGATCAGCTGAGCTAACGATCTATCAAGTATAGGTCAATCAACTTTGAATTTTCCAATTGAACAAAAAATTAGTACATCATAAATCTCCAGAAATGCAAGTATTGGCATGCTAGGAAATGTTCAGTCCACATACAAAAAATGATCGAGTAGGCGTTGAAAATGAGTCATTATATCATTATGGTCTAATATGAATGAAACCAAGGAACTGAAACTGCGTCGAGGAAAATACAAGGGCCCTTCGACTTCCTCTCACCCCCACGCGAAAGTGACATACTGAAAAAATTTCACTTGATTGGTAGATACTAAAATTGTCGGATGTTCAAGGTGTAAAATTCCCATCTCAATAACCTCAGCTACCTTTCCATGAGGACATCGGTGAGTCAACTATATCGGACGATACACTAGATTCAGCCATGAAGGGTATTGTTGCCTCTGCTTTAGGTGAATTATCATTGGAGCGTAAGCGTTCACTGACCTGCTCAGAAGGAGTTTGATTCTTTTCCTAATGCAGGTTATGCTTTTTTATTCAAGAATTTGGTGTGGTCATAACATAAAATATCCTGTTCATGGGGAAGCGCTAAGTTGCTTTTTGGCTGCACCGCCTAGCCTCCTAGGTTTATTAGAAGACTCAAAAGTTGGTAAATTGAGAAGCTCTTACTCTGGGCCTATATACAGTGACGTTCTCCTCTAGCATCTGAAGGTCTGATTGTTTGGTAACTTCATAGTCCATAAAGCGTTCTAAGAGTAGTTAGGGAATCAAGGATCATCACAGCAGAGCCCTATGGTGAGGCTTCCTTCACCGAGAGGGTGAAGGAAACTCGAAACTCCCTTAGTAACGCTGAACGGGATCAAAGTCATACATCCTTTTGCAAATACAGGTACGAACCTCAGGACGAGGCGTCATCAATGAAGACTCCTACCTCCACCAGTGATTCGATATCTAGCTGAGGTTTTCTAACGCCCCGCGTTAGAAATTGACGAAATTCGTCCATAGATTTTTCACTCCAGGCGATACATGGGCTCATTGCGTTTTTTTACATTTTTTCAGTGGTATTCATTCCAACGATCTTTTTGACGATCTACATTGTCTCCCCAAATGCAGCCTGGTTGTTTTCAAAAATATTGATCTACCCATTTTGTTGAAGCTATATTGTAGCTTCGAACTGTCTATATTGTATTGTCAGTATAGTTCGCCAGCAGTTAGACCAACTTTCTTCACAGCACTGGATTTGGAGGAGAGGCAACATTGAATGATTTTCAGGGTCACCAGATTTGTCGGCATTAATTTGTTTGTATAGACACCTTGGAAGTAAAAATGTATAGATAACAACTAGTGTCTTCAGAAAATTTGCATTATACAATTCTCGGCGAATTTTGTCGTATGATCCAAGAACTGCGAGAATATTTCTTTATTATTGTATCTACGCCGATGATCATCACTCTGAATATTGCATCAAATGAGTAGTAAGTAAGCACCTTTACAAATCAAAATTTTGAATTTTTTTCTCTTAGGTGTAATTTTAAAATGATTTAAAGAGGTTTTCAATGGTCCAAAACTATTCCTTTCAGATCACTTTCAATAAAAAATCGGTGGTTTCTTGTATTTTCCTCAACTCTTGATACAGTTTTCAATGACATCTGTTTTTTTGTTTCCGTTTGACTTCCCTACTATCACGTTAAAGCTTATATTTTTACAGCAAATATAGTTAATAATGTAATGGCTGGCTTGACACCAAAGCTCTTTTAGGGATATCAAGGGATCCATTTATATCACTGCTATTAATACACGACATTGTTCTCAGATTATGACAAGTGATGAAAACCAAACAAAGATATTTTTCACTTTCGCATCAAAAGCGGCTGGTATTGTCACATTCTAAGGATAATATCGTTTAATAATATCAGTAACATTAGAATGTTAAAATTCGGTCCCGCGTTGGTCCTAGCTTCGCTAGGAATATTTAACTCCATTTAGTTTGCCGAGAATGTCAGTTATTGTATTTCTTGCAAACTCTCATGATGTACTACTTTTTAGAAAGAAACATTTACTGTGACCAGATTCGTGAAGAATATGGGTTTTTCGGTTCGAGTGATTTTCCATTTCGTGCAGCATCTAATATTTTGAGGTCAAGAGAAAGAACTATCCAACCCCAATACAAATCTTTCATTAAAAGTTGTTTGAGAATAGTTTTTCAAATAGGCACAAACATAATCAATTTGATATAAACTGAATGTCTTTTTTACTCAAGTAGGAAATCGGCATCTTTCATTTTATTATTTTGTTGATTTTGATTTTCTTTCCAGAAGTATTTATGAATTTGGAACAGTAAATGTATTTGTTCAATAGACATTATGTAGGTTTTTTGCTAGGATGATCAAACTGAAGAGAGTCTTAATTGTAATTCAGGATACTTTGGTTCGGTTTCAATGCAAAAATTAGAAATCTTATGGTAGTATCCTGTAACTTCAATTCATAATATGTAAAACTTTCCTAATTAAATTTCTCGATTCAAAAAGTGTTCAATTATGGTTCCTACTAAGGCTTGATAGCTTACTTGTAAACCACGTTCCGAGCAAGTTTGTCATCTATGTGATGGAACGATTATCCTTTTCCCAAGTAAACCATATTATCAATGCAAAAAATATATATTTACATAAACACAACTTAGGGAGTTGCCGTTTTCCAATTTTTTCTGTAGAGTTAATATATCTGAGAATCCGTTTTTTGTATTCCATATTAACAAAAACTTACGTCTACCGCCCCATTAACCGAATAGAAATTCATCACTTTTGCAGATAGTGGCAATGGAAATATTTTCCATTGTCCTGTTCATTTTTTGTACAGCATTTAGTTATGAAAGACGTTCAAAATTAGTATCACTACCTACTGCTGACAGCATAAGGCTAAAACTCAGTTTTAACTCCAAAACGTGAAATTTATATAGGTACATTGCAAGGGTATCTAATGATCCTCTAAAAACTCAGCATGGGCTTGCGGTTTAGAAGACATAATTTCCATTTCGATCATTTATTTGGATTGAAACTGTCACTGAAGTGATTATTCCAGGACAAAGATAAGCTACAAGGTTGCTCATTCAACAAATTCGCAAACAAATCCAATATAGGGGTTAGAAAACAACTGTTCAGTAAGGTTTCTTTCCAGGAAAATAGTCATATCTAATAGTGAGAATTATTGGTACTGGAAATATGTTGGTGAAACGGAAAGTTTTTCAAAGAAGTTGAATCTCTGCCTTCTGACTTTAAGAAACTGTTGCCTGAAGAAATTTAACTTTTTCGTTAGGCTCAGCATGATGGGCCTCAAGTGAATCATGATTAATTACAAAAGCAATACGACCCAACGTATGTATCGTATTGCAATGTATGGGTGGTATTGCTATTAGTTTCAACTTCTTTGCAACCTACAGTTTGAAGTGAACAAATGACAATCTGAAGATAACAAAACAATTGTAAGGTAAGAGATCAAATTCATAATTATTGATTAGGTACACGAATATCAGTTTTGAAAAACATAACGACTATTTTATATGCATTATTCTGTCTATTTCAATATTTCATATATTTTATATATTGAACCAAACCTGTTATCGATCTATATTATGTTTGAAGTAGGTATTTGAAGGTGTTTCTGAATAAATGAAAATAAAATTACAGGGGAGTCACGGTCACATAATATTTATCGTAATATTAAGTGAAAATATGGAAAAAAATATGTTGGTCAGTTTGATAATCCTATGCAGTATCGAACAGTACTGTTGATAGACCTATAAACCGTCACATGACGTAGAGCAACTGTCTTATTGGTGCTTTCTTTCTCTCTCTGTGTCTGTCTCCGCCTGTGTATTCATGCATGCGTACGATGGCTGCCTGCGTCATCGTACCTGATGGACGGTACCAACTCTTCTTCCTCTCTTCGGACGATCACCACGAGCAGAGGACTATCATGGTTCGAACACGATTTTTCTCGTGGGCACTCTCATGTCGGTGGTAGGGGGTGTGTTCGTTGTATTCGCAACTATGGCCCTTTGCTACAGGTCAGTCGTAGTACACAAAAACTTCTCGCTCTGTCTAAGGTTAGTGAGCAGGCCATACCAGGTAGAAGATCCACGTTTTTTTTTTCTCAGCATCCTCCTTAACGTTTACACTCGTTGATTTATCGAGAACGCTTGTTCATTCAGTTCCGCTGTGCTGGATACAGACTGAATACGTAAAAGTTGAAATTTTCACATATGGTATAGGGTTTGCATGGATGGATATCTTGTGGTTTGATAATTGACAAGTATTAGTAGAACAAATAACTAAGAAATCATAGTTTCCATATGGCAATTATCAGACTAATTGAGTTTCAAAAACCTTCATCAAAATGTATCTGGACTAATCCTTTTATTTCACAGTACCATCGAATCATCGAACATGCTTTCATTATTCTCTTTAAGTGAATGAAAGTATTTTTGATGGTTCAGAAATTGAGTGGAGTGTAATTTTCAATTTTCACGAATTCATCCTGTATGAAACCACTATTGTATTCTTCTGAATTTTTCATTTGCCTTAAAGCTGTCTAGATGTCTGTAGCTCTATTAACTCTATTAAAGGTGGACGAGTTCAAAATTTTTTGACAGTGAGGTTGTGACATGAATGTTGAACATAAAATATTCTCCGTCAGTTTGATTTGAACTACTTCAAGGAATATTTCATACAAAATCAAATAACATAAAGAGATGAATACAAAAATGTTTGAATAATTTCATTAATATCAGTCAAATGAAATTATTCTACATACTATTAACAGAAAATCAATTTGTAGAAATACTACTTCTGAGAGGAGCAAATGAGTTGGAATCAATGATTGTAACTTAGATCGAACAATTACTGTAACTGTGAAAATAGATTTGAAAGTTATTGGAAAAATGTTGTTTAAAAAAAAGACTTGATTATGATTATTTCATTCATTTCGTACTGAGCATGAGTTCTCAAACTTCTAATAAAATTAAATTAAATTATTCACTTGATGGAAAGTTTTACATGAGTTCTTTGATCGTGGGGACACAAGAAAAAATCTTGTTCTATAGCAACTTGATAACTAATTCAGACAGTAGTAGGAGGGCGGAAGACTCGAAATAATAGAATAATTCATTGAACAAATATTATTTAATAAATATGAATTTTCACTGACTGACTCATTTTGATTCATGTAGATTCTCAGAAATGGGTTACATAATGAATAATATAAATGAAGGACACATTAAAAACCAGATATCGCAAATAATAATGCAGTTGAAGCTGTCAACATTATTCTGTCTCCAACAGAAAGTAGTCTGACATACTCAATACCTATTTTAATGAATGATAAATCAAATGTTCATGATCATTCTTGAGGTTATGATTCGAACATAATGAAAATTATGAATCTGACCTTATTTCAACATTTAAACGGTTTTCAAACCCACCAAGAAGGTACAACTAAGTCTCAGGTCGTTTAAAGACACGAGAGATCCACTATTAGCAGTAGTATATCACATACCGTTGGGAAGGTAAACATCGGAACCACCACAAAAAATCTATAGGAACAAGGCTGAAGGAGCAACGAAGAAACTGCAGACTAGGCCAAAGGGACTAGTCGGCTGTGGCAGAGCACGCACTCAGTAGAGGCAACTCGGGATTCTGTTTGAAAACATGGAACTCATTGCTCCCAACCAAGGATACCATAGCCGACTGGTATACGGAAGGCAATAGAGATCCACAAACACATAGATATTTCCAACAGAAAAAAAAGTGTGAATCTCAACCAGATTTGGAATCGCGTTCTAAGAAGTTCAAGAATAGCAAACATCATGACGGCGGATAGACAGGGTTAACGAATGTTATTGACAATTTACCTAATCCAGGTATTAAGCACAACAAACTACCTGTGTCAACATAAGAATGCGTTACGCAGCCGTAATATCCAGTCGTCGAAGATAGGTTAGGTTAGGTCATAAGTGAGTGGGCCTACTAGACTCTCCACCGCAACCCACAAGGGTTTATTGTGGCTCACACCTATTCAAATTCGACCAAATAAACCCAGCTTCTTGACGAAGCCGATTAGTTCATATGGTGGGTGATGTTTCAGGTCAGATGGTACAAGTGTGGTTCAACCAAACTCTAAAAACCTGATTCCTTTCGCGGCGAGACAGGCACAAACTGTATGCTCTGCTGTTTCATTATTCTCCACACAGAGGCGACACACACTGTCTTCCGACAGTCCGAGTCTTTGCATATGATGATTCAGACGACAATGACCTGAAGGGATGCCTGTTAGACATCGTAGTTCAACTGTAGTCCAACAACTGTGGACTAGTCCTGTCCTAGTGTTCAATGTTTGTTTGGCAAAACCTCAAGCAATGCCAATGACACGTTCTGGTCCGATGAAGCTACTTGCAGCACCCTCCTTCACAAGGTAGTCAGCAGCCTCATTGCCTTCCAGGCCAGTGTGGCCAGGAATCCAGACCAGAGACAATATGTTGAGTCTTCCTATCGAGGAGATTGGTTTTTGGCAATTTACTATAAATTTTGACGTTTCTCGATAGGAGCCAAGAGCTTCCAACGGCGCTTGACTGTCCAAACAAAATTTTATTGATTTATGTGTGAGGTTGGACCAGATCCTGAATGTGTTTTTGATCCATCTGTGAACCAACAACTATCTGCTCTTAGATTTCCCTCCTCCCTGAGGATCCAATACTCTCAACCCGGAAACATGCTGTACAAGACAATTCGTAGTTGACAGTTGAAGGCATAATATCAGAGGTCATTCCCAGAATGCGGTTACTTCCAGTGTCAGTCAGCAGTTTAGTCTACTCTGCATCGGAGATAACTCAATGTATAAACCTCTGACAAAGCTAGCCACTCCCGCCAGTGAAACGTCAGGAAGAAATTCTAAAATCGATGGCTTCCAAACCCGAAGAATAGTGACACTGTTCATGTTTATTACCTGTTCTTCTGAAGATTTGACCTGACTATCGCAAAACTCCAGATGTAACTGTTCAGTTGAATGGACAGTAAGTTTTTAAGTGAGTTATATTTTCACTGCTCAGTTTATGAAATCGCACTACGTGTTTCACGATACGAATAGATATCATAGCTTTTTCAGGCGTGTTCTATAGTTATTTTTATTGAACATGTAGAACATTTGTTGAAGTTTTGTATACCAGATTGAAGCGACGGAGACAAATGAATGTACAATGAAAAATGCTCAACTCATATTGGTATGGTATGAAAAGAAAAACCATTCAATTGTTAACCTAAACAATCTAAAAAGTTTCAAATAGAAATGTTATGTAGTATTTTGATCTACCCTCGTAACTATGGAATCTTCAGTTAAAAATAAGCCTGTGACAACCTCATCATCGGAAAATACTGAACTCGGTGGAGCATTTTAAGATTTATCAGTGCTACTAATTGGACATGAAATCTGTTATATAGTGATAATTAGTGATCTGAATTCAATGTAATATCGACGAACTTGAGAAGAGAATATTTCAGCTATGTTGTGAGATGTCCAATTAAGCTACAGCTGGAATTGTCGAATTTTTATTCAGTCAAGGCAGAGCGTTATCAATAATTTCATTCGAAAATTCACGTGTTATTATTTTTCAACAACGGTAATCGTGAAAATGCTCCTCACAGGACATCTATGTCGTTTAACCACCAACACACTTTATGTACAGATTGACAAAGAGATGCAGGATGCTGCATTTGGGATTTACAATGGCCTCCGTGTCGGGTTTGAAGCATAATTTGAGATTATTTTGTCCCTTGCACTCCCTTTATAGATTGGGTAGTTAAATTTCTGAATACGAACTCAGACGTGATATTATTTTCCTTTTAAATGAGAAAAAAATAATTGAAAATATTTCTGTATTCAGTGTTAGTAATAATCAGTATACTTGTGATGCACTGTTTGGAACCTTTGGTGTAGTAGTAAATATTACTGGAGTTTAATCCTAACATCAAACCGTTATTTTTAATACCGCGACACGTGTTTCAATCACCAAGTGATCATCTTGAAGAGGAAGATTAAACTCAGTTCAAACAGTTTAATCTTTCTCTTGAAAAATATCATTTGGTGACTGAAACACGTGTCGAGGTGTTGAAAATAACGGTTTAGACTCAGTTTAAACTCAGTTTAAACAGTTTAATCTTCCTCTTGAAGACGATCACTTGGTGATTGAAACACGTGTCTAGGTATTATAAATAACGGTTTGGTGTTGGAATTTAACTCCAGTAATATTCGTACTATTTTACATTGAGGTCTCGTTAAATATTATACAGGGTCAATTAAATGCAGAAAGAGCCAAAATATTTATATGGTTCGCTTCAGAAATCATATTTCTCGAAATAGCCCAAAAAGTATTCAAGTATTTTGTTGCATTCAATGAAATTTGGAACATTTTTGCATTACCTTTTCAATGGTTGGACTTTTGAGGATCCTTATTGAAACAATTTTTGTCAATGAGGTCGTTCATTAGATCATGTGAATACGATAATGTATTACGAAGGTAAATTCGAGAAAATATCGTTTATTTCGAACCCACTTTAGTAATTGCTACTTCTTCGAACACTTCCGGTGGTTTATATTCAACCAACTAAATTTCAATGCAGGTACTTTTCAATAAATCTTCATATTCGGAACAACGTTTCATAAAACTCCGATTACTTTTGGAAACCTAATTCATATTCTATTATAAATCAAAAAGAATAAAACTGATGTTTCCATCCATCGAATCCGAATTGTAAGTATTGAAATCAAAATCAAATCCTTTCAAAAAAATTATCTGATGCAGAGTCCGAATATTTCAATTCAAATTGCTGTACAATACAAAGTGAAAAGATCAATTTTTTCGAGATTGTATAGAAAACTGAAGAATTCAAGAAAATGTTCTCAGAATCAATCAATTCGTGGATGTACCATAACCACTAATTATGATTTATGTTTCGAGGATTTCTAAAAAAAAATAAGGCTCACGACTACAAATTTTTTTAAGATTCAAAGGTGGCACGAGTAGATGGGTTTTACTAGAACTCAAGAAGACAATGGGATGTTTGTAAAATAGTGTTGAAGACTTATCTTATTTTTCAATAGCAAAAATTAACATTAACAGAGAACTCGTTCGCCAAAAAGATATTCATTGAATATCTGCATATTTACAAGATTCTAACAAACGAGAGGAAAAACTATCCAAACATCATACTGAAAGCGAATGAATGAGATAATGCTCTAAATTTCATAAAATACAACAAAATACCTTTTTTAGTTATTCTGAAAACTGTGGTACTTGAAACCAATAATCAAACATAACTCTATAAGTTGTTTCACAGATTTTGGTTACCATATAATGAATGGAGTTTCTTCATAAAGCTGAATATCTTTTTTCTTTATTTAGTCAGATATCTAGACCTCATAGTTTCGAAGATCTCCAAGCAAAGCAAAGCAAACGTGGCCACCCAGTAAAATATTTTTGAAGTCATTATTAATATTGAAGCTCTTTCCTTTGTTCGGATACCTCTTGAAAGAAAAGAATTTCCATAATCAAATCAATGAACTTTTTGTTAAATTGCCCAACTCAGAACTTTTTATTGAAGTTTAATTTCGTCTTCAAGTAAAATACTTTCAAAAATGATTTAATAGCCATTATTGTGTCTTTTGATGTCATACGTTTTTCCTTCTGATACAATCTTTGGATCTATAGCCGTTTGAGAATAATGTCTCAATCTGAAAATAATTTGATTGGGTGCATTTTCATTTCATCTTCATTAAATATTTTCCTTCGCTCCTCTTGGAAAACAGTGATACATCTAACGGAAAAACGCATCCACTTATAGTTACTAATTTGCAGTAAATTCTCGATAAAGTTTGTTTGTCCTTTGAAAAGAAGAACGAGATTGAAAAAGTTCAATAATAGCCCTACTCTAAGTTTGAAATTGGTTGGTGGAAATTAAATCGTAACATGAACTAATTGGATTTTAGATTTGAGTTCGTATTTCATTATGGAGTCGATAATTAGTTATTAGACATCGCGTCCCTATGGAGCTGATAAATTGCCCTTGTTGATCAGTTCGAATAAGGTCGGTCCCAGCAGAGTTATAGCGGAAAGCGAGTATGTAGTCGCCTACATTTTTCATTCTCACACGGCAAAGTACCATACTTTTTGTATGGTACTATGTATTATGCGATTCAAGAAGTTATATTTCATTTGATATTAGCTGTCTTTTCGTTAAAAAAGTTATTATGAAAAATGTCAATAATTATCATATATATTGTATGGAGGTTAATAAAGAGTAACAGATCAGAAATCATTCACCAAAATATCATGATCATGTTCCAAGAAATAATAGTACAACATGAAAATAAAGCAGAATTTTGCTTTTTTTGTGAACGGTAAAATATAGATAGTTAGTAGAACTGTTTACTTTCAGTAGTTATTCTGGTTCCGAAGATACATGATGGAAATCGAAAACTTCGAAATTTGATTTTTGTTTATACTTTATACTTCATACTGTTTATACTTCGCCAAGGAATTTTCAATAGCATCAGAATATATTCATAAACTTTTTTTATCGACCTTTTTTGGGTATTTTCACCTTCCACGTTACGATAAGTATTGTATTATTTCTTAGATATTTTTTTGATAGGCAAAACTATTGAATACAACACGTTCCTGATAAATATAATTTTTTTTGTGAAAGATATTCTGATTTCACGCATTAACTTATTGGGGTAAACTGAAATGTTTGCCCTTTCTACACCTGCATAAAATTCTCCAGTATAATTTTCATATTTTTCTGATTGTGAAAGGTGAAAATACTTCGAAAAGGTCGATGAAAAACTGAATTTCCTCCACAAAAAACTAAGTTTCGTTCAATATGTTCATATACATTCTTTGATTCAGTATCGAAAAATTCTACTTTTCTAGACAGTTTCGTCATTTTCATGATCAGATAAATAAGTTTTGATTACGTTCCTATCAGTCCGTGAACTGAATTGAAAAAATTTCATCATATACAGTAAATGTGTAAATGAATCCCAATCCATCGAATGGACTATGAAGTATAATTCCAAAAATTACCCAATTTTTACCCTACATTTTGTGGCATATATTTTATGGAACCTCAACTGTATACCTAATATCGAAATATTTTGAAACAATAACACTTCCGAAACTTGGGCAATTTATCAGTCACTACGCAAACACCATAGTCCAATCATAGTGTGATAGAGAATCACTAAATAATTAACATAGTCCAAACCCCCTCCCACCGCAAAAATGGGATGCTGCGGAAAGTTGTAAATCTTACAGTACCCGACCAGTTTGTAACTGTTGCATGTCCAACTTTCTCGCAATTGTTGCACCAGTAGAGTTTTTAGTGCATGTATGAATGGTATAAAATTCACAAAATCTTATGCTGATTTATACGAAATTGCCTTTCTAAATAATAATAACAAACAACTGAAAAACAACAAAACCACCAGAAATTATAATGAATGAATGATATAAATCACAGTGAAAAAGTTCAGTAAGTTTTATATCATGTATAATTCTTTTAAACTGTTTATCATTATTCAAATAAAGTTGTTGAATTACGTTAACCTACCAGTTAGGCGTTTCTTTATTAAACTTCAAAAAACACTCCACTTAAATAAAAATAAAATGAATTAAGAAATACAACATCATACAAATATAACCAAAGTATGCACAATTTCAACATACTCTCTTTATACGAGTATATATTGTAATTATATATCTTGTGTATTTTTTTTTCCGAATTTATTATGATACTCTCTGTTGATGTTATGTCATTTTTCCATATGTAGTTTTTATAAGTTGAAAGTTGACAGCATAGATATTTAGAGAATGAAAAACCCCAATTTTTTTTCGAGATACCAGTACAAGGAAATAAGATAATATATGAACAAACCTGAATAAGTAATGTCGCCATAAATCTTTTTCAGTTGTATCCAGTGTTGTTTTCAAAAATTGTCGCATAGATTCATTCTAGACAAACTTACTCACGAAATTGATTCATTCTTCAGAAGAAATAACATGATTTACATGTATGCAAGACAGGACAATCATGTGAGAACTACTATTTTAGTTTCGAAAAGTTGCAAGAAAAATAAGAATGTCTTGTGAAGTATTTGCTTTTTGAGAAAGGGAAAACTCAGCATCCGCAGAAAGAGACTGTGTGGGCTGAAATTTATCAAGTTCAATTACTAATGAAATATCTCAAAATTTTTTATATGCCCAGCATAATTAATTTTCGAATACTCTCTGAATATTTTCTGAATTGAAAATCACTTCAAAGAGTTTTTCGACGTTCATTAATGCATAGGGTTACCAGTTTGAACTCCATAGTGGAGGTTGGTAGAAGGACGATTTCGAGTGATTTTTCTCTTTTTCATTTTTTTTGCAGTTCTGGCTCCTCAATTTTCATTGATTTCTACGATAGATAATTTTCAAAATTCCAACCATCTATAAAGTTGGACATCAGATTTCGTGACAGCTTATTGAAAAGCTCTATATATCTATTTCTAATGAGGGATTATCATCATGCAGGAAGGTATGAGAGATGTAATCATAAAAAGTTACTTTGTCCATACAAAGTATTGTACGAAACATGCGTCGAAATTCACCTCCGAAATTGCAATACTACGAAATGATATAGAGATAATCTCGAACAATACTTTAATTTCATTTTTCTCAGTGTATATTTTACAGATATCCTCTAACATACATACTTCTCGAAAGACAGCTTGGAAAGAATAAACGATAGACACTCTAGCAATAGCTGTGAATACCTACTTCCAATTTGAACTTTAATTATTCGATAATATTTATATTTCGTAGTCAATACAAAATGGAAAACATTTCAGTATATAGAAGAAATTGATGCATCAAAGGCAAAGAAAATATATTAGTGATATATTTCTATTATTAGATTCCAAGCATCAGAAAGGAGAGTAATATTCAATAACGCTTTTCACCTATCAATTAATACAAAACCGTTCTGATTTTTTATTCACTTTAAAATACCCTCTCGAATTCACAATCAGCGAATAAATGTTCAATGCAAATGAAGTGTTTTCAAATGTAGGCAAATTTTGGGAAAAGGGGACTTGTATATATGTGGCATGTATATCTTTTTTATGTATTTTACGACATGCATGTACGTGTGGGCCTTAAATGTGCATAATGACTGTATAAATTTTCATTATTCTTATTGTGTGAAAGCTGAGTGTTTGATGTTACCCGTTCCTATCCGCAACCCTTACTTCTCTTTAAAAAATTCAAATACAGGGTTCTTATGAAACATATCGGAAATGACGCGTCACCTTTGTGAAAACCTAATTTCAATGTCGAAAGATATAATGAATGTTATATGTATATTTCATGATAGCACTGTACCGACTTTGAAGCAAAAATTACAGATCAACAATATTATCATTCGTGTATATTTTTCTGAATGATTGCTTTTTCATAATAATACTTTCAAAAATTAACATTCCGTTGCTGCAAATGAAGATATTTGATGAATATATCTCTCTTCGTGTTCGCAAAATATAATATTAACATCAGTAAACTTCAGTATCATAGTATTAATCATAATAAAAATAGTTCATTTGTTCAATAATATTTCAATGTTTTATTAATATCTTCATGGTGGTTTCAGAATTTGCATCTTCTTCAATTGGTTACTTCTTCTTTTTTCGAATTTCTTACGCATGAATCAATTTTTTTAGTAACCTAATTTCGAGTCTAACATTCTCAAAACATTTTCAGAGTGTCATTGATCTTCAGGAACTTTCTTGCCAAATTATTGTGAAATTATCATTATCATTTTTTGAGGAGACCTATCTATTTTTATGGAGAATACAATACCATATTATATTTTTCGTAGCGAAATAACGTTAAATATTTCCATTCTCAGTTATTATGTGTCAACAATTTGAAACGAAAGTCACAATAATCAATTATTAGGAATAATCCATAAAAAGAATGTAATTTTCAAATCCCAATCGGAAAATTCACGTCTTCAGAATAGTTTTTTTCATATAACTATTAACATAGCCACAAAGAAACTTGTGCCAATACGAAAATATACTGTCGAAGGTTGTACTTCTATTCCATTACACTGCTCAAAAAATCACCTTGCATCTTAGAACGAAAATATACAATTGATCAAAATATTAATCATTTATCTCACAACGATAGATAGGAGGATCCTATAAGAAAAAATAAAAGTACGCAGAACAAAATTATTATCAAAAAAAAAGTTGCTGAAAACCACAGAAAATGTACAAAAACTTTTTCAAATGTAGATGAAGAACACTTGTTTGAAATATTAGAAGATCCCAATAGAACATCAATCCTACATGCCTTCATTTATTCATTACCCACTCTATATTTCTCAGCAGTGTATCCAACTTTGTACCCATGTTGATAGATGGGGCAAAAATCGAAACCTGCAGCTCGTATCTTGTTCAGATCTTTGATTTATGAACCACACCTAATATCAATTCAATCCCAAATGGAAATATCATTGAATATTGAAGTACCAACTTGACACTGTCAATTACTGTCACTTGAGGTATACTCAGCACCTCTTTGAATGAAAGACTGAAATTTATAGGATCTCGTAATTATTTCTTCATCAATACTCCAAGTGATCACACCAACTATATTCTATACATCTTGATTAATGAGATATGAACTCAATGAAAGATGGAAGATAGTATATTCTCGATCAGAAGGTAATTCAGTTTTAAGACAATTGAGATCCTAATAAAGTGAGAAAACGGAATATCACATCAATTGTGACAACATGATCCAGTTTTTTTTTATTCCAATAACCACACGATTATTCAGCACGTAGTATGTTTTCAGTTATGATGAATACAATTAGGTTGAGGCTAGTTTGAGATGAATCTCTGCAAACCACTTTGTGAATACGCGTCTCAAGATACAAACACAACGTTCTTCTATTGTTTCTGTTTGAGAATAATAGTTTACTCTGCGACAATTGCAAATTACCATATTTCAATTTTATGAAAAAAAAAATAATCCTCAGTAATTGATCGCTCAAAATCCAAATTTGAGCATTCAAATGAAATAAGTATCTCAAGATTATTATGTTGCAAAAATCATAATTATTTCTAACAGAACTACTCATTTCGACAGCGATTGTCACGAATTTTGTTAGGAACCACACGTTAATAGGTGAGACCTCGTTAATCCTTAGCTCGCACAAGTTTCGACTTCTGAGGGTTGTCGTTCGTAGATGTGCGACAGCTGGTTAATGGAAAAACAGATATTTAACAGATTTTAAACAGTAGTTTATGTGTAATTCATGGGATTAAACAGGACTATATAGTATAGGACTGTAGGATTATATTAGATCGTATAGTATAGGAAAAATCAGAATTACATTCAAAAAGATCGGAAACAAACAACAACAATAAAAGTGTAGTGTGGATAAGTGACGATAGTCACTTTTATTCCCAAACTATAAATAAATATGTTCATGAGTAATTTATTACTTCATAAATGTTATCAAATTCACTAAACAATCCAGAATATTCCTAATATTATCAATGACACTCTACTGACAAAATAGGTCATTCTTTCTTTTGAAAAACAAATTGTTTGAAACTTCTCTGTTTGAAACACCTGCACTGAAGTCGTATTCTCTTCATGAACTCCACAAATACCCAATATTAATGCGGTTTTGTATTGTCCCCTCCCCACCCATTTCGTAAAAATAATTACGACATGGAAGGAAGACGACCGTTCGCAAATACGAAAAGGCATACAAACCGCCTATCCCCAAAAACTACATCCTCACAACAGGAAATCACTCTCAAGAGGACTCTATAGATAATTCTAACCAGATACTGACGCTCGGTTCCGAGAGTATCACCTCCTTCGGGTAAGTTTTTCAGGATATCAGTGTTCATCGGACTCTAAACAGGAACAGACTGTATAGAATACATATGAGGTGTAGTGCTCGAGGATGAAAAATACTCGTAAATATAGCAGTCAGATGTTGTTTGTACATCAATCGTCGATAATACCGTTTGTGTTGGAAGTTGGTGTATTTGGTTATTTTAAATTCAATGCTATATATCACTCTAATTAAATGAATGAAAACACTTTTGTCGAATTTCCAACAGTTACGACTGGTTTCGGGTTTTATCTCATCGTCGAGTATAAAAACTAACCAATACATTTGAAACATAAAAACGTGGGTATATACCCAAATATCAAAGATCACAATACAAGTAAATGTAGTAATAATTAGTCAGGTAAACTTTTGGAAAATATTCAAAATTACTTTTTTAAATACAAATTAACAACATCTTTCATAATTAATAATGATCTTGGAAGAATTATGTTCAATGCAAAACCCAGACTAGATGAAGAAAATCAGGTATATATAGAATAAAGTGTGGGAAATGTTCTGCAATATATACAAGCCAAACCGGTAGAAATTTTGACAAAAGGCTCCGTGAACATGTCTGTTTGGACAATAAATCTACAATGTATGAACATCAAAAACCTACACACACGTAATAAAGGAAAGGAAATGAATTTATTGGAAGCCATGGAAATGAATCAATCAATTAAAAACCCGAAATATGATATAACCCTAAACGAGCGACTCGATTTATGCAGGTCTTCAGGTTTATAAGTTTCACAACCCCGGTAATTTCTGTAATCTCCAGTGTTGAATTCTTATAGTTCATTTAATTACTTTCCTATCAAAGTTACCTACAAACCTCATATATAACTACGTTTTTAGCTGTTTTAGTTAGTTTGTATACTTGGTAATAGGATCAAACCCGAAACTGATCGTAAAAATTGAATAACTAGTGGAAATTAGACAAAAGTGTTTTCTTTCTTATTAGTCAGTGGGCTATGCTTGTATTGCTAATTGCATATGCAGGAAAATTTCTGTAAAAATTCCTGCACTGACGCCTATCGGATATAATCCAACGCCGTTTGTGGTATCAGCCAGTACAGTAGTTGTTTTCTAATAGGCGTCAGGCCATTCAACCTACTGTGTATGTATATCCGAGACTGACTTGAACGTTTAAAGTTCATTTCTTTAGATTTGTTTACTGCCTGTCTTCAAGCAGAGCCCACTGATTAATTAGAAAGTGTTTTTTCCTTATTCGGAGGAATCGGGCAAATTTCAGATATGCAGTTGGTTAGTACCTCGTCCATTAGCTGGACTGACATTTTTGTTGTTCGCTCCAACTCAAGACAAGGAATGAAATACTCCGAAAGAATTTCGATTTTCAATTATGGAATATCATTGACTTTAGGTCGATGATGGTCACTATCTTGCACTGACGAGTGGCTAAGGAGCCCGAAACCGGACTGCAAGTGTGCCCGTTCCAAAATTGAAGGTCGACTCTTTCAGTTGTATTGCCAATTGCATACGCAGGAAATTTTCTGTGAAGATTCCTGCACTGACACCTGTCGGATATAATCCAACGCCCTTCGTGGTATTTGCCAGAGGAGAAGTTGTTTTCTGATAGGCGTCAGTCCATTCAACCTACTATGTAGGTATATCCGAGACTGGCTTGAACATTTAAAGTTCATTTCTTAAGAAAAGTGTTTTCATTCATTTCATTGAAGTGATCATGAATCTCCACGAAATGAACAAGTCATCCAGTACATAGTATAATGTCCTATATGTTATTATATTCTTGAATTCTAACCAAACTCTACACAGATTTTACATAACTTGTCCTATACCTCAATCTAAGCATTTTGATCAAAAATGGCGTATTGCACCTTGTTTTGCACATCTATCATTAAATTCAGGTCGGATTTCTTATTGAAGATTAGTTTTTTGAAATTTGCTAATTAATTATCCTTATACATTTTGCCACTGGTGTGTCGCAATTGAATAATCCCATAGAGGATATAGAAAAATGGCTGCGCAAATGGGAAATGAATTAACAAACTCATGAACAAGAGCTCTCCATATCCAAAAAATGACTGGAAATTCAAAGACGTCATTTTTAACAAATACCAAAAATGTAAAGGTTCTCTTATCCCAACATTTTTCATACTAAATTAACTCATACCCTACGGAAAAATATATTGAAATGATAAATTTTCCATAAAATTTTTAAAAATAAATGAAAATTTTCAGTAAATCTCTGTCATAATTCTAAAAAAAATAAACTTTAATATTTCTGAGTTTCTATAAAGAAAATGTTTTTTTGGCATTTTTCTTGCTTTCATTCTGAACATCCTGTAACGATAGTTACCAAAATATTATAAAAAATTAATGTAGATCCTCAACGAGGTGTTGGACCCCAATTGAACCATTGAGGCTTTCGTATAGCAAACATTGAGGGCAAGCAAATGCCATTTTTGAGATAAAAACTCATGTATGCATAAAAAACTCAAACTTTGGTATCGAATATGAGGGTTCAATAATTTGATTACATCCAGGATGTTCCATTCAACGTAATACATCTGATACCCACTTCTGGTAAAATTTGAAGTGACACCATCTTGAAAACATTTAGCCGAATTGCTCAAACTTTCAAAATGTATCAAAATGGATTCCTCTTTCATCTAACAGAATTGACGAATTACGTCTAAAACCTGAATACACGTGGTTGGGAGATCTGACAGATACTGAAGTCGAGGTCGCAACCTTGCAATAGTTACAGAAAATAATAGTTCTGAATGTTTCTTATGTTTTTATACCACTTTGTATGTATAACTAACGTTACTACAGTTTCGTCCTACACGGACTTTTCCAAACGAATACAATATTTGTATTCGTATACAAAGTGGTATAAAGTTTTGATTCTCATTTTTCATGATGATCTCCCAGCACGAATTTTTAAATGTATTTGCGAAATGATGAATTTTACGTTACTCATATATGGTTAAATTAGATTTTTTTTAAATCTGAAGGTTTAGTGGTGGAAATGTTTCACGACACTAAAAAATTAATCAATATTAATATGACAGTTTTTAGATTTGTACAGTGAATAACTGCTCATTCGACAATTTGTTTCACATTTGGAGTAGTAACATTATTCAATATTATAATTATGTAACGAAATGAATTTCCCATATAAATACAACCAAATCAATTCAGGAATTCAAAAAGAAATGTTATGAGAGTGTGCTACGTAAAAATAATCTCGTTTACGTGAAAATTCTAGAGAGAGAAACTGGTGGAAACCGTATGGTTTCTCGTTTTTTTGCAAATATTTTGGAAACCGCTCACTTTCAGAGCAGAGCACCAATGAAGTAATTGTTAAAAACAGCCAAACACGACGCATTCATGTTTCAGCACCAGACAGCACGGTTTCGACCCGTCATGGGTCTCATCAGTGGTACTAGGTTGAACCACAAATGCATTGCTGGAATCAACTGTCCTTGAAGGACAAGTCTAAGTGAGTGAAAGCGACGGTATATCTCTTTACAGAGAAGCCGTCTACGGGATCGGCAATTCTCGAATATCAGAGATGAACGAAGCTCGCCAACGGTTATAATTCACAACTAGTTGCCTTGAAGAAAGGACGAATCTTGTCGGCGGTCGATGTTGAAGCTTAATTCTGTAAGTGATCGCCTTGGGGAGCGTCGTTCTTCATCTTTGATATTCGAAGATTGAGTTCTCTGTCGATACGTTTTCGTATCGTTGGTGGACAGTTGTGTCCACCAATGCATTTGTGGTTCAGACTAGCATAACTGACGTGACCTATTGTCAGTGTTGATCATAAAGGCGTTGTGTAGTTGCCTTGCAGTAAAATCTATAGTGAAAGACAGAGGATAGATCTCGTCGACAGTCGATTCCGAAGCTTGGATTCGCATCTGACTGCCTATGGCCACCCCATTCGCCCTCCCAAGTTGAGTGCCCCGAATTGAGATCTTCCCCACACGGTTACTGTGTGCAAAACATGCCATCTCGTCCATCCACCCCAGCTCCTCTGGAGCGTTCCTCAACTTACTGATGGGCACTTCAGCAAGATTTACATCTGACCTTCTTTGATCGAAAGTCAGCCTCTAGGTGCTTTTACTTTCTGATCTAATGTGTTGTTTCATCTTGACATTGCTAACTGAATTCTTGCATGGGGTCCCCAAAAACTAACCGGAGACCATTGTTTTAAAAAAAGAGATCGCGATCGAGTGTTTCTCGTTGAACTTGAAAAGGAAGTGTTTGTTATCTGTTGAAAAAAAATGTATACTTACCGGAGCTGCCTGACAGCGACTCTTGGAGGTGGTCGTTGGTTCTGCTTTGTTGGCCTTCTATGATTATCTCTTTTTCGGAATCTGGGGTCATCCCTGTTTAGTGTATTGCGTAGATCGCGTAGCTCTGGATTGTCTTGCACTCGAATTCTGTCGTCAAACGCGTCTTCTGCGTGTTGTCTCATATATGCATCTACGTAGTGAGCGTTTACGGCGGCCCTTACGCACGTTCATAAACGACTGGATCTGTTTTCTGTATGCCGCTGTGCAGTGGCCCCAGGCAGTTCAGACATACAGTATTATTGGTAATAGTACGTTCTTCATCATCAGCAGCTTCACTTTCATTCCCATATTGCTTTTTGGACCTATTATTGGTAATAGGTTTTGTCGGGCAGATCTCGCCATTCCTATTCTCTGCCGTACGTGAGACTTGAACGTTGATATTTTGTCTGGGGTGACTCCCAGCTTCGTTGGTCTATGGAATCTCTTGCCCGTTGAAGGTGACGTTTCATTCTGGGTGTGCCCGCCTCTGGGTGTGCCCGCCTCCGGGTGAACAGTATCACCTGACTCTTGTCAGAGTTTTGTCAGGGTTTATACTGATCTTCCAAAGGTTGGCCCATTTCTCAAATCTATCTGCCTGTTGCTGCAGCATCATTGTCTGTCAGCTGGAAAAGACTCGATTAAAGTTACCATTTGTTTCGTGTAGCCAAAGTTACTCATTTTGGCTAGGAGTCCGTCATGCCAAACTCTATCGAACGCCTTGGATACGTCTAAGAAAATCGCTCCATTGTTGTATCTTTTGCCGAGGTTGAAGCCTTCCGTCGCAAAGTCTACTACCCTCAAGACTTGCTACTCTGTCGAGTGTTCTGATCTGAAACCGAACTGTTCATCTGGTAGGATTCCTAGTTCGTTGGTTTGGTCCTCTAATCTTTTCAGAATGACACGTTCTGCCACTTTGCCGCTTTGAGGAAGGGGTTGAGCTAATTGGCCCGTTGTTATCTGGGAAACTGTCTTGGGAGCATCGTTTATCTTTGATATCCGAAGATTGAGTTCTCTTTCGATCCCATAGATGGCGTTTTCATTAGGAGAAATTTCGCCCCCTTACTGTACTGTACTGATGAAGTACATTGAATATTTCACAATATTGATCACTATAAATTCAAATAATTTGCAGATATGGAGCGATTCCATTTCAAATTGAAAAAATTATAATTTAAAATTGGAATTTCGAAACATTCACCTCTCCCAATGTTCCTACATTGTGAGATCTATCAGGTGCCTGTATGAATACAACTACTTTCCCGACTAATGCCACAATGGACACTGAATTACAACGGTCGGAGATTTAGGGAAGTTACCCCATTAAAAAAATTCTTTCAGTCAATTTAGGAAAGACTCGACCTAAACCTAAGCAACAGTGTGCCTGAAACTCGACTGATTTCAACGTGACTCTGCTAAAAATGTCGAACAGTATACGTCAAAAGTACCGGAATGATCAAATAACTCTCTTTTCTATTCGTCAATCATGAAATTTCAATTTTTTTGTATTTCTTTCAATTCTTCTGAACTTTTGTTTCAGCCGAAAATATTATCCATATTAAAAAAACCGCTGTATATATTAGCGAAAGCAAAGTCTTTATTCATAACGAACTAAAAAACCAATTTCAAAGATAAAAAAATATCATACAGACGTGGTAAAAAATACTTATTTATTATTTTGAATATTCAAAATAAAGTAAACTGTTTATAGTTCTGCCGTACATTGCTTCCGATGAAAAATACTTTTCTATATTGTGCTAATAATCTGCTGTACAGTGGGAGAAGCTGTAAAAAAATGTATGGTTCACAAAGATACTCTATACGGTACGGTTGCTAATGTGGAAGGTCAAGATCTTCTGTTGATCTTTTTTAATAGATGAAAAAATGTTGCAGACAAAAGTTTTTGAATAAGGATATTTTTTTTAATCTCAGACTAGGCTGTGATCCATGTGACGCCATGGACGAAAAAAAACCAAGTGAAACATTATTAATCGAAAGTATGTCATTCCTAAAAAGCCAGAAAGTGAAAAATAATCAATGCAGTCTTGAATATTCGGAACCCGTTGCAGAAAAAATACAGGAAAAAGTCAGAATATACCATTAGTCATTAACATACGGTATAACTTTGTTCTCTAAGTTGAACGTTTTCCGAGATGAGATATTTGCAATTAATGAAGAAACCTACTCTTTCAACCACTTATTCCTTCTTCATTCTGAACAAAGTGATCATCGCTTCTTTATGTATCGTTGATGTCCTTACTTTTAAGAGGGCATTCATATTTGTAATGTGAATTGGTAACTTCAATATATTTATTTTGTCAGTAGAATTACGATAATAGAGCTAATTTTGCGTAACCTCAAAACTCGTTATGCAAATGGCTTTTTGGCTCGGACAATGTAGCTTTAAACGTTTCAATATTGCGATCAGCATCTCACGACATAAGTTTGATATCATCTTCCCAAGGCAGATAGATGGTATCGTTTGAAACTTATGTCACATCGTTAATTTCATCCATAGGTATGTAACTGGATGTGACTCGTCTTGCCCTTCGATCAAAAATAATTCCAAAAGGTAGAATTTCAAAATTGTTTCAGCTTGACTGCATAATTATTATTGAGCAAAAACGTGGATTGTTTCACTGCTTCGCTTCTTAAAGTCAGAAAATAAGCTGCTTTAGTCATAGTAAGATAATTATTCCGGCATTTCAAGATCTTATGTTTATTTTTCATTTTCGAAGCGCTACACCTTCAACTCATTATGATAATCACTCCACTCGCTCGCAATAAGTTCTGCCATTTCTCACCCTGTACGAGAGTCGTATGAGTGCACATTTTTTTATTATTTTCATGAATGCAAGCGTCTTCATTAGATTCGTTAGATCATGATGTTCATTTTGCTCATTAGTTTGTCTGAGCTTTGTTAAGCAATGCTCAGTTTTACATGTTTAACAACTTGAAAAATTAATGTATGCAAGGCCATATTCCTTTGAACAAGGCATGCAAAGGCAAATAGTATATCAATTATTTGACGCGTTTCAATTATTACTGAATGAAATGTCAAAGTTTTCTGATTGTTATAGGTTTTTTCTCCACAATATTTCGTCAAGGTCCTTTGTGTTTTCTATTTCAAAACAGTGGCACTACGAATTGGTAATATATGAGGACTGATTTTTGTTGGGTTAAGGTAATACCAAACCATATAAAACAAAGAAAATGTTAAGTTGCAAAGAGGTGAAATAAGGGGAAAACTCTATTTTCCTCTTAATCTATAATATTTATCGATATCAAAAGTATTAAATTTTTTGAAAGATTTTAATGTCTACAGTTTACTGAGCGCAACACATATTTTCTATACACTATTTGCAAGTAAGACAAGTGGCGTTCATAGAGAAAATGATCAAATGTTGAAAATGAAATAGTGAAGAGTAGTGGAGTTGAATATTAGTAAAATAGAATTAGCAAGAAAATTTGTACTTCTATGGCCTACTGGATTTCCACACTTTAATGCTCTGGATTGATATTCACCATTATCTGAAAAGTATTGATGAAATGAACACGGAGTTGATATTCCATTAATTTTACATGAATTTTGCAATAAACAACATCGTGAACTTTAAATTACTGTATTTCTCATAATTTTCTTTTCAATTTCGCCGCAACTTTTCTGTAATTTTCAAAAACTTTGATCATCTCTTAATACATGTGATAGAATCGGCTGATTAAAGAGAGTTTAATCTTTCTCTTGAAGATGATCACTTGGTAATTAAAACACGTGCCGAGGTGTTAAAAATAACGATTTGGTATTAAGGATAAAACTCCAAATGTTCCAAAGTGAATCACAACTCCTGAAGAAGCTATTATATAGCGAAACACGTGTTGCTTTTTTGTAAAACTGTTCTGTGAAAATCTCAGAATTAAGTGTTATTTGATTTAATTATAATCCATGCAGATATCCTTTGACATATTCGAAAGAGATATTTTGAAGGATATAGTCCGAGTTTGAATTCGAAATTATTAGTTCAAAATCAGATTCAAATTAATGAATTCAAATACGAATTTCAAGTTTGTAGTCGAACCATTGAGAATAATAACTTCAAAGCTGAAATTGCGAGTGTAGATTCACAATTTTAAAGTAAGAATCTCAAGTTTGTATCCGAAATTTCGACTTTTGAATTATAATCAATGCTAAATTATGAATCTAAACCCAGAATTTTCCTTTTAAAGGTCAGGGGTTTGAGAAGGAATACTTCGTTCAGCTGAAAGTTCTTTCATCTTATCACAACATATTATTCCAAACATAATCAGTAACATTCGGTAAAAGCTTCTACAGTGGAGAAAAACCTATGACGAAAATAAAAAATCGATTGTAGTTACGTTCTGGTAATCCTCGAAAGTAATTCATTCCGGTTCCAACTATTCACCACTCGACGCTTTGTTCAAACTTGTATAAGGAGCATACGTTTCCTATTTGTATATCTCTACCACAACACATTTCTGTTTCAATCCGAATTATTAGTCGTTCTAAATTAACAAGTGTGTTACGCTGCTTGTACAAACTTTGCATTTGCTCTCCGCCTCGTCGTTAGTATGTTAGATAAACAATAATAAAGCAAGTTATACGAGCTGAGCTAGACAGGATCGTAGGTTGTTACCAATAGAAATCGAATCTTGCAATTAATTTTCAAGTTCGTTAACAATCCAATTCAAATATACCGTCATTGTAGCAAGCATGTTTCAATGGCTACAATGAGGTAGAGGACGTTGGATTATAATCTTTGTACATTTCATTCGATTGTATTTTACTTACTAATCAATTTCAATTTTGTATTAGTCGAGCTGATTCCCAGAGAGTGTTATTCCGGCCATCAAATCATATGGGATCAGGAGGGCCATCACATTATCAGTAAGTATTCTAATGTTTATAAGTTCTCAATAACAGTAACCTACTCAACTTTAACAACTTCAACCAAAATTTAAATACAAGTATACAAGTATTAACTTTCACATTTATCTATTTACCTCGTTCAAGATGCATTGATCGTAATCTAGGGTTAATGGAAATTCTTCGAATTCTCGTTCACTGGAATAGTTATTAACGTAACAAGGTCGATATGTAGCAAATAACGGATGAGGTTGAATATTGTAACCGAGGCACAGCCGAGGATTATAACAACCGAATCCGTTATTTGCGTATCGGCCGTGTGTCGTTTCAAGACTTTTCGTAATCCTGCTGAAAAATTACATTTTGATTTCGAGGAAAGAAAGAACCACGTACCTCGTAATTCTACAGGAAAACCCCAACATCGTGTTGTCATGGAACAGCCTAACAATATTATAAACAACGTCAGTTTTTTGTGTTCGCGAGTTCGCTTTAACAACGACCGTGGATGAAATTGAAGAACAAAATCAAAATTCTTTAGAAATATTGGGAGAATCTGATTTACTGGAATCTGATTTACTGGTTGATTTACTACCGAAAATATCTCAACAACGATATCAAAAAGAATATGAAAATTTTAAATAGTGGCGTAAAAGCAAGAATGCAAAGGTGGTCAATGAAGATGTATTATTGCCTACGAAAGGAACATTTGAGGTTTATTTTTGGCGGTATTTTCAGTACCAGATTTTGGTTACATTGAGGTATACTAAATACAAAAAGGAAGGATATTCGTCATTCCCAACGAGGGACATTCTTTTGATGCATATGGTTCATACCAAAAGTAAGTAGATTTGCGACTTCCAAATTTGGAAATTTGCAAATCTGGAAATCTTTCATTGGTTATAGGAGTGATAATTATGTACATGTGTGAGCATTCATACTATTGGAGCTGTTTCAAAAAAATTGCAGCATTCTCAAAATTGGGAAATTCTCAGCTCTACACAGGACACTAGTTTCGCAGATCCTTGGTAACTATGTATGTTTGAAGGTGGTTGACAATGTTTCATGATGCATTTCATTAGTTCGGACTTCCATTGTCCATAGAATTATATAAATTGATTTGGAATCCCCGGAAGAATAAATTAAAATATTCCAAACCAAATTAATTCACGACGTTTCGATTATAAGTATCCACAATCGTCTTCAGGTGATAACTGGACTCATTTCTCAGAGATCTGACTATTTATAGGTCACTCGAGTGCTTTCACCCATCTCCTCTTCCCTCCTTCCGCTTCGTTTTAGCGAAAGCTGACCGTTTGGCGGGAGTTGGTCGTGTTCCGCTTGATTAGAGGTTTCCATATGTTGCGTATCTCTACGCCAGCTTGACTAGATGTGTTGTTGGACAACATATATGTGGCTTCTCTGAATTTTCTCCTAAACCAGTGTTCCTTCTTGTGGATGATTTCAGCTTGAGCCCACTTGATGTTATGTTAATGAGTCCAAACTATTGCTATTGCTATTCCTGATTTGCTGGTTTCTTCTCGCTGTGTGTGTTTCTTGTGCTCAGCAATGCAAACTTCCTATGGCCTCTTAGTTTCACCGATATATGATTCTTCGCACTCGCAGGGTATCCGGTAAATGCAATTCTTGGAATCGCAGTCCGCGTTTGGTGACCTAGTTTTCGTGAGGCTGCTACGGATAGTGTTCCCACATCTGAAACAGGTTCTGTTGTTATACTTAGACCCAATTCTTCTTATCCTTTCCGACAATCCCGTGATGTAGGGAAGTACAAGTACTGGTTGTGACGGATTCTCTTCCTGTCTTCTAGGTAAAGCCTGTTCCACCTTTGTATTACAGAGTCCAAAAGCACGGTCTAGTAGAGTCTTGATGATTCCTCTCTTAGTCGATTGATGGTAGTTGGATTCCTGGTTCACATACTGTCCTGTGTGAATGGGTTTTCGATATACAGATGTTTCCCATTTAGTGTCGGTTCTCTTCATCAATACGTCTAAGAATGGCAATTCGTTGTGGAGTTTCCTTCTCCATTGTGAAAATGGTGGAAGGACTTACGTTGTGGATATAAAAACCTCGGTTACTATATTTGTAGAAAATGGTGGCGATCTTCTATCGGGAAAAGAACTTGGAGGTTGAAACTCCTCTGCGGTGGCTGAGTCGTATATTCAAAATTCAGTTTCAAAGGGAATGAAGATAATGAGACAACTATGTTATAGTAATGAGGCCACACCGACAACAAGTTCAAATACTGGTGCTATATTCCATCTCTCATCGATGGAACAGAAATTTCAAATAATAGCAGTTGTCAAATTACTCTTCAAATTTATAAATAGTTGGTATTATTATAATTATTGTCGTTGTAGGCAGAATAAAGTTTTGAAAAAAATATTTGAACAAGTGATTTCTTAACGGCCGCCAACCGTTAAAAAATCTTAACGGACGGAGACTGTTAACATTAACTTTTCAATTGTCATCTGAGTACCGTTAAATCAAAATAACAGCATAGGATCACGAAAATTGATACATTACCATCCTTATAATGCATGTCACCTAACAGAAGTCAGATGGTTGTGCTCAATAGTGGTTATTATCATTATGATGAAAAAGACAGAAGATGACGGAATGTTATACTTGGTTTTACATCTCAATATTTTTTATTTTTCTTTACAAACTTGTTAACTGGGAGAAAACTATTCACAAACCTTCTTCAACCCACACTTTCCTCTCAGGTCACAAAAAAAACCTTTTTTCATTCTAAGTAATGATTCAGTTCATTTTCCCAGTAGTCTTATTATAGGTAAATTCCTAATAATAAGCAACTTATTTCCTCACATTGGTAACTAAAGTTAATGAAATTACCATTCAATAATTCTCCCTTCAAAAATATAATTATAAATCTACCTGTATATCATTCATTAGTTTCCGTGCGAACCATCGAATACAATCTATGTCCGCGCTACGCTTATTCTATTCCTTCGAATGAGAGGTGTGAATTCAACAAAGACAGAAACTGTCAAGGGTTGTCTCTCGTCCTATCCAATCCTTCCATAGAATATTGAGTTTTTTTAAATAGGTTTGTTGATCACTAGTCCCACGAATTTTAGAATTCTTGGTGCACGGTGAAAATAGGACATTCAGTTAATAAGTGAGTGTACTGAAGATCAGCGACTTGGTATTGTTATGAAGTTTTGTCGATTTGAGGATTATTGAAGATATAAATCATCATATAGGAATTAGTTTGATACTCCAATTAATGCCAATCCTGAAGTTTCCTACTTTTATGGATTTGTGCACTGAACTCTACTGGAGGAAATTTTGTCTTATCATTTTCTTTTGGAAACCTACCATTGAGTAAATGAACCCTCTAATATTGAGTTTTGGATTTTCCATTTCCTTGAATGCACCACAGATCACTTTCGATTAATTGCTCGACAATAAGATTGTTTGGGTAGAAAAAGAAAACGCTTCGAGTCCTGCCGAGCAATGATCTGAAATATTGTCATAGGATCGGTATTTGTGAGGACTATTTTGTCTATTTTTTTTTTACAATATAACAAGGAGGATACATCCGGTAAGCGAGTATTTCTCCATTGTTTATCTATAATTTCTACCGCTTGGGATTGCTGCTACAATACTGCAAAATCAAAAAAAACCTGTGCAGGCTCTTCCTTAATTATATAAATTTTATCATCACATGAATATATGAGACCAGATTAATACCACAATAATACCATGATTAATACCATAATAATAAGAGTTTCATTTAGTGAGCCAGTTATAGCTATATTTGGAGATTCATATATGAACGAAATGTAGTGAGATCAATGCAAATACCCACCAGAGTTATCAACTTGTAATGGTTAAATGATATCAAATAAATCAAAGTTTTTATTGTACATTTATTGTTGATTATTTATGATCGGTTATATTCATAATTGTCGATTATATTTCTTTCCCGCTTAAGTAAGTTTCTTGGCGACACAAAACCGTATTGAACGGGTGGCGCCCTTTTATTTTATATATCATTTCTTTCCCTTAGAGTTCCCACGCCCACTGAACAATCAGGATGGTTTTGGTCAAGAAACAATAATTCAGTATAATGTCTGGTGTTTATAATATCATTTTCATCTCATTGTAGATGAAGGTTCATATTGAAATAATAGTAACCTAGCATTGGAATTACCCCCGTAACATATAATTATACAAAAATGTATCTCCATCTGAAATGTTTCCTGTTCCATTAAATACAACTATCAACCGAGTTTACCAAAATTGACCCTGTTCAATTTGAATTTGAATTTTTGCTGAGATTCAATCCTCATAAATCAATGTCATATCAAGCATTTTTATGTGCTTTTGACAACTTCAGTGAATCACCATAATGAATATTTATTTTGAACATTTATTATGGTCAAATCAAAGACTTGACCGTAAGCAAATTGTACTATTTTTTGAGGTCAGAGTTTTACAATTGAATCATTAACATCGACTTATAAATTATAATAATTTCCAATACTATGAAGTATGCAAATATCCATTTGCTTCGGAGGCTGGTAGTTATATCTCCGGTCTGAATCTAACCGGAAACATAATCACCGCCCTAAATAGCGAATGGAATAATATAAATATTTCAAACGTTTCCGTGTATTTAATTCAATTCAATATATACTGATATAAATTGTATCTCATATGTACCGCGGCTAATAGCCCTATGTGATTGATGCGGATTGAATTAAATAAAAAATAAGTATACGAATACTCAATATCACTTTACAAATATTTCATTTCGCTTCCCATCGCTATTGCGTCGTAGCGTTGACCAAGCTGATTGCTCCCTTCAACTGCATCATAGTTCATACAGCAATAGAAAAGTCGCAAATCTCTATTCCTCACAGTGGATGCCTAATGATTTATTCCTGTTGGAGTCGGCTGAATGCGAGAAACCAATTATTTTTTCTCTTATTCATCAAGTAAAGACTGTAGCTGTGGAAAACCCCTTCAAGGTTAGTATAACCACACGATGACTCCTGGAGTAAGTTTGGCACATTCCTTGTGCAATTGGTTACCCATTGTTGTCCCGTATAGGCTCTCCCATTTGCAATATAGTAGGTCAGAGGGAATCCTACTAAGTCGAGAAAACAACTGCATCATATTCGGAAACTTGCTAGATCAAACTCCTCCGGTTGTGGCATCCATCGACTGAATAATTTCTTGTTCCTATTTCTTTTTTTACCAGGATCCATTTTATTTCAATTGACCTCGGTACACATATTCAAGGCTGTTAATTTTGTTTTTTTTTCTGCGCTTCTTTTTTCTGCTATTGTTGATCTTTGTCTTCTCTCAGACATTTGCCAGCAGCGTTTCTTTTCCTGGAAACGTGAATTATTTTCCGTACCAAGTAATAGAAAAAAATCATACAATCATTATGTCTGTGTTTCAGAGAACACAAGCTGCAACAACTAAAACGTGTTGGAGTTGGATCTGCTAGTGAAGATGACCAAGGACTTTCAGGTAAATCGCGTCATTCTGCTACTGTATTTTCTACTAATCGTATGATAATAAATGGTTATGTAAGTATACACTCTTGTACTTCATATTTCTAGTCATAAAGATGGCTAGAAACATTGTTCAATCATTCCAACTGTCATTATATAACCGTATATTAGAATTGCTACATTCCTTCCTTCCTTATTTCTGATGCGCATTTCAATTCGAATATAAAAGTTATGTGTTATATTAATAATGAATGTTACCTTTCACCCCATTTAGCAGTTTCTACAACTAACGTATGATTGAGATTTGTAACTTGATGATCATCTTCACAGATGTGTGAAACTGCGCATTTTCTGCGCAAGATTTGAAACGCGAACCCAAAATACTCAAAAATGAGTAATTTGTGAGTTCTTGCTGAAATATAAGGAAATCCAATTGTTCATTTATTCGAAATAATATCTGTAGTGCAATAATAGAATATGCATCGGGTAATTCTACAACAAATTTCATAGGACTCAACTTTTCTGGCATGAATGTTATTTTGGCCGTCATAAGTTCCAAATACGGACATCAACTGTTCAATAAGTTTTCTGCAGGACTTCAAAACGAAGGGATCCGAAGGTTTGATTTGTAAAGAAAGAGTTTACTCGGAATGCATGCTGATAAATCCATTAATATCTTTTGTATACTTTTCGGCAATGCTAAGGGGATTTACATAAACATTCTCGAAAAAGTCCTTTATAGATGGCGAAACCTGTTCTTCCACGAGAGAATTCAAATTTTTCCATGATGAGCTTTGACAATATTTCTTCAAAATTTTCAGTTCGGGTGTGTGGAAGTTATGAAAACTTGGATTACTTTCCTGTTTATTCGTTTCTGCCTATGGGCTACGAATTTCTGAAATTTTTACTTCCTGTGAAAAAGTGATCGCAGAAATTTCATTTTCCTACCGAAAGTGTTTATCTGGTTCCTTTGTTAGGCTAGAACGTGATGGATAAAGGACGTGATCTATAAAGGACTTTCTCGAGAATGTCAATCCCCTTAGCATTGCCGGAAAGTATACAAAAGATATTAATCGATTCATCAGCATGCATTCCATGTATACTATTTCTTTACAAATCAAACCTTCGGAGCCCTTCGTTTTGAAGTCCTGCAGAAAACGTATTGAACAGTTGATGTCCGTTTTTGGAACTTACGACGACCACAATACCGTTCATACCAAACAAGTTGAGTCCTATGAAATTTTTTGTAGGATTACCCGATGGATATTCTATTATTGCGCTATCTACAGATATTTCAAATAAATAATAATTCTGTTCATCTCAGAATAGGAGTATGTCCAGATTTGGCTAACGCTTCAATCGCTTCAAAATTTGGAGTTTTGTTGGGTAACTACGGATGAGTAGGATCTGTCTGGTTGATTCACTAATTGTGATTCATTTAAAATTGTTTGGTGGTTTCTGGTGTCAAAAATCTACCATACTATTTTTGGGCTCATTTATTTCTCAGTACTACTGTAATTGGTTACTGAAATACTCCTCCGCTAGTCAGGTTCGGACGAAGCGGTATTGTTAACTTAAGGAAATTTCATATTACATCATATTACAATAGATATATCAGTAGTTTTTTTACAAAATAAGATAATTGGGCAGTGATTTTCAATTTGGTAATTTCCAAAGCAGTCGATGTCATTGATACCGAAAAAAAAAGATATTTTTCATTCATTGGGAAAGTATATGTTTTTATCCCTATGCAGAAGATTTTTTAAAGTTATTCAGAGGATACACAAGCACATATTCGACACTGAAATATAATAACAGTATGTTATTGATCGATACTTGGTAAAAATCAATGATTCAAGTAACAATTTTTGTGAGATTTTCGCTAAACAGTTCAGAAACCCGCAAAAATTGTTTCACTATAAAATAACTTGTTCGGTCGTGTAACACTGATCACTTTTAATTTTCATTCTGATCAGGTATATTTTCGTAAAAGAGCATATAATCAGAAAATTTCATTTTTCATGTAATAAATCATCAATGAATCACAATCAGAGGTCTCTCGAAATTTGAAAACAAGTCAATCATTTCCAACTGGATAGAGTTTTCACAAATGCAAACACTCCCAACAATAACAGAATTGACCTTAGTTTCATTCCATAAAGGTGAAGAAGAATCTGTCTCGTTTATAGACCTCCAACACAACAATCTCAAACTTCCTGAGAAGAAGGGTATTCTCAAGAAGCATGACTACGGTTTGATGATCGGAGATGGTAAAGATGGCTGGGCAGATGGAAGTCAACATGACGAAATCATGAGCCAGGCTGAGGCAAGCATGGCCCAATTAATGAGCGGTTCGGGGGCTCAAGACGTAAGTACAAGCATTCATTTTCATTTAAGAGTTTAATTCACGTCGAACATACAGATGACCATGGGTGCCACACGAAACCACTTTTCCCAAGCACAAATCCATAAATATTCAAATTTTCATTTTTATTTAAACAATATTTTTCAAAACCTATACTTTTTTTTCAAAACATTTTATCATAAATCATCATCGATGTAGTTATATGTTATTAAAAATACATCAATTATTCAAAAAATATTCGTTTTGGCTTTGACAGGTTGACAATTCGTTATATTCCTTATAAAGTGCATTTCTTTAATGTCCCCTCCCTTTTATTTTTTGATCGGGTCAACTGATAAATTGAAATTTGGGATAACAAAATTAATACATGAATACTTTATTTTGAAATGAAATTGACAGATGAAACTTTCAAGATGGCGACTGGGCGCCATCTGGAAAAAATGAAAATAGGATGTCTTGTGACACATCTTTTTGAGGATACTGAACATAATATCAATATCTTCAACTACTACAAAATGCCGGAACTTTGATTAATTGACTGAATACATCAACATTCAACTACATAATATGGGGTAATAAGCTTGAGGTCAGTTCAGAAGATGCTCGAAATAGTTGCCTTGAACATATTGATATATGAACAGCCTATCCAATATTTCACGCCGAACATTTTCGAACACAGTAACGTCAATATCTCTACAAATATTTATTATACTCTGCCGTATATCCAATATTGATGCAGATTCAATTTCGTACACCGTTTGCTTCAAATAGCCCCATAAAAATCCCAAAGGTGTCAGATCTGGCGAACGGGCTGGCCATTCTATAGGACCTCGACGGCCAGTCCAACGACCGGGAAAAATAGTATCCAAATAGTTTCTCACTTGTCTGGAGTGATGTAGTGGTACTCCATCTTGTTGGAATATAATATCCATATCGAATTCATTAGGATTCGCTTCGACTGTTTCAGTGATGAGAATGTCAACAGTAGTTTCCAGCATATTCAAATACAGTTCCCCTGTTGAATTTTGATCAATAAATAGAGGTCCTACAATATGGTTTCCGAATATTTCTGCCCGATCGTTAATTTTTTCTGGATATTGGGTATGTCTTTCCCGGAAAACGTGCGGGTTGGTGTCACTTCAATAACGGCAATTTTGTCTTTGAACATTGCCATTTAAACAAATGTTGTGAATATAGGTAGGATGCCTTGCAATGGTTTCCGTCATGATTTCGCAGAATTCTGTTCTTCGATCAGGGTCATCTTGAGTTAATTGGTGTACCATTTTAATTTTGTATGGATGATACCTATTCCTCTTCAAAAGTCTCCATACAGTAGTATCTACTACCATCTCACCAATTATTTCAACTTGCTATTCTTCCGAAAAGGACGGATGACCTGGGGGCTTTTTCTTATGTATACTACCGGTATATAGTTGTAAATTTGGATACAAGTTCCCTCAAATATTTTCTACAGATAGGACGATTCGGAAAACGTTCATTCAAAATCCTTTCGGTCTGGTGAAAGTTACGCGTCACACCGTAAATGAAAATCGCTTCAATTTTTTTCTTCCAATGGACGAGAATTGACCATTTTAGAGATTGTGGAAGTGGTACCTTTCTACTAGTAAAACCGAAAACTAAATGAGAATATTCTAACTGAACAATGATGTTCATTGTCGTACTGACATGTCGTTTTTATAAACAAAAAATAACCTAACAAACCTTATCGGGTTGTAGGAATTGTCATATGGCAGATAAAATAGATTATTTCTAGATTTATCTATGTCAATGTGTTTGTCTTCAGAAAATTATTAAATGTTCCGCCATTTTGTAGTAGGTGAAGATATTAACTTCATATCCTGGGGTTGTGAAGTATTCGTCAGGAGCTTCAAAATGATGTGTCACAAGACCTCCTTTACATATAATTTTTTCCCAGATGGCGCCCAGTCGCCGTATTGAAAGTCTCATCTGTCAATTTCAATTCAAAATAAAGTATTGATGCATTAATTCCATCATCCCAAATTTCAATTTTTTAGTTGACCCGTTCAAAAAATAAAAGAGGGGATATTAAAGAAATGCGCTGAATATTGTATGGAAATATTCATAGAATGATTTTTAAAAAAGTAAATCGGAGGCACTGTAATGAAAGAATGAATAAAACTCATGACACAATATCAGGAGCATGGAAAATAGTAAACGAATTGACACGTAGAAATTATATCAAAAAACCCATGGCGACTTCAATACCTTCTGATCGAAGGAATAATTGTTTCTTTTCTACTACTGAAAGTTCAACAAGTAATATTAATAATTCAGGTGACCCCTTTATGTTTCTGCAAAAAGTAACTATTACAGAGATATTCAAGTTGTATACCACTAATATTAAAAAAATTGGGAATACCGTCAAAAATATCGAAATCAAAACATTTTCTGGCATTTTCACGGAAAATACGTGTTTCCTCACAGGGTACCTTTCCGTCCTCCTGAAAATATCAGGAAGGACCGCATAAAGACAGTGACAGGGATAATCTATATGACCAGAGACAAATATCGTTGATTCCAACTTCAGCGAAAGTGATCGATAAATTGGTTAGTTCATGAGTAGATGCCAATCTACCGATCGATAAAATCATCAACGGTTCGGTTTTCAAGAAGGCAAAAGCGCTCTCCTTGCGATATTTTTTTTTCACAACAAACTTGCTGTAGTTTGTATAATGGTAAGGCAACAGTTTGTAAGTAAGTTTGTGTAAGTTATCAAAAGAGTAGACAACAGAATACCTTTGCGGAAACTCCACCATTATGAAATCAATAATAATTATGTGACCTGATTCGAGTCATAATATGCAGATCGAAAATAATTCGTGAAGTCTAATTCTAATTTAGCATATTTACTATTTTCATTACGTATTCATGATTTAACCATACTAAGTCTGTCTAGTTTCTTCATTGTTTTCGTTGAAGACACCACTTTATGATGGCATAATAGAAACGAAAATATCTGTAAATATCTGTATACTGGGAAATGATGCAGTAGAAAATGAAATAAATACTAGGTTCCCAGGTATAAATATAAACAGAGACCTCAAGTTTGTCGAACAAACTATCCACAGGACGTTATGCCTTTCGAATAGTCCTAAGTTTGGATACTGGGCAACCAAAAGAGTTTATCATTCCATATTTGATTCGTACTTGAGGTACGGATTGGTATTTGGGGGGTATTATGCAGACAGTTCATCAATTCAATATTTGAACAGAAAAAAGAGCTATTAGATATCTATGCAAACGACTGGTTATTAGGAATTTCATTTATTCATCTTACTGTCTCAGACAACTCAAACACATGGCTTTACTAGACATGCTCGTTAATTGAAATTTACTATCCCAACAACGAGTCTCATAAAAAACTGTATCATCTACAATAAACTCCCATTAACATTAACAGAAGTCGAAATATCTTAGAAATTCAAAAAAGATTTGAAGGCATTTATTGTATAAAAACACTTCACATGTTTTTTTTTTGTAGACTTTGTTGTCTTTCCCTCGTATAACCGCTGTTCATTAAATTTTTGAAAATGAAATATGTAAACCTTTTGTGACTCGAACCACAAATTTTTCAATCTATTGCTTCTGCTAGGGTTTTTAATATACAGCCCTATTTTGTTGAGATGTCCTTTGAATGAGGACGTGAGAAGTCCTGTATTTATTGTTCTGTTGAAGCAGCTCCTCAGTTACTTTTCCAGCAAGTCCCTTTATAAAATTTCGCCCGTATGTGTTCCCCGATGTATATTTCCAGTATCTACTCTTCATATTTCGTATCGACTCATGTCGTGATTCACTTCTGCCACAAACATTTTGGCACAGCTGATTCAGGGATTTGTACCTATCACACCCATCAGCTTCTTCGTTACCCATAATTTTTGAGTCTCCTTCCACCCAGTATAGAGTCGATCTATTCCAGTCTGCCATTTTTTGAGTTCTTCACGGCATTTTTGACACGTCTCGATATCATTCTAAGGTTTATCAATAATCCGTGTACAGGACAGGACAGGAAATGAACAGGTTAACGTATTGAAATACCATCTCGAGCATACCCTCCCAGCCTGTTAACAGAGCTGCTTTGGAAAAAGTACACCAAGTTCCGGGATCAGCAAGACCAAAGCAAACTGAATTTCTGAAGCCTTCAACTTTCGACAAAAAGTCATTATAAGTCATTTATCGTCGACAATTTGCAACATCACCCAACGCCAACGGTCGACCTACTATATTAATCTCATTACTGCTAGATCATGAAAGAGTTCCCCAAATGCAAAGAAAGAGAATGAAGGTTCTAGATCAAAACACCATTCGTTCAAGAAAAAACGAGCTAGTCTCCAAAATATATAAGAGATCGCCAACCCCCAAAGCAGGGTACCGAGTGGAGAATAAAAGTAGAGAGCAGATGAAGCGCACAAAAGAAAACTATTCATTAGAAGAACCTCAACAAGAGTTCAAGTTAGGAGAGTAGCAGTTGAAATACTTCTATTCCAGTCTGCCATTTTTTAAGTTCTTCACAGCGTTTTCGGACACTTCTCGATTTCATTCTTAGGTTCATCAATAATCCGTATACAGACTGGCTATTTATAATAATATTGCACATATTGCCTGTATTACTTCAGTAATGGCTGTTTACAGTTTGTAATTATATCCTGAAGTTTGTGTCAAAAGTGTACTTCGATGTCATGTTTTCAATAAGCAGAAAGCAGCAGTAAGAACTTCTTCGTTCTTGTGAACATGTTTCCTTTTTTCCATGACCTGACATAATGTCATTTTCCTTGACATATCCGATTTCATTTAGTTTAGTTACAGAGTTAAGCTAACATAGACTAAAAAAGCGAAAGTGACATAGTGAAGTAATTGTATGATTTGATTTAAAATTCTCATTGAAGTATAAGTACCAGTATTTGTATTTTGGAAGTATAAGTACCAGTATTTGTATTTTAGAAGTATAAGTACCAGTATTTGTGTTTTGGAAGTGTTGAATAGAGACGTTGAGTAATAAATTTGCCTCTAGTACGCTGCTTGATATCGTTTCTATTTCAATTTAAGGAACTGAAATAAGTCTGAAGGCGTTTTTTGATGTGTTCGAATCATCAATTGGTTGGATATTATTCTTTCAATAATTTATGTGTCCATTTTCTGATGACACCGATGGTATTTCGAATAGCGGTGATACACATTGGGTGTGCAACAATACAAGGGTGATTTATTCGATTCTAAAAAAGTATTCAACTTGATTATCGCGTAGGTACTTCCGTGACTGTTAATATAATTGTTACTGTATTTTATAGTCGATGAAACTTGCGATTTTTATTTCTTAGAACTGCAACTTTAGATGTAGGAAGAATGTAAGGAAATCATTTTTTTACTCAACAACGTAGTATGGGACACCAGATTTTTTGTGCATTTGAGAACCTGAAAATTTCAAAAAATATAAAATTGTAACAGATAGCGGTAAATAGACATAATAGCGATAAATAGAAATCCGGTAAATAGACATAAGTAAAAAAATCAAATCGCAATCATTCTAATAATAATTGACCTAATTCCCCAAATGATTAATACTTACAACCTTATATTTCTGCAAATAAAAAAGGATAATGTGAGGAAAGGGAGCAGTTTCTCCACTCAACCCTTTCAATATTGATTTATCAATAATGGCAAAATAAGAAGCATATTTTGACTTGACTCACTTTGTAGGTGGAAAGAACTCTGAAAACCCTGAATGGTTATCATGAAGATATTATTAAAGCCCTCAGAAACGCTGCTTCCCGAAGAGGAACGTTAACGCCTAGTGGCAGCAGTGGTGTTTTGAGCGAAGAACTTCTGCGAAGAAGTTTAGCACAGTGTGCCGAGAGCTACTCGGACTACAAAAGAAGTTCAAGCAAGGAAAATATTTGTGAGCAGCAGGTAGGTTTTAACAAAATGTTATCTTTGTAATTGATGTCAATAAATGTCCATATTTGTAGTGAATCAGCGGAGCAACCAAGTAACATAAAATGCAAATCTCTAACTACTATCCTTCATAGATAATCAAGTAATTTGGCTTGCAAAAATACTAGACTATATATTATTATTTACGATTTGGGACATTTGGCATACTCAATAGATACACGTTTTCATTTGAAGAGTCACAAATACAACTTGAAAATATTCCCGACAGATAGAAAGAAACTAATTTCACATACCTGTGTATAAATTTTCACACCCTTCAGACTGGGTGGAATATATGACCTAATAAATATTTCTGATTTCTCCGCTGTGAAAAAAAATTTAAAAGTGCTAAAACTATATACCAAATTATCGCTTTCTCATTCGTTATAATTCTGATAGGTGTAATATTGGGGGTTAATAAGAAGATGCCTTTATAATTATTCATTTCTAATCTAATTCATTTTTTTGTGAATAGGTATAACAATAGATGTTTACTTCGCTTGGTATCTCTATTGTGTGGACTAAGATTGGCCGTTCTTGTTGTTTCCTTCACGTAATTCTATGGGCAAGTCGGAATTCTTGAAAATTTCGCCATCTCCATTATTTTCCGTCCGGCATAGTTCTATCTGGTTTTAACGCTGGTTTCTCTCAAAAATGATTCATCATTGCTTCCAGTTCATTTTTGATATGTAGGCATGCTTCTTGCCTCTTTTAGTCAAATAAGTTCTCATCTTGAACAGTTGTGGATGTCAACAACCCACAGATGTAAAACCCTCGAAACATAAGATCGGCCCCCTTCTCCTTCGGTATCCGGAAATATAACCATATATCCTCAACCATGCAAAAATCAGGATAGTTAAAAGTTGAGAAACTCAGAACACTGCATCTGCTCACTAACACACATGAAGCTTTGACATTTCGTCAGCCCGAATACTTACTGAAGAAGCTCAGAACTTAGATGACTGAAGACTCACTTAAGTGTCTAGTCTCTCGTCCGTCCCTGACCTTGGCAATATAACGTTCTCAACTTCTTTTCTTCTGAACTTTTTATGAATTCGTTCGGTCTCTCCCATCTCATCAAGAAGCCTACCCGATTAACTGCTCACTTTTTAATTCCTTACTGGCATCATCCTCGTTTCTTATGAGGTAAGAATATCAGATGTAGATGTGACTGATATTCAGAGAATTTCAAACCACCTGGCAGTGTTGTGTAAAAACAATACTTCTGTTCCGTCTACAAAACTTAAAATGGTGACTTTTCGCGATTATCGTAACTACGATTCTGATCTCTTCCGTACAGGCGTTCTGAATATTTAATGGGATCTCACCTATCAATTCGATAATGTAGATTGCATGGGAAAAACACACACCTCCTCAAAAGGAAAGAGTACCTGCACCTCCATTACCTTGGTTAACTTACGATGTAAAGATAATGATTTCACTCAAGAATTGTGCTTTAAGTAAATACAAGAAATCATCATTGATCGCCTATTGGAATAGTTATGAAGGATTCGGAATATCTCGATTTCGGTTTACGAGATAAAAATTCCAAATCAACTGGGAATACTTCAAGAACTTTTGATATCCTGAAGAACAATAAAATCTCAGATATCCCTGATAAATTAAATGACGTCAATATCATTAACCAGTACTTCAATTCCATACCTCCACTATCAGGTCTACCCACCAACTGTCCTTATTAGATCGTTATGTTTTGAAAGAATCTGAAAATTATCTTCACTCCACCAGTCACCAGTGTCAATCTCTCTAAGACGCATTAAGAATAATGCTTTGGGTTTAGACGGGATATTCTTCAAAATGAATAATATCATTAACTCTTTTTTGATAAATCACTTCACCATTCCCATAAACTATATCATTACCAGTTGCCAATTTTCAAAATTTGGAAAGGGTGTATTGATCATTCCACTAATTGAATATTACTCACTTACAGTCCTTTCTGATCTGAGATCAATTACAATTATCCTGTGTTTCTCTAATCTGGTGATATTGATATTAAAAGATAAGATCAAAAGTTATGTCAATGAAAATCATATCATAACATCTGTACAATCAGAATTCAGACCTCAGCCTAATACCATCACGAGTCTTCTGTCAATTTCCGACGATCTTTTCAAAGCTGGAGATGATGAGAAGTTGGCCTGTTCATTACTTCTGGATTACAGCAAGACCTTTTATAATCTTGATCATGAGATATTGGGTGATAAAACTTGTCTTCTTTGATTTTTCTCGGAAAGTAGTTTCACTTTATGTGGAGAATCGTACTCGAAGAGTTGTTGTGGATGAAGTTATATCGGATGTTCTACCGGCCCGTGGATGGTTTCTACAGCCCATAAGCTCAATTCTGATAAATCTGCAATAATGATGTTTGGACCTAAGAAAAACAGAGAGTTCACCAATTCCACTTTTCAAGTCCGCATCGAAAAAGAAATATTTTCCTTAATGACCAAGATAAAAAATTCAGGGTAGTGGTTCGATCCAGAACTTCGCGTCACTAAACATGTCAGCTACCTGAACCAAAATCAAATTTACACTCTGCAAGTCACTGAACATGTCATGTCTCATTGCAAAAGTATTTGTGGAACTGCTTTAAGACAGTCGGATGCTTTTCGACAACTGGGTATGCAGAATAGCTGTCTACGTTTCTCGTTAGGTATCCGGAAATATTACCATATATCCCCAGCCATGCAAGAATCAGGACAGTTAAAAGTTGAGAAACTCAGAACACTACATCTGCTCACCAACACATGTAAAGTTTTGACATTTCGTCAGCCTGATTACTTACTGAAGAAGCTTAGAACTTAGATGACTGAAGACTTGGCAATATAAAAAGGAATTCTCTAAAGAGGTTGCAATAACTAATTTCTTGATCTTCACAGTATTACTGTGATGACAACATAACATCGTTTTCAAGTTAGTCCACCTCAGATAAGTAATCTGCAAATCTTCAGATTTTTCTTCTAGTCCCGCCTGTATAACGTTCCTAAGAATTCTGTTGAATCTGAAAGTTTTCTGTCACAAATACTATGATCTTAGAAATGCCCTTTGCATCATATAGATCCAAACTGATCCATAACTGATTCTTCAAATTCAAAATTAAGCTTCTTTTTTATGTGATTTTGAATCCGGAAACGCACCTAGCCATAATTTTGGCTACTGAAAGACGAAAAGAGGATGTATGTTGATCGTTGAAGCTATCTGCATGCACCTAGAGACTATTCCTATCATGGATTTTCTCAGTTCTGGAGATGTTTTCAACACTTTCTTCTGACATTACTCATTTTCTCATCATATCCTCCCGTGATTATGGTGAAGGTGCATTCTTCATCACCCAGACGACCTTGAACCGATAGGCTCGAATAATCTTCTACAGGACCGAGAAAAATATTTTGCTTCAAAATGACCATTTCCCTTTTTTCTATTGGTTTCGTTCAGGACTCGTTTATCCCCCCCCCCCCAATTAGTCATAGTGCCATGATTTCTACCCTTTTTTCATCTCCTCATACCTTTGACTTAGAAAGCAGGAATTTACTTACTCGTTCGTTCAAGTTCACCCCTCCCAACTTTGTTTTCAGTATTTTCAAAACATTTCTGACAGCCTTGAATTCTAGCGCAGCTATCAATAAAACGTGTTTTTTCAATTGTTGTCATCAGAACTCAGAAGAATTGTATACATCTCGAAGTCTTTCAAATTATGGAATTGGATGAAGGGGTGTACTCAAATCTACTCCTCACAATCTCTTGGGCATGGAGATAGGCCATTTTGAATAATCTTTCTATGTTTGCTTTATACGCCTGTAATTTATCCTAACTTCACTCTGGTATACATAGCTCAAGTAGTGTTGGCTTTGTTGCTTTTCCAGAACTTTCCCAATGCTGTTAACTACTTTCCGAAATATTTTGCAGTTTTCTAAGGAACAACAGAGTAAATCTGTTATCAGTAAAAATAATTTTTCAAATTCGATACAAATTTAATATGTTAATGAACGAAAAATCTGCGGTTTATTTGTCTAGCACGAGTGATGTGGCCTATGGCAGGCTCAGCTCAACGAGTTACATCGATGAAAGAACCTTGTCTGATGAGTGTATCATTTAATCAATAACGCAGTTACAAAAGAATATATCGAAATGAATATATCATTTCTCTTGAATCATATTTCTGAAACTCATTCTAATCTTTATTCTACATCTGATACTATTTTAGGTGGTGATAGAACACGAAGAAGAGGATGAAGAAGAAGTACCGCCAGTAGGTCCAATCCGTATTCGAAATCTCGAAGATCTCATTCGACAACTTGAACATCATTCACGCCACATGAGTCCCAGTGGATCAGAGGATATACGGATGTCGGAAACAGAAGCAGATCGGCATTATCGACAAGAATCCTCCTCGGCGTGCAGCGAGAGTTCCCACCAATCGCATAATAGGGACTCACGGTTCGTGTATGGGAGATACAGGTAAAAAGGGAATAGACGGATTTTTTTACTTTACTTCCACTCTACCACTACTATGAGACTTTCTTCGATAACGATTTCTCTTTCTGTGATGGTTTGATCTTGACACTTCTTCTGGCGAATGTGTTTTCAATTCTAATATTTACTTGGATGTAAAGGTTTTTATTGGTTATAGAGATATCCTTATGATAGAAGTTTACCCTTTCTTGACTGGAATGTAATGCAGAGTATGGAGTTATTAACATCAGGACCCTTCATAGACTAATTCCCTATATTAATTTCATCAGTTATTACTCTAGATCAGGGGTCTCGAAACTTTGAAGCCTTCGGGCCATAATGATTTTTTCAGTTTGTTCCAAGGGCCAATTTCTGCCCTCAACTATATTTCTAGACTAGGATAGTCGCAAAGTGCGTGACCTAAGCAAACTTACGCTTTTTTGCATTTCATACTATGTACTATCTTTTTCAGCTACCCGCTAGGTGGCATTATGCGTAATTAAATATTTGGAATTACCGCGTTGGTTCGAGAAAGTTCTGGTTCTAGCTAGTGTATTCCGATCACCTCGAGATGGCAGTAATAATTGCATATAAAAAGGCTAGCGGCGCAACTGCGAGTTAGTCTGCTAAGGAAAGGCGAAGGAAGCGAAACTGTCTATTGTGAAATAAAGTACACACCCGTCAATAAAAGCGGACAATCGACAGTGAATGCAGAATGTTCCAAGAAAAATGAAACTTTCAGTATTTTGCGATTGAGTCCAGTAATAAGGCGCTATGTTCAATTTGTAATGAAACCATAGCTGTTCTCAAAGACTATAACATTAAACGATACTATGAATCGAAACATCTTCAAAGTTACTCCAAGTATACAGGAAGTTTGCGGAAGGAAAAATTTTAAGCTTTGAAACGCGGACTCAAATCGCAGCAATCTTTGTTTACCAAAGCGAATACTGAACAAGAGTCTGCAACTCGCGCCAGCTTTCGTGTAGCTCTTGAAATCGGAAAACGTAGCAAACCATTCACCGATGGAGAAATGATAAAAGAATGCTTGATTGCAGTAGCCGAAGAAATATGCCCCGAAAAGGTAAATGTATTTAAAAGTGTCAGTTTGTCAGCAAACACCGTGGCTCGGAGGGTGCAAGACATCGCAGAAAATATATCATCTCAACTGTCTGACAAAAATGGACATCATGAGTGGTTTTCTCTAGCATTGGATGAGTGAACGGATGTGTCAGATACTGCTCAGGTGTTGATTTTTATTTGCGGAGTAGATAAAAGTTATGAAGTGTATGAAAAACTTCTTGATATTGATAGTATTCACGGCACGACAACTGGGGCAGATATTTTTAAGGAAGTTGAAAATGCCATTAATAAAAAGAACCTTCGATGGAGAAATTTGAAATCTATAACAACTGATGGATGCAAAAATATGTATGGTAAGAATAAAGGAGTGGTTGCACTTGTGTCAAAGACTGTAGAAAATGATGGTGGTTCAAAACCATTAGTCTTACATTGTATCATTCATCAATAGTCCTTGTACGGAAAATGTTTGGATATGTCTGAAGTTCTAAAACCAGTCATATCAGTTGTTAACTTCATCAGATCCACTGGGCTGAATCACCGACAATTCCGCGAGTTTATTCAACAGATTGGAGAAAATGATTTACCATATCATACTGCCGTACGCTGGCTTAGTTGCGGAAAAGTCCTTAAGCGCTTTTTTGAACTTCGAGCAGAGATCGAAAATTTTTTAAATGAGAAGCAGCGCCCTTTTGCCGATTTAGAAAATAGTGAATGGATGTGGAAGTTAGCCTTCTATGTCGATTTGACAAATCATATGAACGAACTGAATTTGAGATTGCAAGGAAAAAATCAGCTTCTCCCTGATTTATTCACCAATATCAAATCCTTCAGGCAGAAAATAATACTATTTCAATCGCAATTAGGTGAAAAATGTTTCACATTTTGATATTCGTTTTTCAGATTTTGATGTCATTGCGAATGAAATTAGGCTTTTTCAAAATCCTTTTGATTCTGACATTGAAACCCTGGCTCCGGAAGTCCAAATGGAAATTATTGATTTACGGTGCTCAAGAACAAATATCAAAATTCATCTTTGTTGGAATTTTATGAGTCTTCCACTGGAACAATTTGATAATTTGCATAAATTTGCTCGTGGGTTGTTTTCTGTTTTTGGTACTACTTACTTGTGTGAGAAAACGTTTTCCAAGATGAAGTACACAAAGAATGTTTACAAATCTCAATTGACCGATGAGCATCTTGAATCTCTTTTGATAATTGGTACAAGTAAAATTGATCCACAACTTCAAAGTATTGTCGGTGGAAAATCACAATTACATAAATCTCATTAGTGTTTTTGTTTTACTGTGATTCATTTCAATTATTTGTTAGTTATTGATATGCTTAAACTTAGATACTTAAGTTAAGTTTTCTTTGTCATCATTTCTGTCGTTAAGTTTTACCTTGCAAGTAAATAATACCTTGTAATTATCATTCTGTGTTTTCTTCTTTAACTTATCACAGCAATAAGGTAATCATTGGCTGTCGCGGGCCAGATTGATGACAGTAAATCATTGGCTGTCGCCAATGATTGGAGACCCCTGCTCTAGATCCTAGATTGTACCTTGCAAAAATACCAAATTATAGATATCTAGGAAAAGAAAGGACTCGGCTTTGTACTTCTCCATATCTATACAGAAAAATGTGGGAATCTTCCAAAGGAAGGAAGGAAGTAATTGATGGAGAAGTAGAAAGCCAAAACCTTTCTGTCTCAGTGATTAATCTCTTCTAATGATATACCCCTCTCAAGTTAAATATATTTTCAATACTCTCATTGATCTAAAGAAATGAACTTTAAACGTTCAAGCCAGTCTTCAATTTTAGAACGGGCACACTTACAGACCGGTTCCGGGCTCATTAGCCATTCATCAGTGCAAGATAGTGGCCGTCACTAAAAATAATTTTGAAATTAGGAAAATAAAATTTTTCCGTATTGAATTTTCATTTGTTTCATGTAATGAAAATAATATTTTAGGCAACCAACGGGCAGGTTACCCTATCCCCATCCCCTAACCCATCATCAGGCCGAGGAGGAGAGTATTTACGAATCTGCTGACCACGACAGGGGGGCACCATGTGGCGACACTCCTGATAGCGAAAGGTAATAATGGAATAGGTTACAGTGTTTTCTTTTCAACGGCAAGAGTTGTTAGTGAGAACAGAGATAACATATTTTTCAAATGTTTGCATTTTTTATTCACCAAACGAGCTATTTCTTTTTTATTCATTTGGATTCAAAAACTCAAAGTATAGCCATATGGTGATAGAAACTTAGCCTGTAAGTAAATAAAGCCATTAAAATATAAAATTGGAATAATTTTTTCGAAAACTAATCAATGATGCCAGAATACCTACTGAACCAAAAGTGAATTAATTATATTTAAAGTTGCTATTCAAATGAAATCACTCATGCACGATTTCTGGCCAACCGTGTCTCTCTTCAAAAACTGACTTAGAGCTTCAGTGGTTTGTTGGGGAAATTGTTCAAAATCACAAGATATTTTCATTTGACAAAAGCGAATCATTTGAACTATTCTATTCAAACCACGTACCTTCTCTTGCAGAATGTTATTTTCGCAGTTCAATATTTTGACTTTTTCATCCATTTATATTTTGAATTATGTTAAATATGTAAAAATGAATTCATCTGAGTATGTGGACAATAGAGAGCAACTCACATATCAATATAACTCACGATACTCGTATTTTCAACTCTATGGAAATAAAGTTTATTATTATTATTATTATTACTTTGGTTGAGCTGATCGAGCCCTATCCTCCCGAAGCCCCAATACATTCAGGAGGGCGCGCCAGTATTATTTACCAATGACGACTCCCTTCCGTGGGGTAAATGATCATTGAATCGATGGAGTAAGTGATCATTGGGTCCGTGGATCATGTACCTTAAGCAAGCGCAGTGAGAATGACAGCTTTCTGCATCTGTCCGGCTAATATTTCTGCTTTAGTGCGGTAAGCCGGCATGATTTCGGGATTTGAGAGTAGAGAGGGCACCATTCCAACAAGGACTCCAATAATCAAAACATGGATAGAGTCTGTGAAGTTCGAAGAGCAACTCGATTTTATCCATTTCTCCTTTTCTTTTTAACCCTATTCGTCTGGCCAGGCTTTAGTGGTCGGCACTTCCCGGAGCGTAGTGCAACATCGGTGACTCGTCAATACCATCACCAGGTGATAATAAAGCACTCTTAAGGCCGCGTTATTTCGATGGATATAAGCTGAGATCGCATATGATGCAAGAGCAATAGGAGCAACAGGATCTCAGACGTCTCGCAGCAGGCCCTGCACCTTGTGTCAGGACCTTCTATACCCATCACACAACTGCAGTAGACTAAGGTGTTGAAGACACCATCCTGAAAGACCATGATGAACCCCTCAGTTTTCGACTTCAGTCCACTCGACCTAATTAGCTAAGGTTTTCAATGTTGTTGAAGAAGACCCCATGCGTTGGCTTATCCTTGTGTTGCCACAGAACTGAAGTGATCTCTGCAGCTTTCATATGGACATTTTACTGAACGCGTTCCACCTTGGTAACAGAGTTGTGATCACCTAGTTCAGTGTCAAAAACTAAACAGAGTTCACCAGCTGCTCGAACAGCTGCCCCGAAGAAAAATGCTCCAACTCCTGCTCTCTCATGGTCGAGGACAATGCAAAGAAAGGGATACGAACTCCTGATGGCTTTACAGGCTCCATCCTGTATCCTTCTGTCATGTATACACTGCAAACTCAAAAGTTCACGCTCTTCCTGTTAGGGAAAGTACAACCGTGGAACGGACGATTTGGGATGCAAACTGATACTTGCCTCGGAGAGAGTTCTTCACTGGTGCTACCTCTTGTGAATGGTGTTGTTCCTCCCCGAGTTAAGTATACCGGCACCTTGATGGTCTGCTTTATTATTATTATTTTTAGTACCCAGCAATCTGTATTCAGTAAATAAATCGTATCATAGTACTCAATTCAATATGGCAACATGGTGACATTCCTGTCCTGGTTAGTAATAGTAATGATAGTAATTCAAAGTTTTTACAACTGGAGAATTGAAAGACTCATCAAAATATTGTTTTAATAATTTTACCGGAATGTTTGAAGCTTGAATCGAATAATTAAATATTGTTTGGTGAATAAAAAATGATAAACATGTCTTATATATTTGCTAAATGCTGCTACCAAATATTTGGTAGTGCTGTTACATTGATTGTTTTCTAGTGATGACTTTATTCAAGCTCAACAACAGCTAGCCCGGTGGGCCAGTGAGGACGCCGTGGGGCAGGCGGGCACCAGCGGCAGCGCCGGCGTTGGAGGCGTCGTGCCGCGGGAGTACTATCCTTCTCCCAGCAGTTCCACCAGCGAGGAACCGCCCAGCATCGCAAGAGCGCCTGTCCCGATCCCAGGCCACGTGCCAATAAGCCATCCCCACCCAGACCACGCGACCATCCACCGACCCAAAAGGTATCCGGAATATAAACACTGATAGTGACTGAAAAGTGACGTCGGGACGCTGCGGCCGCGGCCTGACTCGTCTCTTCCAACCTACACCCGTGCGAGATACCACGAATTCCGGCATTCCCTCTCGTTACTGGGACAATCGAGTTCTCGGTTAGACGAAGACGCCCTGTAAAAATCAGTTGAGATTTTCAAAGAGTGTTCATTTTTATGGCCGAATTTGTTGGCCGTGATCTGCAGGGTTTCATACCTCTTGCGGTAGACATCATCAAAGGCGATGAGATATCCTCACAGCAGATGCTACTTTTTTCAGGGTTTAGATTTCTGGTTTCATTCTATAGGTGAAAGACGAGCTTCATTCTTTTTGGTTGCATTAATTGGCCCAAATCGTAAACAGTTGATTGCAGGAAGCCAGACTTCATTGATAATTTTCTCATTTTTCCGGCTGTATTTTCTCCTTTCTTGAAATTGTCTGTATGTTTCTCCGAATTGGGGACAAATCTGGAAAAACAATCAATATTCAGGCAAATGAAAACTATCAGAGAGAGTTTCAACGTCTGCTAAAGACCTTAGAGCTGCAGATCGGTCTACATCGAAATCACGAAAAGAAGTTAAAATACCCGACTCTCTGAAGACAAGAGAAATTGTAACCTTAGGCTTACCGAAAAATCAGCAGTAACGGATCACACAGCGAAGGCATCGACATTATTGCTTTCGAAGAGACAGAACACAGAACTAATATCCAAGACTATATAGGGAGGTGATAGAGATTCAGAAACACAAAGAAAGTCTGTAAACGAATCAGGTTAAGTCATTAGAATGAAGCCACGCTCACCACGGGTGGAATAAAACCGCAGATCAAAAGCTTGAATAGTAGTATCCGCTGTATGGAGTAGTTTGTCTGTTGTGTCATCGAGGTTGTTGCTAACATGTGAACCAGCAGACCATGGCCAACAAACCCGGAAAATAGCTTTCATACGTGAGATTTGGTTATTATCACCATCGAATGTTAAATATTTTTCATCGATTATTGACATTGCAAATAATTTTTGAAAAGTAAAAAATTGATAAAAGCATAAAAATAGTTACCAGCTGAAAAATAATGTTCTCTTCACAGAAAAATAACTTCTATCTAAGGTACAAGAGACGAAATTGGTGACTTTTTTAGAGACGGAAAATTGTTTTTCCCGATTTTTACTGAAAATAGAACTCCGTACGATGAAAGTTGTAGATGGTGTAGATAATATGAAAATGTACAACTTTTATGTGAAAAATTTTTCCAGATAACCTGAAATTTCACGAGGCAACCTGGAAAACTGTTTTTTTCGTTTTTGATTAATGTTTTCCTATAAAAATCATTGGTTTCCACGACATTACCTCATCTTATTGTATTATTATTACGTTTTGATTTTTTCAGCAAAATAATCAGTTGACCATTTCATTTTGATGTCAACCCTAAAAAATTACCATCTTCAACCTAAAATGTGCTAAAAACAGTTTTACAAAAGCAGCTAAAAAAGTTATTCAAAAAAAACATTTTTAAAATTATTGAAATATTTTTAAATATGAAGATGAAAAAAAAATATTTTTGGCGAGGGTCGAATATTAGAATTCAAATAGTTACGGCTGGAAAAATAATATTTGAATATATAGTAATTTATTCAGTAGAAAAATCAATATATACATTTAAATTAAAAAATATATAACTGAGAAGTTAGCTATACATAAAAAATAAATTGGTATAACTCCAATAGTATTTCCGTTCACATTCATCACAGTAATGAAAATTATACTCAATTATTGGTTAGTTTTGCCCTACAGCGCTCATTTCCTTTCAAAACATCACTCTAAGTATCTAATGATCTACTGAATATATAAATATGAATAAATATAAAAATTAAAGCTTTTTCCCATTTAGGCGATGTGTGGCGACATGCAAGTATACAATTTCACACTGAAACTATACTTTTTATCGAAAAAATTCAAAGATAAATGTTGTAAGTATAAAAAATATACAACTTGAGTGGGAGCTACTATTTGAAAAAAAATCTAGAAAGAATTTTCAGCTACGAAAACTTTTCATTCCACAGGAAATTTTATAAAAACTTTATATATCCCAAAAAAGCTTATTGTTTTATATATAATATTCATTTCAGGATTTTATTTTGATAAACCTCTAATCCCATCAAAATGTCTCTGTGCTGAAAATATATTTTCTTAATTAGCACTGTTCTTTTTTATTATAACATCTACTATTTGTGGAAATATATGTGAAAAAATATTTCATACAAAAGTTGTAGATCTTTATTTTACATAAAACTTTTAATTTAACCTTTTTTCAAAAAAAGATTCTAGTAAATTGTTAAAAACAATGTTCCACCTCAATATTCTCCCAATTTCATAAGCATATTTTTTTCACCTGTCTAGTAATTTGATGCTGTTATTATTTTTTTGCCTTTCCAAACAGGCTTCTTCACTGACCTATACAGGTGGACACCCTGTTAAGTGGGAGGCTAATTTGATTAGTTTCGAGATGGAATGAAGCCTGGACGCACTATTGTCGATCATGAGGCCGTATTCGAACTCAACCAGCATCAATAAGTAGTGTGTTGGATTCGATTACTAAACGTAGCACATAGTTATTAACGAATGTAGGCTATTCTAAATTCCTGGTAAGTTTATTCGTATGACCGAGTGCTCAATTCGTCTCTTAGATCTAGAAAACGTTAATGATTTCGAACGAATAGTACATGTAAATATTAGAATGTTGAAAGTGCCAATTGAAAGATGTATCTTTTTCCTCATGGATCAAATTCAAATAGAGCAGATTTCAGTAATTGCGTTATTAGCTGTGTATGGTATATATGTACCACCAGAAGTGAAATTAGTAGAACAACTTTCTCGATTTCTGGAAACAATTCCTTCAATAGAGGAAAAGGTCCAAAAATTGGCCCCACTTTGTTTTTTGGTATTTGATTATTTATATTTCCAATTGTAAGGCATATAGTTTTCAGGTAATACAACCTTATTTAATTTTTTTCTAGAATTTCATAAAAATATGCATATTTGAGAAAATTTTTCGAAATATGAGCCACCATATGAAAGTCTTGAAAAAGTCACCTCATTCATAAAAATAAATCAAAAGTCACGAATTATGGGTTTCAAAAGACTCATTCGATACGACGATTCATCTCTTATATCGTCAAAAAGTATACATTACAAAAAAGGCAAGTGTTGTCCTCATTTTCGAAAAGAGTTCCGACTTCTTCGAAATCACTGTCCTCGTCGTCTAGATGCAATGAGCATTCGGCTTCAGAGACGAACGAATTGGCGCACTATTTTTTTCCTTGTATTTTGATGGTTTTCTTTTATGCTTTTGTCGCATTATCTTTCCCGAATACATTTCGTTTTCCTTTATTACTACAGTCAGTCTATGCTTTTTTCTGAGTTGAGATTTCTAACTGATTTTTGTGTGGTGACGAGGTTATGATTTCTAGTTTGGACGATTTTTTCCACTATTGTCAGATTTTGTTCTGCTATGGAGGTATCGAAGATATCGTGTACGGCAATATAAAATCCATCGATCCATACTTGCTGGGGACATTCCTGGAACATCCTGGTTGAAGTTCATTAAGATTCATTTGCTGAATATATATCTTCTTTAGATTCTGGGTGTCGTTCTGACAACTGGCTGAGTTGGCTTCGAATCATAGTCAGTTGCATTACACCTCCAGCAACTTTTTTCGGTTATATGATCAACTTCTGCAAAAATACTCCTATTGAAAATTCCTGTTGCCCTGAATCTATTTACGGCAACTTCAGCATTTTGTGATTTCAAAAATGATTTGCCCTTGAGTTCAACTGAATGAAATACCCAATGGAAGTGCTGCCCAGAGGCTGCATTTCGTGGGATGAATGCGGTGGTAGCAAATGTTTAGAAACGTGGTTTCCCCTAAGTGAATTAGAGATATCTATATTTCGAGTATTACCGCAATAGTCATTTAATATTGGTAGGGTAGGGTCTGCAGTTGGATCAACAAAATTCGCGAAGTGTCGAAACTACCCAGAAAATAAATTTTGATGAATCCAACCACTTGGATGGACGGCATAAATTGAACATGGTGGAATGAACTGCTTACCTCTACTCATACAGGCAAACAGAGTCACATACGATTCGCGTTCAGGGGATGTGATGGATGCAATTTGACTTTTTTCTTCTCTACCAATAATCTGAATAATTTTGCTTTGGACAATATATAGACTTTGAAAATTCTATATGCTGGAAAATTGTGGGTATAATATTGCTTTTCTAGGTTGTTGTAGAAATGAGTAGTATTTTCTTTATTTGAACCAAGTGCCCTAGTAGAAGAATTTTCAGTCAGTCTTCTGGCTGATATAAATTGTTTGTCTGCGTAAATACTCATTAATCCACCTTCTACCTGCAATTCCATCTTTGAGTATCTCTCCTAGTGAGTCCATAAAATTCAGCTCCCATGTCTATAATATAATAACATAGATTTTGTTCTAGTTTATCCTATCAAGATAAGTTTCCACCACTTCTTGGGGGTCGGTAGCCAAGCGGTTCGGCGTGGGTGCTTTGTTCACTCACTCGAATTGACTGTCGTGTTGGTCGGTGGTTCAAGCCCTAGTCTGAACGATCGATCTTCACTTGCTATCGTCCAACCCGTGTTAGGAATCACACGTTAAAAGGTAAGACCTCGTTAATCCTTAGCTCGCACAAGTTTCGACTTTTTAGGGTTGTCGTTCGTAGGGGTGCGACAGCTTGTTAACGGAAAAACAGATTTTAAACAGATTTCATCTTCCTTCATTAATCTTTGCAACTTATATCTTGATACTTCCAATGTTTTGGCTACTTGCCTTCAAGAAATTCCACTTTTACCAGCATTCATGACAAGATCCATGCTATCAACTCTTCACTGCTTTCATATGTCATGCATTGAAATGGCCCATATTTCAAACAAACGATTATTCACAGGAAAAACTCAATATTTCAAAATCATCAGAGTACAGAATGAAACTGCATGTTAATCATAATTGTGTTTTCTACACACTAGGTGAATTGAATAAATTGAAAATAAATTGAAAAATAATTGTGTAACATCAACTTGGAACATCTCCGAATAAAATTACGTTGACTATCAACAGCCATTACTTGTCACATTTAGTCTGCTCAAGCCTTCAACTGCTAGTTTAGAGAAATCTCCAGAAGATCTGATAGTCATCTGAGTCAGTTTGAACTATGCGGTGAAATATGGTAGTTGAGTTTTGATAATTTTAGGGTTGCCCATATCGAGTGCCTTGCCCATATTTGGACCTTATCCTCCAGATATATTCAAGTTTTAATCGATTAACTACGAGAATCTAGTAGAGACTTGGAAAATAACTGACTGAAAATACAAGGATCTCAATCAACACCCAAAATAATTACAAATTCAAATAAAAGAATCCCAATTCATTTTGAAGGTGAATCAGTTTTACCGTATCATATTTTCTGCTTAGCTCGTCTTGAAGGTGGTTCAATATTGATGTCCTTCCAATACTCAGTAGATTGAAACTTCGTGGATATCTATCATCCTCAATTAGGCACAATTGTTTCGAAATTGTTACGTACATATTCAGATGAAAAGACTGAACTCCTCTTTGGATCTACGAAATCGCTTGCCGGAGTGACACGAACATATTTACCGTATTAAGTGTTGTGCAGTCACAGGAGCGACTGACTTTCTGGTTGTTAACATTAAAAACAATTCAAATATTGCATTATGAAGAGTGCAAGAAAGCGTGGATTCCGCTACAGTGCGTCATATATGATGAGCCGGTCCTGTCACAGCCATTTCGAGAAGGAAGAGCCACACTCCAGTAACAAACCATTCAGTAGTTTCAACTGTCGGCATGGAAGGTTCTTTCAGCTCTTGGTGATTATAATGAAAAGTTGAAAGTTGTCTTTCTTCACAAAGTGGCTGCGCGGTCTGACCTTCCTGGTGCATGAATAATTCTAAATTTGTGGTGTCCAGATTTGAACAGTCCCGATTTTGCCTTAGTTGTCAGCAGCATCGTTTCCACAGCGCAGATTTGAATACTGAGCTTTGAAAATGAAAAATGCTCACCACGTTATATTACGGAATCTTTCGGTGACGAAAAGATTTTTTATTGTAGATTGTAAGTTACTCACAAAATCTATTTAGTGATAAATTTCACTGAATGCCAAGTTAGGCCTAAAAATCATCATTTATTCTTAGTTTTGTTAAAAGTTGGGCAGGGTTAGAAATACACTACATGTTAATTAATGAACAGTTCATTTGCAGTTTTCAACAGGTCATTTATAGTCACTTTTTCCTTCAATGAATTTTCTACTCCTTATTTGAGAAAATCAAATATATTCATGAAGTGCATTGTCAACTCTTCCTAACTCTATAAATCACTTCAAGATTATGTTCATACAGAACACTGAGCATAATTTTGAATGTTTCGTATATATTGAATTGTTAAAAAACTTCATGTTACAAATCGAACTTGTACAGAATTGTCGATGGTGAGTAAAATCAAAAAATACAGAAGAAAAAAACTGATGATGTTTTTCAGAAGATGTTTTTCGTTTTTAATGAATTTACTTCTGTAAGATGCAGAAATGCATCTCCTTTTGCAATATAGGTACCTTACAAATTTGATACATTTAGTCTTGCTTAAGATTATGTAGCATGTATATACATATCAATATTATTCATTTCTGCAAATTAGCTTATCGTTTTGCTATAAGGAAATCATGATTTCAAATGTATATATAGGTATACACAGGGTATAAAAATTATACAAACATTTTCGTGTATGGGAAAAAATAACATAGATAATTTAACAAGTAGTTTCCAATGGCCGAAATAAGCTAGTTTACGTAAAAAGTGTGGCATCATCAGAATAATTCTAAAAACAGGAAATTCAAGTGAAATTCAAAAACGAAATTATATTTGGTTTTTTGTGATTCTTTTTTCTGTCTCATGTGTAAAACTGTAAAATTCAATGTTCAACATTTTTTCAACGTTTTAGTTATTTCTTGAAGTAGGTACTGTTGAGTGTCAATGCAGAAAGATATGAAGATGATTATATTCAGGTAAAGAAATGTTAGTGATAAAAGAACATCCATTTTATATCAACCTGACCTGACGATACTTTGAATCACTACCCATGTAACTTTTTCAAATAACAGACACCAGATACTGATTTGAAATTCACGGCATAACACAAGTGACTCAAAAACTACATTTTGAGACTAACCATATGAAGGATGGACACATCACAAAGGCGAAACGAAAAAAAATTTTCACAAGTTGATGAAACAAATCATTCGTTGCAAAATTCAATATGGATATAGCAATTTCGTAAAACTGAAAAATTATATATACAAAGTCATTCAGTAACAAATCTAGGTGACTGATTAGGAGTACACTAAAACAGCAAGAAATGTTTTCGAATATATCATTAATTTTATCATCATCAAATAAATATAATACTTTATTTGAATGATAACAAAAGTAAAAGAGTATGCATGAATGGATGTATGTATGTATGAATGGAAAAACAATGAAAATTCAAATAAAGCATCAACATTAAACAATATAATTCAGCTCACAGTCTACAGCATGTTGAATAGCTGTATAAAGGAATCTATTTATCTCTTCTCATAATCTGTTTCTGAGCTTCTACGCATAGACGTTGATTTCCTTAGGTCAGTAATTTACTGAAGTATACGCGATATTTGTAAAAGTATTTCAATTCATTGATTTCAAAAATATTTCCAAAACGTTATTTGTACAAATGGGCAGAGTGGATTCATTTTCTGTATCGAATAAGTTATTTCCAGTATACTGACAAAAAAACCAACTTAAATTTTTTTATGCTGAATCTATGTCACGGGAGTCTTCACAGTGCACATACAAAACAAACACATGAAAGAATTGTTATTTTGAGTATTTCAAAATGAAATATCATTTGCTTTTCAAGGAGTCATTTTTGAAATGAGAACATGAAATATTTCAGTATTTGAACTTTGAGGTTAAGCCCCTTAATATTCACTAAAATCTGTTGAAAAATGAGTCATCACCTGTACTTCTTAAGGGCTCGTACAAGACAGGTTGTTGTTGTTGTATTTATTCGTGATTGAAATGAACTATGCTGTATCTCACATGAAGCAGAGCTTTATAAATATAGATACAGGGTAAAGTTAATACTTTATATTTTGAAAATAAAGCTCTACAGCTAGATCTCGGTGTAATGTCAAATATGATTCTCATGATTCTTTTTTGTAGAATAAATACACGTCTTGCGCCAGTAGAAGTACCCCACATTAATATATTTTGAGCCATGTGAGAATAGGCCAAAGAATAATAGACCATCTTAATACCATGTAAGTCAAGCAACTCTTTGAGCTGGCGTATTGCAAATATTGCCTGGTTCAATTTTTTACACACATGATCAATGTGAGGCTCCCAAGACATAGTTTTATCTAAGTACATACCCAGGAGTTTGGCTGTATCAAATAGTTGGACGTTTTTAAGATTCAATGTCTTTCTCAAGGATAAACCCAATTGAATTATTTTATTTGTATTCAGTTTCAGTTGGTTTCTGTCACACCAAGAAACCATAGCGTCCATGTCTGAGTTTATATTGAATTCTAACTCATCTATTGTGTTACCAGACACTGATATGGTAGTGTCATCTGCGAACATTACGGTGTAACCATGTTTGATATATTTCGGGAGATCATTTATATAGATTGAAAACAGCAGCGGTTCTAATATTGAACCTTGTGGTACACCAAGCATAATATCTTGAATATGTGATGCAGTGTTATTCAGAGTCACAACCATTTTTCTGTCAGATAAGAATGACTCAATCCATTCAAGTACGAATCCTCTGATACCAATGTTGTACAATTTACTGACCATAATTTCATTTCTTACTGAATCAAATGCTTTCGCTAGGTCAAATAAGATTGAAACTACATACTTTCTCCTATCAATGTTATTGTAAATGAACTCAAATTTACTAGCAATAGCTGTTTCAACCGATCTAGCTTTTCTAAAGCCATGTTGTTGATCAGATAAGATTTTGTATTCTTCAAGGAATAGAACAATTCTATTTGCAACTATTTTTTCTAGTAGTTTTGATGGCACACTTAATAATGAAATTTGGCGATGAAAAACTCACTCAAATATTGATTTATTTATGAACTTCACTAGAATGCCCAATATTGTTGGGATGACATATTTCAGAGCTTTCACTGTTATATCATCAAATTCACTGGATGATTTATTTTTTAATTTATTCATCGTCTTTAGTATCTCAGGTTCCATCACTTCCTCGAAGAAAATAGAGTTTTCGTCTCTGGATATTTTCAATGCGACTTTTTTCAGTGATTTTTCAGTCGATCTTGATGAAGCAACATCCAATTTAATGGCTCACCATCATTCGTTTCAGGTAGAACAACCATTATAAATGTGGAAAATATTTCCTGATTCACCAAATTTATATTTTCCACATGTGCGATTCGGAAAAAAAATGGTTTTGTATCTCGAGTAATTGACTCTCACTCTGAAATACTTAAATTTTTTTCTCAATAACACAATAACTTTTTCAGACATTCTTCTCTAATAATATATTGAAAAATTCCTTCACCTTCTGTAGGTATTTTAAAAATATTAGGAATCAAACTTGTTTACAACATAAATGAGAATAACCGTGGCAAAGCATTGTTTACAATACTTTATAAAATTCATTTCGATATTGCAGCCTTCGTCACTTTATTAATTAAAAGGATCGAAAGTCTTTTAATGAATAGAAATAAAGTAGAATCACTTCAAAACAAGCACTTTTCCCAAGCCAGAAATGCGATACTCTTCTCGACGCGCGTTTCAACAACCAAGTTGGAGACTTCAGGAGATGAAGACAACTTCATCCTTCTCTTCATATCCTGAAGACGCCAATTTGTTTGGTGAAACGCGCGTCGTATTGCATTTCAGGTGGTTGGGAAAAGTGTAACTTTTAGATTTATTCTACGCCAAACATTCCAGTTTCATCTTTTAAAAGTAGAGTCATAATTTCTTCTTAGAGAAAAAATCAGCGAACATATTGTCAAAGTCAGAATACTAGCATTGTAATTCAACTAAAACGTTGAAAAGATCCAAGTATTATGAATGTTTCAACAAAAACTATGATAAACTAGGAGTCAAAACCGATTAACTCGTATATGCATCCCTCAAATTATATTGCAAAAAGGAGTAGAAAAATTCTCACCACGACAAAAACGATTCTAAACGCCCGTTTATACAAAATAATATGAACATAGTCCAACGCAAGTAGTATGCAAGTGTATATACAGATCGACTTTATGGTAAAGTATATGTTACCGAAAGAAATAGACTTTGTTGCTACCTTGAAAATAAATGAATCAATAAAAAAAGGATGCACAGATTTTGTTTTCATTCAATAATAGAATAATACATGTTTTCACCCCTTTTGTGTCTGTCACGATTTTGTTTGTAAGTTTTTGAATGTCAATTATATCGTCCATGATAAACGTAAGTACTGGTATGAAAATTGATTATTTCACTGAACCGAAGAATGGTTTGACATCGCAAAACAACCGGTTATATTGATGGCGTTGGTAATTTTCAATCAAAAGTAGTTTTTCCATACTTATATCCAGTTGACTATCCCCAATGTAGATGAATTGGTGTAAAAAAATGTCTTATACTCAAGTGTTTTTGGAGGATACACTAAAAATATTTCCCGACCCAACACGAGCATTATAATATTTCTTCTTCGAAAATTGTACGTTAAAAATATAACAACAGAAAAATGAATAAACAAAAACTTGAGTTACACTTTCATTCATTTCATTCAGGGAATGTTTTTTTCAATTTGTTCTATGGAAAGTTATATCCTTATGATAACATATATAACAAACTTCTCCTTTTTCACTAATTCACTCATCTGGTTATCAAAATGTTCAAAAACAAATATATTTTTTCTCTAATTCATTTCATCAGACATCTATATCTTCCTATAACTGTAATGGAATCATTTGAAAGATTTTTATATTCAGTATTGTTTTCTATTTCGAACCTCAAAATCACTAAAATAACTATATCGCATTATATTCATTTTATATCCTCCAGTATTTATCTTCAGTTTCATTTAATGTAACTATTACCTATGTACTAATTCAATTTAATTTTTTATGACTCATATTTACTAAACCTATAAAATGCTGCACTGAATGTCAAGTACTTCGATTTTCATTACTTGCCTCATTTCAAATCAGAACTTCCAATATTCAAATTGAAGTTGATTATTTTAATATAACATAACAAAGTGTTTGTTTCATATTTTTTCTCGAGAATAATTGATATAATTTAACATCTAGCCCAAAATATAGGGATTGTGGAAACTTTACCTTTTTTTTTATACCATATTGAATATTTTTTTCACTAGAATATATATAATGTTTCTTTTAATAGCAACATTCTTCATGAAGACTTTATTGAGACATCAAACTTGAAATTGATTTGTCCCTATCCAGCTTGGAAAATATCAATATTTCGAAGTGGTTTTTAGTTTGAGTAATTGTAATTTTCAAAAAAACATCAAATTTGTGAATGAAAATAGTTATGAAATCACTGTGATTTAAATTCATTAATATACATTTCGCTTCATTCCAGTGAAAGGGGATTCTACAATTATTTGTTTGTGATCAATGTCGAGTTTTATTCAAATAAAATCTAGTCGAGTTGAAATCTATATCATCTGAAAAAACTTTCAAAAAATAGCCACATTAATCGCTGGAAGGGTTTTGTTGTTCTGTGATGATCAAGCATTCAGATATTAGTCCTTTTGAAATAATTGACTTTCATTTGACATACAAAAATATTTGTGTAGCTTAGACTCTTGCTGTGCAATATATTCGTTTCAATTTTGTTTTGGACGTTTATTGAATTTGTGCCAAAATATGGATCGGATTAATATCAATTGTTGAATTCTGGTACTACTTTAATGCAGCATATAGAATGTTTATTCAAAAATGAATCTGAACTATTGATGTGATTATCATATGCAGTACCTGTCAAAAAAAGAAATCAATTTTCGAGGTAGGGTTGTCATTCACATTTGAGATAATTGATCGCCTGCATTAGTGTACCTTCTCAGTTAATCAATATAGGTACTACCTTTTGCAGTACCTACTTTTTAGTTAATGTAACGAGGAGAGTAGCATGTGCATAGTCAACAGAGGGTACTGCTCTAATATAATCACAAGAATATTTCGGAAAGCAATATTTTTATTCAATTCTCTGTCTAGCATGAAGTTCAGCTGAAAAATAAGTCAATGCACGCCGCAGAATTTCATTGATTTTCAGCACCTAATCAAAGTTCAACTTCGAACAAGACAAAAACGTTAAATTGCTCATTGTTGTATTATTTAAAAAATCTTATACCCTTGTTACAAAATAAATGATTGAGTTTAATTGTATAAAGTATCAATGAATGTTAATTCATTTTATGTATATCGGTTACTCAGTGGCAAGGGACATAAGATTTCAGGGTAATGTTAAGGAGAGACTAAGGAATACGCAAAATTCGTTTAACCTGCAAAGTTTTCTAAGAAAAGTCAGATGGTGTAAATATAGTGTTATGATGATATACACTGCCTAATAAATTATTATTACCTACTGTATTTCATTCGTGAACCTATTCAATAAGCTTTGGAATCTATTTGAAGTTGAAGGTAGGCAAGGGCGGATTTGTGGTGGGATTATCGTGGTGAACCCCCCTCCAAATGAAAGAATGAAACGTAGACTGGATCCAAAACAAGCACTATTTTCAAACACCAGAACTGCAACAGTCTTTTCGACGCGCATTTCACCAACTTCTTCAGGAGATGAAGTACACTAATTCCTCACTCTGTAACTGGTCTCTATATTCATATCTAAAAGGGTATACTACCACTTTCAGACACAAATTGATGGTTTCGGATATAAATTCGCGAAAAATTTTCTCGAGAAAGTTTTTCTAACTTTCACCAGATGAAGATGAACAATGGACTGTTTGGAATGGGACCTTTGTTCTTGGTTCTCGGACCACAGTTTGCTATTTCTGATCTCAGCAGTTTCAGAAGGTTTTCATTTATCCTATGGTCGTTCTCCAAGGTGTGTTGAACGACACTAGATTTTTCTGGTCTCCGGAATCAAATATATGCTCAGTGTTCCTTGAAACGAGTTTCAATAGCTCGCTTAATCTAACTGATGTATTTTTGTAATAGTTCTCACAGTTTATTTCATGTATCTCCGACTTTCATTTCCCAACATCTTTTCTTTAGAGTTATAGTGGAAATAAACAATATTGTGCACATTTAAAGTTGGCGGCACTCTCAAAGACCAAAAAACCAATATCTACATAGAAATGAACCAGCAGCGAACTAGTCCACGTGGACTGTGACGAATAGAAATCGGGGAATGCGGGTATAGTTATCGCCGTCGTGTTCAGTTCAAGAACTGATCACAATCTGAGTATTGAAATTCGATATTGGTGCAGTTATAATTAGAGTCGAATTATAGTGCACATTTAAAGTTAGCGGCACTCTCAAAGGCCAAAAAACCAGTACCTACGTCCTTGGACAAGTACTAATAGTAATAACGAGTGTGATAACAACACAGACTTTTTCCAGTGTAGTGATTCAAATAGCGATGGTGAACAATGCGAAAAAGAGATACCAGTGGATATATAGTGGATTATATAGAATATTGAAATACAGAGAGTATGTTTCAATGCATACAAGAATTTACATCTCAAATTTGGTTTCGAGGGAAACAAACTATTACAAGCAACATAAGATTTGACCGAAATTTCTTTCTCAACTGTACGTAAAATAGTCAAAAAAACACCTTATGAACGCAAGACGCGATGTGATACAGGATTACCGAAATCTTTAAATTTTCATCTAATAAAATCATTGAAAAAAACAATATACGACTGTTAGAAAAGCAATGAGATTCCTACAACTGAAATCATAAGGAAGAAATTGAATACTTCCAGCCATAACTTGGGCTGCTGTGACAAAACTCTTCAGAATTGGATAAAGAAACTAGAATTTAAATTTAAAATAATAAACAACGTCAAGCAGTTATGGAAAACAGAAGAATAGTTGAATTATGTTACAAATACTTAGAACAAGTAATAAAATATAGATGAGACCAACGGAAAATTTTCTATTTGGACGAAACTTGGTATGACACTCACGACACAGTTACGAAAGGGTGGATTGATGGTTGGGGAATGTCTACGCCTAACATGCCTGCAAACAAAGGATCGCGACTAATCATGGTGCATTGCGGAGGAAGTAAAGGATGAGTTCCGATTTCTTTGAAATTATGTGGAAAAAACTTGAGGACTGCAATGTTGACTATCATAAGAGCATGGAAGGTAATACTTTCGAGAAATGGTTTGAAAACACATTGATCCCAAATTTAAATGCGAATAGTGTAATAGTTCTTGAATAAAAATTCGAGGAAAGATGAAATACAAAGTTTTTTCAATGGATAAAAAATTGTATTTTGAAGATTACTACACCAAAAATCAACTACTTGAAATTTTACAGACAAAAACATTCGAAAAAGTGTATGCCCTTGAGAGTATTGCTGAAAAGTATGGACACACCATACTGATACTTCCCCCCTATTTTTATGTTTTCAATCCCATCGAGTTGATTTGTGGAAAATTGAAACAAAGCATCAGGAGTAAAAATAATTTTCCAAAATTTGGTAAGAAGGTAATAGAGCTAACTAAAAAAGAAGTATCTAATATTACCGAAAAAGGCAGAAAAGGATTAAAAAAATAGTTTTAGTTGAAAAAGACTATGGAGATTGGACACTTCCATATTAATGGTGGAAATAAATTCATCATTGATTTTAAAGACGACAGTGACAGAGAAACAGAGAATATGGAAGAGGAATTATCAGAAGCTTTCGAAGAAAGTTAGTGAAGTATTTTTGAAGCGATAGATTGTATTCTACTGCTACCGCAGTTGTCAGTTGATTGGTCAAACCACCAACACTGACATATAAACTTGGCAAGTTGACTTGGGTGTCACCCCAATAGGTGGTTCCACTTATGTCTCGCTTGCGCTTGCTGAAACAGCTATCTACCGGTGGCTCCTAAATTGAAATCAGTATGGGAGTAATCAGAATAGTGCTAATCTATTTATTATATATATTTTTATGATTTATATTATATAGTTATTGTGATTCTTATATAATCAGAAATGATTATTGAATTATTGAATAACGAAATTAGTTCCCTAACTATATCATCAAAAGGGAGCTATTGGAAGGTATAAAGGTTGCACTACATCGTTTACTTGAACTATACCTAACATTTGTTGGGGTAAGCAAAAAGTTTCAAAGGCAATTTCTTCGTTCAACTTTTTCAAAATTTTATTCAATACGTACCTAAGTGTATCTCAGTTTATACGGGAGGACAAAGAACTTTAAACTAATGTATTTTCGAAAAGTCTAAAATTTACGAATATTCTCCCTAAATTCAAGTTTCCTAATTAACCTATTTACTATATTCGAAGTATGTTGCTTTCGGCTGTGGACCTGATAACACTTTTCTCAATATCGTATCTTTCTTTACCCAAGAGAAACGTAACAAGCATGTGGATAGGAAAGTTTTATCCTGCCATTTTTTGTTATGGACAATGGTGTGAGTTATCAGGAATATATCTAAAAATAGGTACTGGTATTTTACCTATATACATCAAATTTTAGTCCCTGGTTAATTCTAATCACTAAGTCATTGAAGATTGCTAAGTTAATGTTGTTTTCAATTTCAAATGAAAAATTAAAGTTTGGGGATGTGTTGTTGAGAGTTGTCCTCAAAGTCAAAATCGCAAATATATCATTTCCATATCGGATCTAAGTACGTGGAAAGTAATCTAATTCCTCTTTTGCTTTCAATTCAAATCTGCTCATGAACAAATTACCTACAAAGGGGGTAGCCGTGCCTTCGTGTTGTCTGTAGAAACATTTGAACCGGAAACAAATCTGTTTCTTGCAGATTTAGGTTAGTTGTATGTATCCTTCAATTTCTTCTTCACTAAGACCATTGACCCTCAGAAGATCCCTCAAATATTCAGTAATAGGTAAACAACGGGGGTACATCAAATGATACTGAAATCTATCCATTTCGCAACTCAAACTCAATGAACCTTTTTTCCTGAAGTACGACAAATCACTCACTAGCAGCGCTAGTAGTTCGGTAGGGACAAACACTGCATAATCCTCATATAAACATATGGTAAAGTACAATTAAAAAAGAATGTTTTTAACAGTAGAAAATTTTCCTGGAGCAAAACTATAATTTGCAACTGTAAAGGATAACAATGGTGTAACATTAAAACGTTGACTTGCATACCGTAATTTAAAAGTAACTGGAAAAAAAGTGAATGATTAGACAGGTTAGTATACAGACTCTAGTAAACGAGTAGCGGTAGATTCAAACTGTAATAAAATAAATTTAAAATAATTATGAATTTCAGACTTATTTCCGAGTGAAATATGAATCAAATATAGATGGTAATGAAATAAATTCAATTAAATACAATGAATATAATTTAATAAACGATTGAGGTTATATCTCATTCTAATCAATGGTAATCTATGGAAAATGTACTATTCATTTCATGTTTAGAGCATACATATGAATTATTATTTATTTATTTTTTGCACTGTTAAATCCACTCTCCTCGTAGCATGTATCCATTCCTTACATCTAACCTCATTATTATGAGGTTTTTTAAATGGTATGGATATCGATTATCCGACGTACAATTCGCAAAACAGCAATGCTTTTTTGGCATTATACTATCACAAAATAATTTTTTATATCAGATTTATATGTTTAAATAATAAATTAATATTACGTAAATTACATGTGAATAGTTTATTGTTTGTCCCTACTACTAGTGCTGCCTCTCGTGACACGTTTGCTGTACTATTCTCAGGAAAAAGGCTCATTGTGTGATTTAGAAAAGTTCAAAATGTTTGGTTATTCATTTAGCAATTTTATAAGCAGGGGAGTTTATGGCGAAGGCAATTGGTGGCATCGACTTGACAGATGTGTGAATTTTTGGTAGATGGTACATTTTAAGAACAGTAGGAACCTATAGTCTCCTGGATTTCTATTCCAACACCAAACAGTTATTTTAAAATTTCGACACGTGTTTCAATCACCAAGTGATCATCTCCAATCAGTTTAATATTCCTCTTGAAGATGATCACTTGGTGATTGAAACACTTGTCGAGGTGTTGAAATTAACGGTTTGGTATGGGATAGAACTCCAGTAATATTCGTTACTACATCAAAGGTTCCAAACAGTGCGTCACAAATGATATAGTCTCCAGTTCAAAGCCGGTGCGTACAAATTTTGACACCTCTGAAGTATGATAAAATTTTCAGCTGTATTCATTATTTACTTTTTATTGATACAGTCGCTGCAGTTATACGTGTTTTAAAAAACAAGAATTTACGAGCGGTATAAGCGTTCCCAAGCACATCAACGACAGACGAAAACATGGAAAAAGTGAAAGAAACGGTAATGAATGATTACCGAACCACAATTAGAAAAGACGCTGATGATGTTGGCATATCGATTGTAATTGAAATAATATCTCATTGAAAGAAACTGCTATACCGTTGACGAATTTTAATAGTTCATCTCGATAAATAATTGTTAGTTACCAGATTATTCTGTCATATGTTATATATAGACGTCTTCCTTGTTACTGTATGTAAATGTTTATTGTAATGCTTTCATACTGTTCAACAAGTGAAATAAATATTATTATTATTATAATGCCATGAAATTTTTTCGAGTACTCACCAGCTTTCACATCCGCCAGACATGGCTCCGTGTAACATTTTTCTATTTCCAAAAATGAAGTGAACGACCGTCGTTTTACAAGCATAGATGGCATTAAAAGCGCATCGCTGAAAGAACTAAAGGCTATCCCGAAAATCTAGTTTGAGAAGTTTTTTCGAGGATTGTCACAGGTGCATAGTATCTAATGGGGACTATTTTGAAAGCGACAACATTAATAGACTAGTAAATAAATATTTTTTCAAAAAATTAATATTTGTGTTTTTCCCAAACATACTTTGTATTCCATTTCATTATCTGAATCTGTAAAATAAAGAAAGCTAAATCAATAGAGAATCGGATGAAGTGTAATAAACGAAACGTCGACCACGAAAGAAAGCTAAATATGAATATTTAAATTTTTTTCAATTATTTTTTTTTCAATTTTAGCAAAATTTATAAATACAACAAGTTACTGGCTAATTGGACTCTTCAGTGTTTTATATTACGCAGTAACTTTTCGGGGCCAACTCTTGACTTTCCCCTTCATTACACTTCAACAGATTATCTACTGATTTAGTTTCGTTCATTTTCCAGATTGTGGAAGGTTATATACCCAAAAATATAGTAGGAAGTATTGAGTTCTCTACAAAAAATGTCTTTCAAGGAATAATCTCTTGTATTTTCCCATTTTCATATTCCAGTGTGAAATTGTGTCTTTGTGAAATGATCTTTTTTGAACTGAACCTCAATATAGGTATGTCAATTAATGAATGGGACTAGCACCAATTACTTAATTATTGAAAAGTAATATTTTACTTTCTGCTCATAAAGTATGCAGAAAAACATTTCTCCTACCCACTAGAACTGTGACACTCTTTTCGGCGTGCGTTTCACCTCGTACATTTTAACATATTCTTAGTACCACCTATGCTACATTACCTGCCAGGTATTCGATGAATGCAAATCTTGATATCGCCGTTCACGAATGATGTTTTGATTTTCATGAGAGGGCATGTATCTGTATCTAAGACAGATAATGTTCGAATCAGAAACAATTTTATGACCTCCTACGATAGTCTTTCCACATCAGGACTGTTCTTCCGCTGTTGAGATGTTGCAGTCTCCATGATCCCACAACAACACACAAAAATATCTATTTCTAGTGACATAATGGGTGTCAACGAATCTATTAGACAAGTCAAAACTTCTAGACTATTATACATACTTTTCACCCTAATGTCACTTCCGGTTTCGAAGTCGCTTTTGAAATTGCATCTAAGTGGCCATGATCGGATGTAAACTAATCTAAGGTACCTACTCGGATGATGTCAGAAAATTACAATCGCGATACTAATTTATTTGCGATTAGATTACAAATAAAAACATAAATTAAATATTGCTGAGGAAAATCCTTGAGAATAATTTAGTTACGTTTGTAAGGACTTTCCAAAATCTAACATTCCCCCCTGCCCCCTCACGGGTTGAGTGCCCTGGGATAAAAACTCCGCCTCACAAAATAAATTTTGTGAGGAAAACTTAATATCACATTCCTTCCACCACCGCTCTTACGTGAGCGGTCTTCAATCCTTGCTGATAGGCACTTCAGCAAGATTGACATCTGACTCCTTTGGTCGAAAGTCGGCTTTTAGGTGCTTTTACTTTCTAATCTAATGTTTTGTTTTATCTTGGCTTTCCTAACTGTATTTTTGTACGGGGTCCCCAAAAACTAACCGGAGACTATTGTTTAAAAAGAGATCGCGGTCGAGTGTTTCTCGTTGAACCTGAAAAGGAAGTGTTTGTTATCTGTTAAAAAAAGTATACTTACCGGAGCCGCCTGACAGCGACTCTCGGAGGTGGACGTTGGTTCTGCTTGGTTGACCTTCTATGTTTATCTCTCTCTCTCTCGGAATCTGGGTCATCCCTGTTTAATGCATTGTGTAGATCGCGTAGCGCTGGATTGTCTTGCGTTCGAATTCTGTCAAACGCGTCTTCTGCGTGTTGTCTCATATATGCGTCTACGTAGTTGTATGTTCAGGTCTAGATTCCGGAATATATACCTATTTGGTATATATTCTGTCTTTCGTATGCCGCTGGCTGCTGCGTACTGGCCCCAAGCAGTGCAGGCATACAGGATTATTGGTAGTAGTGCGGTCTTTGTTATCATCAGCTTCACTTTCAGTCCCATATTGCTTTTTCGACCTATTGTTAGAAATACGTTTTGTCGCCTGACTCTTGTCAGGGTTTATACTGATCTTCCACAGATTGGCCTATTCCTCTAATCTAATATATCTGCCTGTCGGTGCAAGTATCTAGTGGCGTGCGCATGACTTGTTGATCTCGCCAGCAGAGCTGTGTCGTCCGCGTGGAGCGCCAACTTGTTGAAATTGTTCTCCGGCTTGGGCACGTTACTCATTCATTTGCGATTGGATCAACAAATTTAACAAAATTAACTAATAATTTTAGCGATGCACTCAAATTTTTCCAACATCTTGAAAATTTCACTATAGTAAATTTTCAACGTGCATTCCTCTTTGTTCAAGACACATTTCAGCTCTCTCGATTGTTTCTTTCAACACGTTTCGTAACATTTGAGGCGTTATGCTTCTACATACCTGTAGAATCCTTTCTTCTAAGACAGGCCACCGAACTGGACCATTGGTTGCAATAACTTTATTACTAAAATGCTCTATCGAGTAATCAAGAACGTCTCTGCTATTATGAGAGGGTGCTCCATCTTGATAGAAGTAAATTTGCCGTAAACTGCTAAAGGTAGATTAATAAGATGATACTCGATTTTTAAGAAAACCTAAGTCCTAACCCCTGTTAACTGGCATTGAACCAATATTGGACCAATTATTCTGTTTCCAACGATACCATCCCAGAAATTGACGCCATACCTTTTTTGAAAATTGCACTCTCTCATTGTATGTTGATTTAATTGGGCCAAGTACCAAGAATTTCGCTCTTTAAACAAGCCATTATTTGTAAACATTGATTCGTCGGAAAATAAAACTCTATGATGGGTAAACTCTATGATTTTGAAGCAACCAATCACAAAACACTACTCGTCTATGGCTATCGTCAGCATACAAATGTTGATGTGCCTGATATTTAAATGTTCGATATCCATGCTTTTCAGTATTTTTTTGCTAATTCGTGACTTATCTGCATTTCTCGACTAATTTCTCTTGAATGAACCGTTTTGTTAACCTCAATCATAGCAATAACGTTAATTGCAGTATCCTCGTTTATGATAAACCTCTGTTCTGCCTCTCGATTTCCCTCTTGCCTAAAACAACATATCCACTTTTTTCAATTCGAGTATACATTATTTTGGCGGGAAATTGAACTAAAATTTAGCGTCAATGTCACTGTCATTACCTAAGTAAGTGTTTTGTTCTCCAAAGAAGACTTGATGGAAATAACTGTAAAATATTATGCATCATGCCTATCCATGGCACACTTGACAAAAGTAAATGAATTGTTTTTAAATATTTTTCTCGCTAATATTCAATTAATATGTTTTTTTGTAATCCAATCGTAAATAAATTAGTACCGTTAGATTCGTCAAAAAATCCTTTTTTCGGAAAGTGCTTATAAAAAAATGGCCGCCATTTGAAAAATGATAGACACCAAAATTCAATTTTGCCAGCTTGTTCTATTCATATCTAACATACAAGTCACTAGTGAATATTAATTTTTCTCGGACTAATATTATCTTTCAGAGATATAATATTTTAAACTAACTACAATTCTCATTTACCCAACGAGTCAATCTCTAAATTATTTTTCATGATGTCCAAATTTATGAGGATTCATAAAGTTAATTCACAATTTCTCCAAAAGATTCAATTTTTTTATTGAGAAAACTAAATCAAATGCAAACATTCTGCAAGAATATGAAGAGTAAGAAACTTTAAATATCACTAAATTTCATCACATTACTTTATTTAACTATAAACTTGGCATATGGATCTCTTTCTGAATCAAATGCCATCCTATCGACTTCTAATCCTTCAACTTTTTCTTCGATGGTCTTCTTGAATTCATCTAGTTCCTTTTTCCTATAACTCAATACGAATAACTGATGTTCTATTATTAACAGTGAACTTTTTTTAAGTATTTTCTCGACCAGTTCTTTTTCAAAGTGTTTCAAGTAAACGCTGCCAAAATATAGTACATCAAAGAAATTATGATACTTCGCCTTATACTTCATGGAATCTAATTCAGAAATGGACAAAAATTTTATTTTTCCCTGTATGTCTAAACATTTCCTTGAAACTCTGGGAATGAAATCTGGCCCCTTAACATCAACAATCAGTTTTTCTTGTTTCATAACGACGGGACCCAGAGTGACATTACTAGTCGCTTCGTGGACATATTCTGTTTTATATTGTAATTCGTGAAAAATCTGTCTGAGGTTACGTTCTGTTACATCTGTAGCTCTATAGGTATTCTGTCCATTGTGAGACTTCAAGAATGATTCATCCTCACATTCCATACCGAAAGCTACAAAAGGTCCAGTCTGCATGTCGCCCAGATATCCATGATGAAGAAATGTATCGCCGTTAGGGTGAATTGCACATACCAACGAACGGTTTGGCTTGGAAACTTCGGACTCTAGCCAAGAAAAAGCTACACCGTTCATTCTGTAGTTGCGGTATTCCTGATTGCACACTTGTTTTCCGCCAATATTATGGTATCTCATGTGTAAGTCCCAGTCAAAAGCTCCAACTTTCGAGTCATACCTGTAATTAAAAAAAAAAGGAAACCCAATACAATATTAATTTATTACATTCTATTACAATGAAATTGTTGGAAATGAAGATTCATCCTGTATCTCTATGATTAATGATGGGTGTACAGCTTGGCAATCTAGCTGTGTCTCTGAATATTGGAAGCGCAGTAGTTCAGCCGGCGGAATTTGGGGAGAGATCATTAACATCGAGGAACTCAAGTAGACAACATCTTGTTAGTACAGTAAGAGTTATTTGTTTTCTTTAAAAATGAACAACTTATTAGAATTTATGTAAGCGATGGAATGAGAATGAAATTTTTATGGATGCTGATTTGACAATTTCTCATACAGATGCATGCAAAGAGAAACGAGTTCCTACACTTAGGAAAATTCATAAAACTATCACCCGAGATATTAACTATCAGGTTAGCAGGGAGTCTGAGAAAAGAAATTCATCAACTCAAATTTCGATGGAAAAGGTGAAAATTATTAGGAAAATACTAATGGAACGCCGGCCCATTCGACTATAGGAATTTCGACCTATTATCTATAGGATGAAACATACAGGGTGGCAATTTGAAAACTTCCCAGCCTTAACATTTTTTGAAAAATGCTCATCAAAAAATAATAAGTCAGGGTACCATTGTGAGCAGACCCCCTTGACACCCGTTCCATTTAATATTCTAAGGGTAACATCTACCCCTCCAAGAGGATTGAAACGCGAAGGTTACAAATAGTCCTTAATAGTGTCCCTCTTGACAATAAAATTGACCAGTTTTTTCGGTTTCTCATATTGTTTATTGGAAGGAAGATACTGAGGGTGGGAAGTTTTCAAATTGACACCCTGTATATTCACGCCACACACGCGCACCAAAAAGGATGTAGTAATCATACCATGGAAGGTCTGAAAAAAACAGATCATAATACATGCGAGTGGTGAAAATCGGTTTGTGCCTAATGCTCACATCAAATGGCAATCAATGAGCCTTTTTCCTGAAGTACGAAAAATCACTCGCACCGCTAGTAGTTCGGTAGGGTAGGGACAAATATTGCCTAATACTCAAATAAACATATGGTAAAGTACAATTAAAAAAGAATGTTTTTAACAGAAGAAGATGTTCCTGGAGCAAAACTAAAATTTGCAACTGTAAAGGATAACAATGTTGTAACATTAAAACGTTGGCTTGCATGCCGTAATTTAAAAGTGACTGGAAAAAAAAGACAGGTTAATATACAGACTCTAGTAAAAGAGTAGCGGTAGATTCAAACTGTAATAAAAGAAGTTTAAAATGATAATGAATTTCAGATTTATTTCCGAGTGAAATATGAATCAAATATAGATAGTAATGAAATAAGTTTAATTAAATATAATAAAGAATATAATTCAATAAACGATTGAGGTTATATCTCATTCTAATCAATAGTAATTAACTACAAAAAATTTACTATTCATTTCATGTTTAGAGCATACATATAAATATTTATTTATTTTTCGCACTGTTGAATCCACTCTCCTCGAAGCATATATCCATTTCTTATTAATATGAGGTTTTATAAATGGTATAAAAAACACGTTTTCTTCCGGATATCGATTATCCGACGTTCAATTCGCAAAACAGCAATGCTTTGTTGGCATTATACTAGCACAGGAAAAAAGCTCATTGAAATACCTACAGGTGATTATCACAACGAGAAGATAATTATGTGTGTCGGAACAGTTGATTCCGAATTTGCCGTTAAGAATCGTTGTGGTGATCGATAATGCATCACCATCGACAAAATGCCAACGACATTGACCCACTGAAACCTGAAATATATGCCTTGAACAGACACCGTGTTACTTCAGGGTTAGCACTAGAGTGCCACCAAGATTTAGCCAAAGCCTCGATAGATAATAACATTATCCTGAGGTGGGTTAAAGGGCACAACAGGAGTAAAGGTAATCGCATTGCCGACTCTTTAGCCAAGGAAGCGGCTGGACTAAGAATTTTAGGACCAAGTGGCACCCACGGCCTGATGACTTCGACAATTGCGGAACTAGTCAAAAGTTACACCCATGCTCAATCTTTAAAGAGATGGGATGAAATCAAAGGATGTAGTCTTGCCAGGATCACCTTGGGCGACCCTGGGAAGCTGGCGCCGAAGAAATATCTGGCGATGACCAGGAAAAATCTACGCCTTACAGTAGGATTTCTGACTGGCCACTGTCAGCTAAGGAAACACCTACATAATATGGGGCTAGTGGACAGACCTCTATGCAGGATGTGTGAACAGGAAGATGAGACTGTCAGGCATGTCCTGTGCGAGTGCCCGGAGTTATCGTCAATAAGAGAGTGTGTGTTCGGCGAGTCTTGGCCTACACCTGCCGATATAAAGGAGATGTCTCCCAGCGACCTGTCCACCTTCCTGGAAAGGACAGGATGGACGACGACCTAGGAGGACAACTCCTCGGGAGGATGTACAATGGGTCACATGTGGCCTAAGTGCGTGGGCTTACACTCACCCTCCCTACTCTACAGATACAGATATGCCTTCATGAATAACTAATAAGCCAAAATTCGTATGAAATAGATCAGATCTTTCAAATCACAACGTTGTAGGAGTATAACCATATTACCCGGATACGAATGAAATTGAGTTGGTTTGAGGTGGACTGAAAGATTACGTGACAAACAAAAATGTTACTTTCAGTTTCAACTATGCCATGCAACATTGCGACGATTTTTTCAAAATTTTTCTTCAGAGCAATGGAAATCTCGTGAACGAGCAAAGAAATTTGAGGACGATTTCATTTCAAATGAACCTATGATAGGCATCATCGTGTATGATCTGATTATTGATTTACATGATGAGGATAGCGACACTGCATCGGAATAGGAATATTGGGGTGACGTTTCAGAGGATGAAGATAGTAATCTAACCGGAATAAAAACACTTTCTGACGAAAACCATATATCAACAGTAGGCAAAAAATCATATTATTTAGGCAAACAATCTTCGAAAATATTATTGTATTTTGTATTGAATTGTATTTTGTGATGGCAATCAGGTATTATCCGCGGCTATGCAGAGAGGCCATAGAAATACATAAACATAAAAATAAGTTCAATCGTAAGGAAGATAACTCAATCGTCAATAAGACGTGGATTCACAAAAATTCTTTCGATGATTGAAGAAGGGTCGGACCAATCAGGTACGAAACAGTCGGCCATCCGACATCTAGTTCCATTTTAAATACTAACGCACAAAGAAGAATTCAGTTTGCGTATTGTAGCAAGGTTCATTACCTCAGCCGTTACCGCATCGCATTTGATAATGTCCGCCGCAGTATCAGACAAAACGTGAGGTATAAAAAACTGCAGACTAAGGCTAATAAATCCATAAGCATTGAACGATCTTCAATGAATCGTTTCAATAGTCTTCTAAATATGACTATTGTATTTGTAGTTGGATCCTAGAAAGTTTCTTTGAAATAATAAACAATGTACTGAAATTATATTTACCTTGCTCCCAAGGACTTTCTCAGTCTTCTGTCCCAACTATCACATATATTGAATTCATCCTTGCTACACCAGAACTTTAAAAGATTCTCTAGGTAGTCTCGCTCTTTGTATCTGATTTCCAAACTAACACTGCTCATCATTCTGCTTAGGTAATCATAATCGGTAACCATTTTAATAAGTTCAGACGCAGCTGAAGTAAGGTAATTAGCCACGGAAGGTCTAACCAAGGAATTGCCATACAATTCCATGAATATTTTCGTTTTTTGTTCCAAACCTAAAATTTCTTGGGACTGCAAAGCGATATTCATGAGAAGTAGTTGCCTTGCTAGAAGCTCCACACAAGAATCCATCACGTAGAAATTCATTTTCACGTTTTTGTGGCGATATTTCCTAGCTTCAGTTTTAAGAATATGCCTACAGTCTGAACTACCTATGATAAGTATGTTTAGTTCTTCTGGTATATTTCCAACACTTTTTTCATATTCACACAGTAAATCTAAAGCAGGTGTCAATCCCCAAAACATTTTAGCAAAATTACACAAAACTAAAAATATTCAATATGCTAAATATGAATTGATCTAACAAAAGCTAGTTGCTATAGAAACAATCATCATTTAAAACAGTGTGTCTGTGAATTATAGAGTGTAGTTTTTTATGGATATAGCGTATTGATAATGTAGTCCTCAATAATAAAATCAGCTGGTAGGTGCATTGAAGTTTTTTTATTGTTAGGCCATTTATAAATATATATGTTACTTACAAATAAAGGTTCATTAATTTATGACAATCAACTTTAATCCCTCTTGTTGGTTTTGTCAATCAGGATTACAATTGTCAATAAACGTCTTTGAAACACTACTACAGAATAACACAGTACAAGCTTAGTGAAACAAATTAGGTAAAGATTATGAGTAAAATTTCATTACGTTTTTTTTGTCATGTTAATCAGCGAGTTTCTCAACATTTCGCCGACACGAATATTTGGCATCTTCAATAATACGACTGTAATACCAATTGCTTTCTGAGCACCTACATCGACATGGATGTTATATTAGAGATATATTCATTGGCATCAATATTGGTGATAATATTGTCTATATAATTATCTAGGCCAAATGGAAGTTATTTGAGTGTCCTTATCAATTGTTATCATAGATAGATTCATAGGATCAAGTAATGAATATGACATGAGAGTAATTTTTTTTTTGTTTAAGACATTCAATTCGTAAAAATAAAAACAACAATAAAAATTAATTGGCGCTCCGGGGCGACTACATTGATTCCAGTGGCGCATTTGCTTTTTCAGCTGCAGGAAAACCCGGAGAAACCTGCAGCTCCACATCATCTGAAGATCTTGATCTACCAATAAATTGAAATTCACATTGAAATTGTCAGTCTTAAAACATGTTTTGCTATGCGTTGAGACTTTATTCAATATATGTATTTTGTTCAAGTTGAGAAATCTATCGAAACTACACAAATACAATCTGTAAAGGAAAATGCATATTATTATTGGATTCAACAGCACAGAAATCGGAATCTAATAATTGTAAACTCATGATCACTTAGGTAGCTAGATAACTGTTCAATTTCATCTGCAATACACTTTATGTTGATGTTAAATAAAGTAACTGTACCACAGATTTCCCTATTAGAAAAAGTTAGCAGTGTTTTTCATTTGTGTAAAATAGATGTTTCTTTTCAGTTATTTCAAATAGACTGCCATTTTTAGAAATCTAAAGAAATGAACTTTAAACGTTCAAGTCAATCTCGAATATACCTACACAGTAGGTTGAATAGACTGACGGTTATTAGAAAACAACTAGTCCCCTGGCTAATACCACGAAGGGCGTTGAATTATATCCGACAGGCGTCAGCGCAGGAATCTTCACAGAAAATTTCCTACATATGCAATTGGCAATACAACTGAAAGAGTGGACCTTCAATTTTGAAACGGGCACACTTGCAGACCGGTTTTGGGCTCATTAGCCACTCATCAGTGGCCCAAAACCGGTCTGCAAGTGTGCCCGTTCCAAAATTGAAGGTCGACTCTGCCAATAGCATATGCAGGAAATTTTCTGTGAAGATTCCTGCACTGACGCCTGTCGTATATAATCCAACGCCCATCGTGGTATTAGCCAGGGGAGTAGTTGTTTTTTAATAGGCGTCAGTCCATTCAACACACTATGTAGGTATATTCGAGACTAACTTGAATGTTTAAAGTTCATTTCTTTAGATTTGTTTACTGCCAGTCTTCAAGCATAGCCCCACTGACTAATAAGAAAAAATTCCATTTTTAGAGCTTCTTCCTATAATATTCCATTTCCATTATTTTGCAATAAGCCTTTTTCCTGATAATATTACAGCAAACGTGTAACGAGAGGCAGCACTAGTAGTAGAGACAAACATAAACTATTCACATATAAAACAGTGTTATTTACGTAATATTAATTTATTATTTGAAAATATAAATCTGACATAAAAAATTATTTTGTGTTAATATACCTAATGCCAACAAAGCATTGCTCTTTTGCGAATTGTACGTCGGATAATCGATATCCGGAAGAAAACGTGTTTTTTATACCATTTATAAAACCTCATATTAACGAGGTTAGATGTAAGAAATGGATACATGCTTCGAGTAGAGTGGATTTAACAGTGTAAAAAATAAATAATAATTCATATGTACGCTCTAAACATGAAATGAATAGTAAATTTTTAATAGTTGATGAGATATAACCTCAATCGTTTATTAAATTATATTAATTTATTATATTTAATTAAATTTATGTCATTACCATTATAGTTTGAATCTACCGCTACTCTATTACTAGAATCTCTATACTAACCTGTCAATAAATAACTTTTTTTCCAGTTACTTTTAAATTATGGCATGCAAGCCACGTTTCAATGTTACAACATTGTTATCCTTTACAGTTGCAAATTTTAGTTTATCTCCAGGAACATCTTCTGTTGAAAACATCCTTTTTTAATTGTACTTTAACATATTTCCCTACCGAGCTACTAGCGCAGCTAGTGAGTAATTTTTCGTGCTTCACGAAAAAGGTTCATTGAATGTCTCACATTTGTCATTCTGCTGATGTTGCCTAGCTACAAAATAGTGCAAGGTTATGATTTTTTGTTGGCAAAAGTTTGTAAAACTGGCAGAAGTAGGTATATTCGCCTCCAAGTCCCATTCAAAGATTTACAATTTCAGCGCCAAATTTGGCTTTAACCTTTCAACAGTTTTGAATTTCAAAATGAGATTGGACAGCCAAGTTTTGAATTTAGATTCCTGGTCAGGAGACAGGAATAAAAAGTCTTGAATTTTGTGAAAAACTAGCGTGAACAGAAAAAATAAACAATTACTCAGAATGGTAGAATTAGAAGAATCAAAACCGGTAGAATGGTAGAAAAGGACCAACGGAAGGCCCATCACGTTCACTTCATCCAAATTATTTAGAAAAAAACGAGATTATTCAAGATCCCTAGTATTTTGTTCTCAACTAAATCCTGATTCAGTTAACAAACCCAATAAACAGAATCTCTCACATATCCAGACGTTTTGAAGAAAGTTGGTCACAGGATTTCAACGGTAGGTTTTACTAGTAAGAAAAAACTAATCAATACAGTTTATTGTATGCTTTTCACTATAAAAGGGTTTTACAAAAACTGTGACACATGTTTTGTTATACAATAGCTTCATCAAGTTTATGCTTATTTTATTTCAAAATCTCAGGATTTTTTCAAATTAGATATGATTTGAAACAACAAAAAATACAAAAAGCAATAGAAAAATTATATGAAATATTTTTATTGATCAATATTTTTGTATATTTGAGAAGTGATACCAACTTCAAAAAACAGTGTCATTGAACCTAAAATTTGACCAGTTCCTATTTTATATACAATCATATGATTATATCAATCAAAATGATCAAGTGATCATAATCTATTTGTAGATTACAGCGGGTAATGAAGCCTTTTCATTCTCTCACAACTGTAAGGTACATAAGTACTTCAACTTCATTGAATGAGAAGTATAATTAAATTCTGAGTACCCACCATGGTTGGAATAAGGGTTCCAGTGTTAGCCATCTCACCTGAAACATCATTCACCAAATGAAAGATTTGGTTTTGTTAAGTTGTACTTATTTGGTTGACTGAATAGGTGTGAGCCACAATAAATGATATGTGGTTGCAGTGGAGAGCTGAATAGATCTACTCACTTTGGGCCTCCCCCTACCCTACCTTTACAATAGAAATAACTAAATTGTAAAATTAAACTTTAATTCGACTTATTTCTACATATGCTTTTTTTTATGCTGTTTGATTGGGATTCGTTTGTGTTTAGATAAAACTTTTTTCTTCTTCTTCTTCTGTTCATCATCATTTTTTGTTAAACTTCTGATGCTGCTCTGTTCTTTCTGTTGTTTCTTACTCACTGACTGTTTCTCAACATTTTCATTACTTTGCTCTTTCCTCCGTTTCTTAGCCACTGACTGTGTCTCCTCGATGTTTCCGTTGTTCTGTCCTTTCTTCTTCTTTTTACTTACTGGCTGATTCTCAACATTTTCATTACTTTGCTCATTCTTTCGTTTCTTAGTCACTGACTGTGTCTTCTCATTGTTTTCATTATTCTGTCGGTTCTTCTGTTTTTTACTTACTGATTGTTTCTCAACATTTTCATTACTTTGATCATTTCTCTGTTTCCTAGTCACTAACTCTATATCCTCGATGTTTTTATTGTTCTGTTCTTTCTGTTGTTTTTTACTTACTGATTGTTTCTCAACATTTTTATCGTTTTGCTCATGCCTCTGTTTCATAGTCACTGACTGAGTCTTCTCGATGTTTTCATTGTTCTGTTCTTTCTTCTGTTTTTTACTCATTGAAAATTTCTTCTCAACCTGCTCACTGCTTTTTTCTATTTTTCGCTTCCTATTCATTAATTGAGTCATCTCAACATTTTCAATGTTCTGTTCCTTCTTCTGCTTCTTACTTACAGATTGTATGGTAATATTTTTATCGCTCTTCCCTTTTGCTTGTTTTTTATTCTCTTCTATATTCTCCTCATGTCTTTCCTCGATACCGTTTTCTTTTTCAGTTGACTGTTCCAAGTCTTCTTCTTCTGCCTCAGGTTCTTCAACAATTTCAACAGATTTTGGAATCAGATTTGAGAACTTCCTAAGTTTTGCTACGAAAAATCCATCCATATTATGAGTATGGGGGTAAAACCTTCGTGTTAACTTAAGGGTCGGATGGAACCTATACTGCCTGTAATTTGTAAATCCTTCAGTACCAAAATCAAGTCCTGTTTCAACCAGTTTGACATTACGTTTTTTGAGAGCATAATCAATGACCCATTCATTTTCTTCAGGTAATATGGAACAGGTTGAATAGACGATATAACCTCCAGTTGCAGAATTGGCATTGACACAGTCGATAGCTGCCAAAAGAAGTTGGCGTTGCAAATTATAACACCTCTGAATGTCCAATTGATCTTTATTAGTTTTAACACTTTGATCTTTGGCGACAACACCAGTACCTGAAAACAAATTTTTATTTCAAAATCATCTTTTTTAAAACAATAAATAAAAATAAGGCACTATCATCTTTACACCAACAAATTTTGAGAAATTGCAAAAAACTACCATTATTTATATTGATAACATCTCAAAATTGAAGTTCTAATTTTTATAAACTTGATTTTTTGACGAAATATTATATTCATATGTCAAAGGTTCGAATCACAGTACGCAGATCATGATAAGCAATTTTTGAATACGTATGTTTCTCAATGAATGTTTCTATTTGGACTTCCATGGTCTGAAAAGTTATAGAAAACTTCCAAGAGAAAAAAATGAAAAATTAATGATATATTAACAATATTAATAGGTAATACTAAAAATAACTGGGGTATGATATTTGGATCAATCCACAGAAATTACTATCAAAAATAAAACAAGATAAATGATGAAAATATTTTTTTTAATGCAAATGAGAAAAAAAAAATTCAAACCAAGTTAATTTGCAACTTTTCAATTGTGCATTTTTCTTAATTTATCTTTGGTATTTTATTTTTATTTTTCATTTCTTTTATTTTCATTGTTTACATATTATTGACATTTCACTCTACCCCTTTATAAATTTGTTTTCATTTCAGATCACAATAATTTCCTTTGCTACATGAATTAGCGTTTTCATATTTTTAAATTTCATAGTCCCTATGATGAGAGGTAATACCTCGAAACCAGTCGGTAGGCGATCTATTCAAATAATTTTAGCATGGTCCCGCTGCTGGATGAACGAGAAACATCTGCAAGACTAACCTCTGTGACGTAACTGACATAAATGTCTGTTGGATATAATTCAATATCCAGCGTGGTATTAGCCGGGGAAGTAGTTATTTTTCGACAGGCATTTACCAGAACCTACTGTGTGGGTACGTTGGGGAGATGAATATTTCGAGACTCCATTTCAAAATATTCATTTTCTTATACGTATGTATCTCTCCTCGATACAGTTTTCAGACTTATTTGATTTATCTTTAAGTAACTCATCTGAATATTTTGGTTCAGTTATTTTTAATATTGTTGATATTTATAATGTTTCATTCATTTTTGTTTTTCATTTCATATTCTCTCAAAAATTTAATATCTGACAATGAAAAAAATTTTGCCAAAAACATTAAAGTCTATCCAAATCCAAGATAGAGTAAAACAAAACCGAAGCGTGATGTTCACGTGATCGCACAGTGTCAGATGGAAAGGGCAGCGTTCATTGGTGAATTCGCCTTCTTGGTACGAGTTCGGTACCAGCACAGGGTTGTACTCAGTCGTTTGTGTGGCGTGCGTTATAGTATATTGTTTAAAATTGTTTTCCAAGATGTCCAGTACAGACACTGCTGATGACACTGTGAGCTATCCTCTGAGTCCAGCCAGGAAACGATCCAAAAAAGACATTTGAGTGTTGAGATGAAAGAAGTGATTTTAAATGTGTTCAAGAAAGAGATGAAAGAAATTGAGACATCGACTGTCGACGAAGTCGTATCGAAAGTTTCCGATAAAATTGGAGTGTGTTGCGCTTCGATTTACAATGTTTTACGAGAATATAAACAAAATCATACATTTTCCAAACCGAATACAAATCAGAATCGTCAAAACATTATAAAATCGATAGATAATGCTGATAAACATGCAATCAGGAGGAAAGTGCATGAGAACTTTTTCAGAAATGAAATACCCACGATAGACAAAGTACTCACAGAAATAAATAAAGATGTTTTATTGCCAAGTTTTAAGCGGTCAACATTCCATAAAGTATTGAAAAATTTGAATTTTGTATGGAAAAAACGAGGGCGCAATAGTTTATTATTGGATAGAGAGGAAATTGTGTTATGGAGGATATTAAGACCTGCCTCAATCTCAATATATAAAAAGTAACCCTCGTATTTGTTTTATTTACTTACATACCTCTTCATAATTTCAGGTAAAGGAAAACGGCTTATTATTTGTCATCGGCAATGAGAATGGGTTTGTTGCTGAAGGGCTGTGGTGCTTTGAGTCGAAGAAAACTGGAGATTATCACGAAGAAATGAACGGTGAATCTTTCGAACCGTGGTTTTCCAAAGTTCTACCCCATCTGGAGGATAATGCTGTGATTGTAATGGACAATGCACCTTATCATTCGCGACGGTTAGAGAAGATTCCGACAATGTCTTCAAAGAAGGTTGAAATCCAAAATTGGCTGCGATCAAAGAATATTAGCTTTGAAGACTTAATGCTAAAAGTACAGCTACTAAAAATTGTCAAGGAGCGCAAGCTTGAATACCAAAAATATATAGTCGATGAGATGGCAGCAGGCCAAAACAAAATTGTCCTTCGCCTGCCTCCATACCACTGCGAGCTCAATCCCATCGAGTTAATATGGGCGGATGTGAAGAATTTTGTAGCTCAGTATAACACCACGTTAAAATTTGCATATCTCAAAGTACTTTTTGATGAGGCTTTGAAAAGAGTCACAGCGGAGAAATGGGAGAAGTGTGTTCGGCATATGATATCGGAAGTCGAGACAAAGATGTGGAAGCTTGATAACATAATAGAGGCACAAATCGAGCCACTGATAATTTAGATTGGTGAGGATGACACTACTGATGAAGAGACAAATTCATCCAGTTGAATAATTTTGATTAATATTCCTTTTGATTTTACTTAAAATAAAAATTATCAATAAAGAAATAATTACGTTTCTTTTCATATAATGCTTGAGTGCCCTGTGAAAAATCCAATGAAAATATTTTTATATTACACATATTATCTGCATTTTTCCCGTTAAACTGCAAAACTTGTGCATTTCACTCGTTATTATAAAAAAGTTTTCCTAAGTATGATATAGCATTTGCGATCAACAAGATGTTGGTTCTGAATACGACCCTGGCCAATTCTTGGGATTTTCAATATCACGTGCGTAGAGCATGTCAATGTTTACATCCACTCTGTCTTGGATTTGAATTTGCTTTAGATATCCTTCAAGTATAGGCGATTGATTACAAAACGTAAATTTAGATTGTCTTTTTAAATCTTCAACTTTTCAAAACGTCATTGCTTAGGCATATAGATATACCCATATTGGGAACTGCCTGACTCGCCTATTTCATCAAAGTCTCCTGAAAACACTGCAGTCTCGCAGGCTTATTGTGTTTTTCCCTATCTTTTTCATAACACACATTCTGAAAATCTTGTTCCCCTTAACAGTTTTTACAGGTCCCTTGCTGGATGTCTGCCATATGGACATAATTTGGGTTGTTCCTAAACATAGAATATGTCAAACTGCATCTGTCTTTTTGTTGTATGGCCTACAGATAAGGTGTCTGTTTATTCAGATGTCCTCTCCAAGGACACTGCCAAGTGAATAGCCCTGTAATTGTTCTGAGCCGATTCCTGCTTTGATGAAGCAGTTCATCAGTTCATTTTTCTGGCAGTCCGTTAACGTTCACATGAGCCATTTATGCATTCAAATTCAGGATAAATTGTGAAACAGAATTAATGAAACTCACCTGTACAAGGTGCATCCAGAAGTGCCCTATCAAATCCTTTCATAAAATCTGGATACTTTCGTCCATCCATTGAGGTTACTGCTGAATTTATAACACCCATCCTGTGAAAATTACCAACAACTGCTTTAATCCTGTCCTTATTTATGTCATTTGCAAATAAGACACCTGTATTTTTCATAACTGCTGCTATATGAGATGCCTTTCCTCCCGGAGCAGAAGCCATGTCCAATATTCTTTCATTTTCTTGAGGATCCAAGGCCATGACAGGAAGCATACTTGATGCACCCTGAAAAATTAAATAACTGAAGAAGAGTTATTTAACTCTATGTCTGATCCATGTAATTTCCTTTCAGTATAATGAGTTGAGTGAAAGGGAATCACCTTTGTTGAATACAAGAAATTTAATTTGATTGTGAATTTCTCTGGTACATAAAAAGGCAGACAGATACACATGGTATCTTAACAATAGCTATTTTGTTTATTTTAGAATCTATTTACTCGAAAGAAAACATCACTCATCTTCTGGGATTTTCACTAGTTTTTCAAAAACGCAACATACTTTTCGCTATACAATAGCTTCTTCAGGTGTATATTGACACACCTGAAAAAGTTATTGTATAGTAAAACATGTGTTGCGTATTGTATGCGTAGTATTGTATGTGTAGTGAAAATCTCACAATAAAGTGTTTCTTGAATACATTATATTCAATTCTTCAGTTGGGAACTCAATCATATTTTTTACGAAATTGCTGACCTTTAATTGTAAAAACTATATATTCACAAAAACTTGACTGATAAATATTTTGAATGATTTGTATTCACACTACTAGTACCTCAATCTGTTCATTTAATCTTTCTGTTTATTCATTATATTTTTTTATTTTTTCATTTGAAGACTTTGTTAGGTGATTAACTGAAGATTACCTGAACATTAACTGAAATTTCTTAATAAGATGTGAAAATATTCAAACAAATTACCCCAAGTATTTAGGTGATATTGAGTTATAGTTATATCGAGTGAAAACCACATTCACTCAGTATAATTCTATCAAAGCTATTTTCAGGATCTGTTAGTCGTGGTCTAACATATGAGGTTTCATGCCATATGTTTTGTATACAAATAAGGTATTCCAGTCTTTAAAGCACAAATCCACATCTACCACAGATGTTTTATTACATAGGTGGGTGGGCCTGGATTTGTTTCTATTTATACAATTATTTGCTCAGATGCATGTGAAGTTTAATGTAGGTAGCCTATAGTCTTCAATCATAGCTCTGAGATCTATCCAAGACTTTATAGGGAGGCAATAGAAATTGAGAAACACAGGCTTCATATGAATGGATGAGGAAATTAACATTATTTTATTATTATCATTGTATTATTAAACAAAGTTCAAGACTAAGGACAGAGTCCTATGAAAGTCTAATAAAATACAGATTCACATGAACACTGGTAAAAGAATGAACATAAAAGCCTAGAACAAAAATTCTGAACAATGGATTCAAAACAAGAATCATCGATTCTGTTCTAGTTAGCATTGATAGATGTAACAGTGGTGACTTCTTAGTTTAGGCCATTCCACGTACTGAAAGTCTGGTTACATAAAAAGTGGTGTGATTATTTGGTCTTGAATTTTTCCTTTTTCAATTTCAACCCATAATCACCTAATCTATCATCAAAGTTTCAAATGAGCATTTGACCTAGGCCAGCATAGTTGTATTTGAGTATGCAGAAGGAGAAAATGAGATCTCCACCAAGCCTATGCTGCTAAAAACGCATAAAAACCAGCAGACCACGGCCAACAAACACATAAATGCATAAAAACCAGCAGACCACGGCCAACAAACACGGAAAATAGCTGAGAAACTTTTTTCCGGACGTGAAAGTTTACACTCTGATAGCATAATTCAATAATGTGTGACAACAGAAAAATAAGAAATGTCAGTTATGTCTATAATCAATTTTCCTGTTCATGTAAACTGAAAAACCTAATGAATAATTAGTCTATAGGTAATAATTTTCAGATTTTCAACAAACTATATCCTGAAGATTCTGTTAACTGTATAAAGATTCTGATAACTGTAATAAGTATTTCTCAGGGTCAAATTTTTTATAATTGACCAAGTCCATCTTATTCTTACTGCCAGGCAAAGAAAAGCAAGATCTATTCGATATGAAACAGATCTACTTACATCGTGAGTTGAATCTTATTCTAGTAAAAATCCAAGAGAGTAAAATATGTTATGTATATGTACTTTCCCAGAACAAAATTTGGACCCCAATTTCAATTTCATTAACTTAAAGATCACATTACTGAAATAAGTATGTCATTCAATTTTTTTCGTTAAAATGTCAAAATTTTTCCACAAAACTCAAAAGCTACAAACAAAGAAGTTACTTTGGCTGGAAGACTATACTCCGGATAAAAGAGAAGAGATTATTCGTCAGTCACATTATCTGAAAACCTTCTTACGAATTATGGCAATTTATGAAAAATTTTTTCAACTGGCATTCTGTTGAACTTTTTGTGGCAATGGTTCAACTATTTTTATATAGTTGAATGCGTTCGTAATCAAAAGAGGAAAATAAAGTTGCGTAATGACTTTTTATTGACAACTACTTCAAAACAAACATCAACATCTAAAACACGTCTACAGGGCACACTCAAAATTAAATGAAACAGTTCAATACAGAGCTGACTAAAAATCAACCATTTCTAACACATTCATCATTTCATTCAACTCCCCTGTGACTGAGGAAGCTGATGCTGAGAATTTTCAAGTATTACAAAAAAAAAACTATCATCGGTAAGGTTTTCAATAGGTATAAAGCGGCTTATTGCACATTACCTTCCAGGCTATAAAATTACTTTTGTTAAACATCTACTTATTTTAATAGCAGCTAATATAATTATTTGTCATATTTCAATATGGACTTTTCTCGCCTAAAAAATAAATGCATATGACTACTCAATATATGTGTTGTCCAAGTTGTCAATAAGTATTCAATTCATTTATTCAAATATTCAAGTACCTAACACTTTATTGTGAGATTTTCACTGAACACTTTCCAATACTGCAACACTTGTTTCGGTATTTAATAGCTTCTGTGTTTGTAGTATGAACACACCTAGAGCTACTGTAAAGTAAAAAATGTGATTCAATTTTGTCAACTATTCAGTTTAAATCTCACAAAATGTTATGAATTTTCATCAAGTATCAGTCAATTCCATCACATACTTATAATAAAATACCTACAAAAATATTAGTTACTGAAGAAAATCATGTATAATTCAAATATTGACTAGCTCTAATAAAGAAAAATTATACAACATGCAGTGAAAAATTATAAAATACATACATACCTGTATCATATAATGACCTGCAAGATATTCAGGAGTAGCACCCATTGGAACTTGCGATGAATAGACAACAAGTCCAACTTTACTCCATTTTCCGATGGGATCTAAATTAACTCCACGATTGATTAAAGCCTGTGCTAGATCCCTGCGTCTAGTTTTAAGACTGTTTGTTCTAATAGTAAGTGGTCGTTGAACTTCACTGGCTTCTAAAAATTCCAAAAGTTCGGACAGTGGAAAAAGTTGCATGAACCTTTCCATCAAAAAGTCATTATAACTATAATAGGTGCATAAATCTGATTTAAGTATCTCTAAATACTCAGTACGAGAATGTTTATTATCTCTCAGTTTACTAAAATCTGATAATACAGCAACTACCTCTCTTATTCTTTGTTGAACATCTTGTAAACTTTGAATATCTTGCTCGGTCTTTTTTGTTGGAAATTTGAATGTTTCTTGATTGGCAATGTTTAACTGCATTTCTTCGTCTGCCAATTTCTGTTCCTTCAATTGTTTTTTCTTGAGCTTGATATTCTGCTTCTCAATAGGAAGCAAGTCATCATCTTCATCTTTGTCACTCTCGGAATCTGTGTATTCATCCATTTCATCAGAATTATCAGATAAATTATTCAAATTCTCAATTCCAAAATTTGCCTCAGATTGCATTTCACCAACTTCATTTTCATCATTGGAGGATTCTTCACCCCCATTTTCATCATCTCCTGTTTCATCATTATCGGTTTCATTTTCAGAGTCAGCATTTCCTTGGGCAGAAGAAACACTTTTTTTCTTTGGTTTCAACCAAAGTTTATTCTCATCAGAGAACCCCTTTCTTGGCTGACTTTCAATTTCATCTTCGCTCTTTACATCTGATTCATCTGATTCTTCCGAGAAGTGTTGTTTACTTTGATTTTTCTTGGGTTTTAATTTAGCTGAAGAAATGTTCTGTTTCTCTTGGCGCTCCAAAGATTTGTTTAACCGATTTCTGGCTCGAATTATTTGCTTTCTACTCAATTTTTTTTCAACCTTGGGGATCTGAGGATCCTTTTGTTTCTTGGCTTTCCTTCCGGGGCCTTTTTTAACGATCACTCCTTCACTGAACTTTGCTTTTCGCCCCATATTCAAATCGGTGTTGTACACAAAAACATGAATAACTTTTATGAAAAACCTCACGTGTAAATCCTTTCAAAATTGGAAAGATGGAATAAGGTTAGGAGTTGTAATACAGGGTTACCACTCGATATTTTTTAGTACTAAAATTTAAATAAATTAGTAATAAATTTAATTATTTCGATTCATTTGTATGTGCGTATAGAGATAATTTTTCAGAAGTTTGCATAGACTCGCAGAACTAAATACCAAATTCCATGTCTAGACACTAGACACTGTCAAGAGAAGTTTAATATAAACTGTCACTATGTACTTCAAAACGATAACCACTAAGAGAATAATCCGAATAATCGAATAATGGTAATAAATTGTTCTTCGTCGTAACAATTCATAAAGATGTGCTCGTTCAATACATATCTGAGCGGTCGATTAACTCACTTCGCTCGACAAGCGTTCGATAAATCAGATTTCTTATTTACTTTACCTATATTTGTTTTGTGTTCGGTATACCGAACACAATGAGAAAATGAATGTGATCGGTCAGCTCCAAAATATGAAATCATATTTGAAAAGTTATTATAAATATATCACAACATTTGAATCAGTTGACAAAACTACTATGCTAGCGAAATATGTTGTGATATATTTTTCAAATAAAGTTTGTGGAGATCAAATCGTGAGGTGCAGTTTTTGAAATTACTATGGTTCTTCATCAAGTAACGGCCGAATCAATCATGAAATTTTATTTTCATTATAGGGCCGTATCCTCTGTATATAATACAAAGCCACGCTCTATTCAGTTTGATCAATGAGCGTAAACTCTCTGTAAAACTGTAATTCGTTCAGCCAAGCGTGACTTAAAGATAAAGTTGAGCTCGAATGTAAATAGCATGTATCGTAATTACACAAGCTATGTCTCAAGTACAGACAAGAGATTTCATATTTTGGATATTCATTGCCGGCACATATGGATACGGAAAATGTAATTATGTAGAAGAATGTTCAAACAACGATGGTAATAATATAATAATAAGAAGAAGAACAAAGTTGCTACAACAAATATGCTTGCCGTTCCAATCTTACTCTACTCGTTTGGAGTAGTGAAGTGGACTTGGGAGGAGCTGTATCAACTCGACGTAAATACCCGAAAAATGATGCATTCCTATGTGGGTTTGCATCTCAAATCTTCTGTTGCACGGTTGTACTTCCCCCGACAACAGGGAGGCTGTGGACTTTTGAGTTTGGAGTGTACACATGTCAGAATGTTACTGGATACAGCCTGTAAAGTCGTCAGGAGTTCGGATCCCCTTCTCTGCATGGTTCGTGACCATGAGAGAGCAGGAATTGGAGCATTTCTCTGTAGGGCAGCTGCCCGAGCAGCTGATGAACTCGGTGTAGTTTTCGACTCTGAACGAGGTGACCACAACTCTGTCACCGAGTTGGAACTTGTTCAGCAAAAAGTTCAGATAAAACCCGCAGAAATCACCTTACTTCTGCCGAGACACAAGGATAAGCCAATGCATGGGGTCTTCTTCAATAACATTGGAGACCTTGGCTTATCAAAGCGCATGACGTTCGCCGCTTTTCTCAGAGGTCGAATGGGCTGAAGTCGGAAACTGAGGAGTTCATCATGACTTACCAGGATGGTGTCTTCAATACCTTAGTCTACCGCAGTCGCGTGATGGGTTTGGAGGTTCCTGACACAAGGTGCAGGGCCTGCCGCGAGATGCCCGAGACCCTAATGCACTTGTTATCAGCATGTCCAGCATATGCGGTCTCGGCCTGTATCCATCGACATAACGCGGCCCTAAGAGTGCTATATCACCATCTACGGCCCTCTTAACGGTATTGACGAGACACCGGTGTTGTCCTACGCTCCGGCGGATATTGAATCCGTTGAGGGGAACGAGAAGTGCCGAATTTATTGGAACTATTCGTTCCCCTCCCTCAGGCTCATACAAGCTAATGAGCCTGATGTAGTCCTTCTCGACCACCAGAGCAAAACTATATTTGTCGTGGAGTTTTCAGCTCCTGGCGAGACGAATATCGTCAGAAAAGAGGAGGGCAAATACACACAGATGCAGAAGGCTGTCATTCTTGGCTCACTACGCTTGCTCAGGGCACATGATTCTCGGACCCAATGATCACTTGCCACACGGTGTGGGGAGTGGTCGTTGGTTGATAATGCTGGAGCGCCCTCCCGAATGTATCGGGGCTTCGGGGGATAGGACCTGACCAGCGCATACTACGGTAAAAATAAAAATCATATTTACAACAAATGAAACTTGTCAATACAATAAACAAGTCACTAATTAAAAGAGGTTGACTCCACACAAAATACAAAGAATAATATTACATTAACATTTTCTAAAAGTCGTTAATTGTTTCAAAATTATGGATTACCGGTAAAAGCCATGAGTTGTAGAACAAAAAAAACTCATGGCTTTTACCGGTAATCCATAATTTTGGAACAATTAATGATTTTTAGAAAATTTCAATTTAATATTCTTCTTTGTATTCTGTGAGGAGTCAATCTCTTTTAATTCGTGACTTGTTTATTGTATTGACACGTTTTATTTGTTTAAATATAACACTCTTTTCGACACGATCAACCTCACTAACTAACACTTGTCCCTGAAGATTATAATAAATTTTATCGAAATATTGGAATAACTTATGTTATAAAAGTACACTTCCGTTCTGCTGATGATCTCCCAAAGAAAATTTCCAAGTTTTGTATTGTGTGTATATATATATATATATATATATATATATATATATATATATATATATATATATTCATAACATCATTTTTTTTTCATAACAAACTGTAATATACTTTTTTCATATCAATGTATTGATGGATGGAAAGGCGTAATTGGGAGCTTATCCATTCCTTTATTTCTGATTTTAATAAATGACGGGAATTGTATTTTTTAATTTCTTGAGAGATCAAGCTATATAATTAAAGTCCCAAGTAGACATAATTTTTTTGTAGAGTGCTTTTTTCTGGTCTTGGTATAACAGAGGAATTGCTTTTGTGGCGTCTAAGAATGACAATTTGCTGTTGACTTCTTTCTCCATTGTAACGAATTGGTGAAGAGGACAACCACCATCAATCGACTAAGAAGGAATCATCAAGACTCTAGTAGACCGTGCTTTCGGGCTCTGTAATACAAAAGAAGGTTTCGAAAAGGAACTAACCTCATCAAAAATGACCTTCAACGAAATGGTTACTCCAAAGTGATGGAACAGACTTTGGCTAGACGACAGCAAGAGCCTCGCACAAGGAAGAGAAGCTGCCACAAACAGTACTTGTACTTTCCTACTTCAGAGGATTATCGGAAAGGATAAGAAGAATTGTGTCCAAGTACAGCATCAGAATCTGCTTCAGATCTGGGGACACTATCCGTAACAGCCTCACGAAAACTAGGCCACCAAACGCGGACTGCGATTCCAAGAATTGCATTTACCGGATACCCTGCGAGTGCGGAGAATCAGAATCATACATATCGGTGAAACTATGAGGCCATTGAAAGTTCGCATTGCCGAGCACAAGAAACAAATTTTCAATTTCCATCTCGTGTTAATAGTACAATTTTTTTATTGTTGCTTGTATTTTATTTCATTGTAATTTTAGTTTTTTGCTTAATATAATTGTTATTTTTCAGCTAATCTTTTTTAATTTGTTATAGTTTCTTTCAGGAATTTCAAATCAATTCATATCATATTAGACAATGAAAGCCCGAACTAATGAAATGAACTTCACTAGAGTTGTATATATATATAAAAAATTATAATTCTTTTTTAATGTAAATAAAATTAGTTTGTAATTATTGAAACTTATTGTTGAGGTTTATGTAATCTCCTAAAAACTTCTACTCCATTTTTTCAACTTCATCATCTCTAATGTAATGTAACGCAACTTTTCAAAATTATAATCTTGAAAACCGAAAACTTAGGCCACGTAACATTGATTTTGGGAATGTAATTCTTCCGTATTCAGATGAAGAATTCAAAAAGTAATTTCAAATACTTGATTTTCTGTCACATATTGCAATATAGATTTTGAAAATTTCATGTCTAGTTGCGCACCTAAATTATACTCCAAATTTATGCTACTCTTGAATTCACTATATGTGTAAGTAATTATTCTATAGATTAACTCATGAGATTGAATGATGGAATATGTTAAGAAATTATAAATGACGGAACACATTTATGTCATATTTTAAAAATGACGCTGAAATATTCTTAACGTCCACTTTGGCCCATCTCTTTAGATGGGTCGTTGTGAGCTTGCCGTGACATCATGTGTGACGTTTTCGCCGCGACCACAACGAACGCGGTCACAGTATTTCTGTATATACAAAATACTGTGACGCGGTCGTCAAGTGGAACGGCTAAAGCAGTGTTGCCGATTGGCGGATAATTATCCGATTTGCGGATAATTTGAAGGGTTGGCGGATAATTTTCTCACCCTGTCGAAAATCGGATAGTTAGGATCCGACTGAATGTTTAGACTTGACAACAGCGATATTTCGTGTTGAAGCATAGGGTTGAGATAATGAGATTCTGTGTAACGAAGAATTCTATTGTCGAATTTCCTTTATTCCATGAAAAGTAGAATTCTGTAGTACATGTTATCCCATCGCAGTGTCCGTCACGCGAGAGATTCCGCTATTCACTATCAGATGTCGCGTATAGAGCGGTTCTCCCCACACTGAAGTTCCATTTTCATAATATTTACCTACGCAATTGATAATTGATTATTGTTTCGGTCGTTTAATGATTTGAAGTGAATAGAAGTTTTCAAATAAGTTGTTCTAAATAAAAGCGTTGTTGGTTGCTTCATTTGCACATCCTAAGGAAATAAAAAAAAATGTACAAGTGGCTTATTGATCATAAGGTAAAACTTTATATGCTAATATAAGTACTATTTTTTGTTGTGGGTTTTAGAAGAAGGAAAAACGGATACCAGAACTACCAATTAAGCCGTCTTCAGAGGTTGTGATCGGGAACGAAAAGCCAAAGGCAAATGATCAAGAGAAACCAGGTTGTAGTACCGTTCCTACCACAACCTGTGATAGACCTAGGGGTGCCGATAAATGGGGGGAACCTTCGACGTCCTTTGCGACAGAGACAGAGCAAACCTCTGGAAATGATTTTGTGAGTATTTTTTCATAAAGGTACAAATAATCTACTGTTTATTAAAACAAAAATATTTGGAATAGATAATTCAGTATTACATTCGTTTATTTTAGGCTGCAATTTCTCAACCAGAAAGAAAAAAGAAAAAAATTGGAAATCCTGGAGAAAGGGAAAAGAAGATTGGCTTCGTACTTTCTTGGATCAACAATCCCAAATTTAAGGGTTGGTTGGAAAAGTCTTCAAAACCAGCAGGTCGAGGAACAGAGTTTGCCTTTTGTAACGTATGCAATATGGATGTGGTAGCTCATAAAACTGTCCTTATTAAACACTCGATTAGTGAAAAACACAAATTAAATTGACAAAAAGTGTCTACAAGCACCAAGATCACAGAACTTTTCACGGAAAACAGCGAAGAAATTGCCGTCAGAATCGCGGAAATAAAACTTTGTGCCCTGTTGGCTACAAACCAAATATCTTTTTTGCTGATGGATACTTTGTGCCCACTTTTAAAAAATATTTTTCATGATATACGTAACTTTTTTGTTTTTTCAATCTTTTTTTTTATATGTTAATGCTACCAAAGATTTTTTTAGTTAGAATAGATGTATTTTAGGTAAACTTGTTATTTTTTTCAATCTTTTTTTTAGTGTATTTCAATGATACCAAAGATTTTTTAGTTTGAATGAGAGTATTTTCTGTAGAATGTTCCTTTTTTATATAAATAAATATGAAATAACTTATTTTTTTCATTATTGCTTCAAAATACCTATTCCTGCCTTCTATTTTGTACGAAACCTGAATATACAGTATTGATTTACTATTTTTGTTTGTTTTCAACAAATCGGATAATTTCGGGCAAAATCGGATAATTTCGAGTCCAGAAGAGGATCTTTTCATTCTCATCCATTGGCAACACTGGGCTAAAGGATCATTTGGATCGTTCTGAGTTGTGAGCACAGCTTACTAGTAAGTAAGCTGTGTTGTGAGCGCTTAGTAGTGGAACATTCTGTAATGGAACATGAAACGCAACGTTCGGAGAAATTAGAAAGAGAAAGAGAGAGAGCCAACTTCATCATACTGCTATTTATTTACAGTTTTGCAGATGGGAAAACCTATTAATTTTTCATTTATTATTATTTTATAAATATGTACGAAAACGAGTTTCAAGTGAGTATTAACGCTTTGGGGAAAGAAGCGAAAGAAGTCTTATCTTTGTTGCTGAATTCGGAGAAGGTATTTCTTACAAAGGAAAAAGTACCGCGGTAAGTAATATGAAAATTGAAAATATTTGGCTATTTAAAATGTTTATATTAGCAGTATTATTTATAAATTGAGAGAAATACATGGTGTTTCTGCACATTATTGAATATGTGGTAATCTCAACAGTCATTCTAGAGGAAAACTTCTTTTGATATTGCAGAATACCCTCAGAAAGAACATATTCATTGACACTAATATATAAGCATATTTATATAATTGATATTTTTGAAAACAACAATGTAAGTAACATGTATCAAACAACAGAGTAGGTATTTATGAATAGGCCAAGAAAACGAGCAAACAAATGACCCATGGACTATTCAATGCTTAGAAGTATGATCTCCTTACATCAAGGTATAATTTTAAAAGATTATAAAAAACTGCGCACTAAAACGAAAATCAAAAGGTGTTCGGCCTTAAAAAGCGGAAACTTTTTCTAGCAAAGATATCAGTGACTTTTTAACTAAAGCATCTGGTGATGAATATCTAGTAACAAAGGTAAGATATTAAGTAAATCTTTCACATAGTTATTTCATTACATTCTGTAATTTGAGGTTGCCATAATAATGGGAATAATGGGTGCATGCAGAAGTAAAGAGTTGTATGAAATGAAAACAACAAATTTACAAGATCTTGGATCAACTTTTTTGGTTAAGGTGCCAGATACCAAAACCAAAATTTGCCGAAAATTTACTGTTTGGATAACTTTTACAAAATATGCAAGACATATATAAGTCTTCGACCAAGTAATGTAACCAGTGAAACATTCTTTTTAAATTAAAGAAATGGTAAATGTACAACTCAGTACATATATAAAAAATAGAACACAAGTGGTAATGATTGATTCGATGAAGTCACATCCTGCTTCTGCTACAATGGGAGTTCCTCAGGGTTCAACCCTGGCTCCAATTCTTTTTATACCTACTCTTCATGAGTGATATAGAAAATTCAAATATGTCACAACAAAAAACAATAATCTATGCAGATGACACAACTCAAATGGTGGCACGAAACGAGTTATCTCTATCCGTACAAGCAGCAAATGCAGTATCACATGAATTCTCCAAGTGGTGTAAAAGTAATGGGTTAACAGTCAATGTCACCAAAACGGTATTTATGATTTTCCAGCAGAAAAACATTTCCTATGATTTTTGTCCTCTTATAAAAATGGATAGCAAGTCCATTGAGCATGTAAGTCACTTCAAATATTTAGGTCTAAGCATCGATCAAAAACTAACATGGGAAGTACAAATGGAAAATATTGTAACAAAACTGAGCAGCATATGTTTTATAATAAAACAATTACATGGAACTGTCTCGATGGAAGTGCTAAAATTAATATACTATGGACTTGTGCAGTCTATTTTATCTTACGGATTCCCCTCCTGGGGAAACTCAGCTCATGCCATGAAAGCATTTAAACTTTAAAAAAAAGTGATAAGATGCCTAGCTGGACTTCAGTATAAAGAATCATGTAAGAACACATTCACTCAGCTGTCCATACTTACTCTTCCCTGCCTGAACATATATTTGGTAGCTGTTAATATAAAAAAAATGAATCTCTACACAAAAAATAATATGTGCCATAACTACAACACACGTAGCGGTAACGAATTGAGACTACCTTACTCACATTTGGCGGTAGGACAGGACTCTGCGAGTTATCAAGGCATCATTTTCTATAACCATGCAGTCAAACTATTTGGAAATGAATGCAGTCTGCAAACATTTAAATCGAGACTATACAGTCACCTAGCAAAGAATGCATTTTATTCTGTGCAAGAATTTTTAATCTCCTAAGATGAGTCAATAAGATGCTTTTCTTTTATTTTTTTAATGTACATGTATGTATCTATTTATATTTTATATATAGCCTAGTACTCACGTTTGACTAGTCTGATAAAATTTTATAAGTGTTATGTAATGCAATGCAATTGTAAAATTTTTAATGATGAATAAATTCAATTCTATAAATTTACAAGGATATCATTGCTTTCCTCAAATTACCGAATCCAGAACAATATTCCAGTCACAGTTTTCGCAGATCTTCTGCAACAGTACTAGTTGACGCAAGCGGGAATATTACTGCTCTCATGGAATATTACTGCTCGGATGGAAGTGTCCACCGCCGTAGCAAAAGACTACATAGACGATTCTGTAAAAAATATAACCAATACGGCAAACAAAATATCTTTAGACCAACCAATAGTGAACCAAACGAATCAATGTACATATAATTCAAATATTTCTACAAGTCACCAAAACATTAGTGTAGATGTTAATTTTATCCCTGTGGTTAACTTCACCAATTGTTCAAATATTACAATTATTATTACTTATAAATAAATATCGTGTAATATAAATATCATCTAGTAAGATTAGAGATGTGATATTTTTTAAGGTAAAAACATAGAGGCAACCATACAATGACTTCTTCAGGCACCCGAAGAAACCATTATATAGCGAAACACGTGTCGCGTTTTTGTAAGACTGTTTAGTGAAAATCTCACAATAAAGGCTTTCTGAATATGTTAGTTATGGATTTTCATCATGTATTGGCCAATTCCATCATATAGATTTCTGTGTTAATCATTATGAGATATTATAATATAAAGATATTATAATCCCTGTTAAATGAAAAGCAAAAAATTCAAGAAGAGAGTTTAAAATTGGCCTTAAATTGCCTTCTACTCTAGCAACAATCTTCGGTTCCAACAAATGAACCTGAGAAAATAGGTAACATATCTGAAAGAATTATTTAATTACAACAAAGAATAAGTGTATAACTTTTTTTACTATATTTTGATTTTACATGAGCTTATTTCTTTCTCAAACAACCCAGCAGAAGTTATCTCCCTAATAAAAAATTTGCATCAAAACCAGCAGAAGGTATTGATGACATAAGTGGTAAAGTCATAAAAAGCATTGCTAGGTATATCGCTGAGCCCTGATCATATCTAACTAATGAATCTTTTACTATAGGTGAGTAGTCTAAAGTGAGGAGTCTGAAGGAATACCAGTCTTCAAAAATAAGGAATCAGCAAGTGATCTAAACCAAATTCATCCAACAAAAAAAGCAACCCAAACAAAGGTAGATGCGTGCTCAAAGCATGATCACCACACACATTTGCATCTATTGGGTAAAATAAACAAGCCTCCTTACAGAGTGGTCAGTTGAGTTTTAATGCCTGTGGTGTGTACATATACGTTATTTTGAAGTTTAAAACTTTTGAAATGTCAAACACTGATACGGCTGAAGAAACTGCTAATTTGTTTCCCTGCAAATAAAATTTCGGTCGTTCCTTAGTGCGACTCTGTACAGGTAGCTTTGTCTAGATCACGTGCAGTATGCGTGATGTTTTGAAGCACTCCGTAGCTTAGCAGAGTATAGTGAATTAACGTCTCATTTACATACCAAGCTATATCGCTAAAGTATTTGAATTAGCATATTCTGAGCGGCTGACTAACTATCTTGAACGATTTCATGTACTACCTGACATTCAGTATGGGTTCAGAAAAACTAAATCCATCATCAGCGCCATATGAAATGTATTAGACTTTATTTATAAGGCACTTCATAACAAACAAAACACTATCGGACTTTTTTATGATCTTAGTCGTGCATTTCACTTAGTAAAACAAACTATTACTGATGAAAATGGAAGCAATGGGGATACGAAGTAAACTTTATAATTCAGTAGAATCATATCCATCAAATCGTTCTCAAACCATTGTCCCAAATAATGAAGAGTCAAATCCAATAGAAACCTCTGCAGGTAAACCTCAAGGTGCGGTACTAAGCCCCCTGTTCTTCATCATTTTCATCAGTGATATTAACAGAATTTGTAATACTCCCAATCAAATCATAGAATATTCAGATGATACATATTTTATACTAACACATCATCAATCTGAACATTTCATCGGGAAGAGCAATAAAGCATCTACTGAATTCAGTAAGTACCTACTGTCAAGATAGTGGTCTAACATTAAATGCATCAAAAACGATATATATGCAGTTTCTACCAAAAAATATCTTATTTATTTCCAATCCTCATTTACATATTAACAACATGTATATTGAAGTCGCCGATAAAAGAAATTCCTGGGGTTAATGCTAGATTCAGAGCTCAATTGAGAATCGCATGCGAACAAAATAGCAACGAAAATAAGTTATTTGTTATGTAATAATAATAATATAATATTTATTGCCCAACAGAAACCATTTGCAAGGCATTTTTTAAAGGATAGCAAATACAATATAATTAGAAGTATAGTAACAGTGTTACAATAAATAAAAGATGACATATGTTCACCATAAAAATAAAAATAAAAAAAAAGAGTACATCTATGATTGATTCACAAATTGTTTATAGATGTGATTCAGATCTATTTCTTGATTAACTCTTACTGCAGCTAAAATATCTCATATATTTTTGACAATTTGTTAACATTTGAATACATCACATTAATTGGTGCTTTAGACATAATATTTGTTTGACTCGTTTGCACTTAAAAGTGATATTTGATCTAGATTTCAATCTTGGCACATGAAAATCTATTTGTGATAATAGTACAGGGGAGTCAACTTCACCATTTAATAGCTTATGCAGAAATATTATGGATGCTTGATTTTCTAAAGATACGAAATCGAATCTGCGTAGTATATTCTTATAATCAGATCCTCTTGAAGAATAAACTCCATCAACCTTGAAGCATAGAAATTTCTCCATGGTTATTGAGTTTTGACTGTAAATGGGATTCCATTTTAATAATCCATAATAAATATTTAAGAAAAGGTAATTTGTCAAACACCAATCATGTAAAGAGTTCATTTGTTTCTGTGGTAAAATGCAATAATCGAAATTGGAAACATATAATTTCAAATAATCTGTAAACATTAATTTATTGCAATCTAATGAATCCCAAAGGTCATTAATAAATATCAATAATAACAATGGCCCCAAGTTGGAACCTACTGGTTGCAATATAGTTTAGTGAGCAAAATCCATTATATAAGACATACTGTTTTCTATTATTCAAGTATGATTTCAAAAGGTTTAGAAAAATATTATTGAAACCCAAACAAGCCATTTTCTCTAGAAGTAATTTATCATACACACCTCATCAACCTATCGTCTTCGGTCTAATGATTCCATAAGTATTGAATAAAAATGGATAAATTACTGATTGTAGATCTTGAATTCATGAAACCATGTTGAGGTTCAGAAATGATATGTTGAGTTGCTAGATAAATGCGAATATACAATATAATCTCCAAGACCTTAGCAGGGTTAGTCGGGATTGAAATTGGTCTATAATTACTGATAGAAGCACGGTCTTGAGATTTGTGAACAGGGCAAATTTTTGAAATTTTCCAGATATCAGGAAAGACCGATGTTCTAAGAATTCATATGGATGAACTAATACTCTCAGACAATCTTTTATAATGAAGTATGGAATATTGTCAGAACGTGAAGTGAATTTATTTTTCAGTTTGTAACCCGCATCTTAAATTTCTTTTTTGGTTATTGGTTCACAGCTGATATCTACTGTGTTATAACTGATATTGAATTGAATGTTTTCTAACTCAGGTTCCACCACTGTATAGTCACTTTCAAAGTAATTACCAAAGGTATTTACTATTTCTCAAACTATTGTTCAAATGATTCATCACCGTAATTTAATCCGAAATATAAGAGACACAATTTTTCCTCGTGTAATAAGGCCCCTATACTATGACCTGGTGCAGTCTACTCTTCAATATTGCTCAATATTTTGGGGCTCATCAACACATATTAACAGACTTTCTACAGTTCAGAAACGAATGCATAAAATGTTGCCAACATCATCATGTAAGCAAGTCTTAAAAAAATATTCTCACTCCACCAATTTTAAATAATCTACAACTTATAATGTACATCAAAGGAAACGATCAAACTTGCACCGAAAATGCAGATTTACACTTTCACAATACACGACAAAAATTGAACATTCACCAACTTTTTTCACGTTAAGGAATTGCGCAAAATGCTCCTAAATACATATGTGTTAAATGCAATAACAAGTTTGATGACACATTCGTTACAGACAAAACTCTACAGTCAAAAGCATTTCATGCTTTGAGCAAATACTCAAAAAAAAATTAGCAACCACGCTTTTTATATCAATAAATTTTAAAATTTTAGTTACATTGTAGATTGAATGTGCTAGTTGGAGTAAGTTTTTACAATTTTTATTTTATAGTGTAAGTCTGTATGTATTTTATAAGTGTAAGGTTTTAGTATTTTAAACCACAATTCTTTTGACTAGTCTGATAAATTTGTGTAATGTTAATTTCATGATGAATAAATTTCTATTATATTTGTTACTTTGTACCTCTGAAGATGCCAACTATTCGTGTCGGGCAAATGTTGAAAAACTCATTGAAAATAAACGACAATCAACAGTCCTGAAAAGCGAAAAATATAACAGACCCTGTCGACAAACGCCTCGCTCAATCATCTTTCATTACTCGAGAAAATTTTATTACTTTTTAGTGACTGGCGAGGCTTAGCTGAGTTATGTGGTATAAACGGACAATACATTCCAAACTACAATGGATGTGATGATAAAGTAAAGAGAATCTTGAAGACCTGGCAGGAAAAGAAAAAAGAAGAGTGTACAATTGGAAAGTTGCTTTCTTTTTTGGAAAGGTTAGATAGATATGATGTAGTAGATGATATAATACCAATTGTAGGTAAGTAATGATAGTGAAATGATTATAATAATTATAAACATCATAAATAGATAAAGTTTATTATTTATTATTGGTCTAGTACTAATTAACTCTAACTCAGAACAATATAAATTAGCATGGATCCTATAATCTGACAAGTAATAGACAATTACGTGAATATTTTTGCAATATTTGTCTTGAATCATGTGCTAATCGGTGGGAAGCCTGAAATGCTCCCATGTACACCAAATTACTTACTTTATATGAAACAGGGTTCTGAGTAGCTTTCTTCGCAACTGACTGACTGTACTTTCGATACCAAATACATCAATTGGACAATAACAATGTTACAAACCAGTTATCGATTTGATCTTGTCAATGAATCAATGGTATCCAAAGTAATTTAATCGAATCTCTATCTCGTCCTAATTTTCAAACCTTCAATGTGTGTGTAAATTAGTTTCCAAATAACCCCTAAAAATCATCAATGTAAATTTAGGTCCACTCTTAGACCTCTCTGATATAGAATGATAATATATATTTCTTCACACGGATAACTGATTGAAAAATAATTGAAAATTTGGTGAATTCAATACAGGTCTGAAATAAAGAAATTTGAATGAATTCAGTGTTAATTTTGAAAGTGCCCTAATAAAATTTTATAAGAATTTACTATCAAATTAAAAATATCTCTCTAATAATTTTTGATTTAGCATAAAAAAGAACAATAATTGAAATTGACTGATTTTACTTTACGTATGATAATTAAAGAACCAGTCTTTTACTAGGTAGTGGATCCTGAAATGCATGTTTTGCTTCACTTGGTCAACTTGATATAACTATCAGTTGAAAAGTTAATCCCTTCAAAAAGTAGCTACCCTATACCAAAATCTTATAATATTTATTATAAATTATCATCAATGGATATATTCAAGTGTTAAATTGATGTAAGAATTGAAATGTTTATGTTTGTGATTTTTTTTTCAGAAAAAGACATAGAATATTTCAAGTTGAACCCTGTAGTCTACGTTGATCCTCCAGATAGTGATGATGAGGATCTCCTTACTTATGAAGATGTTAAAAGGAAAGCAGAACGTAAGCCACTCCGAATTTATGAAGCCTTTTTATTATTTGATGACGCAGATATTGATTTCGCCACAAATATTGTCAAAACTCTGGAAGGACAGTACAATATGAAATTTTGTGTAAAAGATAGGGACATCAGAATCGGGAAACTAGAGCGACCAGCTGTTATCAAAATGATAACGAGACGGTGCAGAAAAGTTATTGTTGTGGTGTCTCCTTCGTTTTGGACAAGCGCATCCAATAAATTTTTTTACAACTTAGCGCAAGTGGATAGTTTAGGTAAGGTAAAAGTAATTATTCATCATAAAAAAAAATGTAATAGGTTATTTGATGTTTAATGTCATTATTGAAGATTCTGATATCCTTTTTTAACAACAAAACCGTTTAAAATAATTATAATTGTATTGACCATTGTTTGAGCCTTTCAAAATAGTCGTTTTGATCTTCTGAAAACAAACATTTCATCATATATCTGATTTACTAATAATAATATTCCTATTTCATTTATTGTGAAACAGTAGTTGAAAAGTAAAATTCGAATTACTTTTTTAAAAAACGAATGAGATGATACAATGCATATTACTTAATTGAAGATTATGAAACAGAAATATTATTATATCCAACAAAAAAAAAAAGAAAAAAAATATTCAAAATTAGTTGACTATAGGGTAAATATTTCACGAGATCCCATCGTATTGGATAAGATGAACCTCCACTTGCTTTGAAGATAAAAATTGAAAATAAAGATGTTTTTTCAAAACCTGCCCTTTGTCTATTACATGAACCTTGGTTACTGGTATACAAGATGAAATTTCAATCAATCATAGGTCACATATACATGGCATCTCAAAAGAGGAATCCTAACAACTAATGCAACTATGTTACGAATGTTATCAAACCAGTTCAATGACGCCAAAACATCTGTAAAAGTAGATTTTTTGAATTATGTGAAACAATTTATTGACATAAAAATTCCCTAGTGTCTGAAAGTTGACTTGACTGAAAAAATGGGATTCCTGAGATATGAGAAATAGGCATGTGATGACTCATTTACAGTAAAGACTTCAACTGAGGAAATATGTTTCAAATTAGTAGTAGTGCACTTTACAAAACATTCAAAATGTGAGTTTGTAATCAATATAAAAATTTTTGGTTTCATTTTTGAAAAAGTAAAATAATAGTTTTTGGAACAACTACGTTTTTATTTTTATTGATTTTTCTATAGAATGAATTATAGTATTCACTAATATAAATTGATACAAACCACGAAATGATATGAATAATTTCTGACAGCATACAATTTTTTTTTTTTTTTTTTTTTTTTAAGAAAATGGCAGTACTAATATTATACCCTGTATGGAAAAACCATGCGAAGTTCCAATTGAATTCAAGGTTTATCATACACTAATATTCAGTAGAACCCAACAATTATTTGGCAATTTCTGGGATCTACTAAACCAATCAATCAACCCACCTGTGATCAGAAATGAAGTGAAAGCCGTTGAAAAAAAAAGGTTTGTAAGAACTCTATAAACTGCTAATTTCTCAAAGACAACTACTTCAGTTTTGATTAAGAATCAAAATACCTATCAATTGAGATGTCACAAGACCTTTTTCCATTTGAAAAAAAAATGGCAACAAGTGATACGATCTTTTTATGTGAATCTTCTCCAACTCGATATCTTATCGTATTCAAAAGTTGAAAGGATTGGAGACTTTTTGTCTGCATTGTATATAAAATTTCACTCACAGGAATTGAAAAGTCTACAAACCTAAGAAAAAGTTATTTCTCCAAAATTCATTGTTAAAATAATTGTAATCAAAATAAATCCAATGATTTTATTGAGGAGATATACATACGTATTAAGACGATTTGAAAATTCAAAACATTTACCTCTCCCAATCTTCCCACACTATTGGATATGTTGAAGGCTTGCTAGAAAACAATTACTCTCCCCTGCTAATACCATGATGGACATTCTATCATATCAGACAGACATCTCTGAAAGTCACTTCACAGAGAAAAATCTTTGCAGATGCTTCTCATCCGTTCAGCAGCAGGACCTTGCTGAAATGAATTGAGTAGGTCACCCACAGAAAAACATCTGCAGGATTTTTTCCAGTTAGGAATAATTCATAATTCAAATGCTCATCGTGGTGTTAGCCGGGGTAGTAATGGTTTGTCAGCAAGTATTTATCAGATCCTACAATGCAAGAACGTTGAGAAAAGTGAATATTTCAAGATGTCATTGTAAATTTTTTTTGTATGAAAATAATTGTTATATCTGAAAGAGGATTGAGATTTTTTGAATATTTTTCTCCTTTGTATGTCTTAACTTTTTATATATCAATGGAATGATCTAACAAAATCAAATATTTTTTAATAAAAAATAAATAAAATGATTGTACTACTTTGCCATGAATGATCATACTGTTCTATATATTGCAGTATTGAAACTACTCCCAAAAATATCAATCATGTAAAATTCGAAGCTCCAAATGTCGAAACAGAAGACCATGTAGATTCTGCCAGAGAGGAAAACAATTGTACCATATCCAGTTCTGCGGAAATTTGTATCAACATTTCAGAAGAGAACAGTAAAAGTGAAAAGGGCCAAGTAATTGAAAAGAAAAATGTGTTTTCCAAAATCTTTAAGAAAATAAGGAGAAAAAGTGCCAAAAAACAAGCAGTTCTAGAAAATTGAACAGACCTGAATTTTGTGAAGGGTGAGTCATAAAGTGATCAGCAAACTCCCTGAGATAAATATTTCTGTTATGAAAAGAGGGGCTGTGAATATATGTCCTAAAATACTTTTTAGACATAAACATTCAGGTAAAACTCGATTAAATTTGAAAGCCATATAATAATAATAAAGCCAAACCTGAGAAGGCTGAATCATTTTTTATATTTTTTGAGTACATTACTGAGATTAGGGGCCATTCAAGTATTACGAAAGCACTATAGGCGAACAGGGGTTCTTTGCTTTCCTTACTTTTGCTAACAAGGGGGATGGGGGGTAAATAATTGTAATGAATATGCTTATGTGATACTTGAACGGCCCCTTACTGCACCAAAGTCCGTCCTAGTTTCAATTAGCCTTCTTAATAATAATCGTGCACCCATTTCCTTGAATCAGATAGGAACCGAAGTCAATTTTTTCGTTACAAACAAATGAGGAAAATAAAGAGTTTACCATAAAAATATAAATCTTATCGGAAATTGGTTCCTATTCGGCTGCCGGCAACCGAATTTTATTTCTTGATTTGATGTGAGTTGCATTGATGAATTAGTCTGACTTCCTATGCTTAAAATGGCACGTTAGAAGGTACGATCTCATTGATCTTTAGCTCACACAAGTTTCATCTTCTGAGGATTAACATTCCTATGATCGAGATGACAGCTGGTTAATGAAAAAACCCATTTAATTTTTTTTTTTTAGTATAAACTTCATCAAATTGAGGAATATGAGCTTGGAGTTTGCTATCATTACTTTGACTTGTCCTATTTAATATAATATATTCTTTAAGGTGCTGAAAATATCAGAAAAAGTTTTTTCATACATAAATTGTCAATACTGCCAGTACTGTAAAGGATTCAACTGTACCACAATTAATGAGATTTATTTCGGTTTTTCTAATTTTACAGGACGCTATACTGTATGTCCAAGAAAAGAAGGACCAGAGTGGGAAAATCAGAAACCATGACTGATACAAAGTCGGGTAAATTAGAAAGAAATTGCCTATTTTAGAGCTCATTTAAATGACATTTTACAATTTTAGAAAATTCCAATTACCTCCGAATTTCTTTTTTTATTGACGTTATCTAAGGAGATATTGAAAAACAAAAACATTTCCTCATAACCACTTACCAAGCTGTACAAGAAGACTTTAACAGAAACATAATCCGTCGTTTTATCTCCGAGATACCAATTTTAAAACTTCATTAAAATAAACTCTAACGGATTACTTTCTTCTTATTCAACCGACTTTATAACCCTTATAGTTTCTGATTTTCCCATACTGGCACTCCTTTCTTTGACATAGTATAAAATAGTTTCACATCACAAGCTAAAGGAAGTGATACTAAACAGTTGGCTCATTATTTTGAATTTATTCGGTAGAAAAACCTTTTACTTTTAAGCTAGTCATTTATAATAAATATTATCTCTTAGAATATCTAGTATATACGAATTTTACTTCCGTTAAATTTATAGAGTGCTGAAAATATGGAGGTAATTTATATAGGGAAAATGTTTCAGCAAGGAGCTCAGATTGGGGAAAAGAAAACAAAGCAATCAATTTGAAGAAATCTTATTCATTTTTTAAACATTCCTGACTGCAATAAGTTTATCGTTGGGACTCCGCAAAGAAGAGGCATAACTTATTCGGGAATTTTTCAGTTAGTAAATTTATTCATCAATGAAGAATTACACACATACAGTTTATATAGATGGAAAACCTTATTAAATTGATCATAATAAAACGACAAAGAAATTTGAGATTCTCAGTTCAAAATACATATACCATAGGCAAGAGTAGTAACAGGCTCATTTAAAAAGTCATTATGTTAAATTTAGTGACGAGGGTCCAACTGTGTGAGCCTTATTGAAAATTAATTAATAATTTTAGCCCTTATATATCCAATCACCACTGTAGGTAATAACAGAGGCATTTAACTCAGTTTATTGCATTAGTTTGAAAATGTCCTTATAGGACGAATCTGCAGTAACATTAGTTACAAATAAAAGTGGTAAAAAAACATAGATAAGTTAATTTTTCATTAAAATGGTAGACTGCAGCAACTCAGAATGCAGCTTCCTTTTTCAGTTCTCTGAAATGGCTTTTACATTTTGGTGTAGGTGGATAAATCACAAAATACCCCAGACGCAACAGTAGGTCTACAAGAAAAAAATGCCAGTAGAACCAAACTCCACCTGGTTGAAAGCAGACCTTGATTCTATTTCAAAGAATAGTAGGGTCTCAGAATTTTCTAGACCTGAAGAAATAAACTATATTAAAATCTACTCTGCTGACTTTAAATCATATATTTGGTTCAATTAAATGATATAGATATAGAAATATAGAAGGTTTTGCATTAAATATGATTTTGCCTAAATTATTATTACTTATGAAAGATGTTATTATGTTGAATTTGGAAAAGTAATTTTGAATATTTACTGAAAGTTTACCTGAGTAATTAATGCCTAGACGTGACAGAATGAAGAAATCCAGCATATATAGATTAGAATGTAGTGAATGCTCTGCAGTATATACAGGCCAGACCAGTAGAAATTTCGAAGTAAGACTCCAAGAACACGTCGGTTTAGACAAAAAATCTTCTATGTACGAACATCTGCAAGAAACAAACCACAAAATAAGTAAGGAAAACCTCAAAATCTTACATACATGTAGTAAAGGAAGGAAAATGAATTTGTTGGAAGCCATGGAAATCGATTAAAAACTCAAAATATAGGTATATATCTTATTTCCTACTCTCCGATATATATACTCCGATATTTCTCTTAGGTCAGTGGTGTTAGAATACTTGAGAATGGTGTAAAAACCGAAACCTTGGTGGTATTAATATCAGTACATTAAGTAAGTGGAAATTAGACAAAGTATTTTATTTCTATATCTATATCATATAATCGAAGATGAATTTCCACAAAATAAATAAGTCATCAAAATCACAAAATATATTTGGGTAATTACATGGGAACCCAAATTGAAAACGCGTTATATGAAGTTACTCAAAATTAAATAGGTTTTCAAATGAAAAGATATAATAGACTTCTTTTGGATAATCTAGTAAAAGGTATTCATACAGAGCAATACAAATTCAATTCTGCATTGAGAGTTTGTGAACGATAGGAGGCAAGAATAGGTGTAATGTTGCAAAAAAATCTGTTAGATTTTTTCTTTCAAAAGGTATATGGGAAAAACAAAAAAAATTCAAAATTCTGTTTTTGTTATGAAATGCTTGTTTTATTTTTCATGTAACTGAGAGGAACTAATACCATTCCTACATTTTTTCTTTATAGAGTCCCAAATCAACTTGTTGAAAAGCAGCAAAAATAAATAGATTTTCTATGAATGATGATCCTTGCTCCACAGTTTATTCCTTGCTGAAACTAATTATTTGAATCAATAAACCTTGCAGAAAATGTATAATATAATTTTCATTGATGAAACCAGGAAAAATACATTTATTGGTGGATTGTTATTCAACCTCATACATGATCTTTCTCTTCTGAATTAATCAGTTGCGATTCTTCAGGTCAAATATGAAACACTTAATATTTTTCAAACAGTAAATATGTTTAAGTTGTTAGTAATCATGATTTATAACATTTATGTGAATGTAAATCAATTTAAGAATATTTATTTTTATATTCAGGAATAAATGTTTTCATTTGAGATTTAAAAATTTTATATTATAAACATTAATATATTTGTGTATGTATTTGTATATAAAAATATTCATTTGAAATTTATTTAATAAATAAGTAGACTGAACAACCATTTTACTTGACCAGCCTGTTGGAATTGTTCTCTTTTGACTGACATATAATAAAAATCGTTGTAAGCAGAAAAATATTTATTAAATCTCCCAAGAAAAGCATTACAAATAAACAAAAACTTGTATTTCTACTTGGGAAAATGTCATTAACATTAAAGGTGAAGTGCAGGATCTTCTTCACATAAACAGTCACAACCTCTTTCCTGTTCTACATCTTCAACGTTATCTTCTTCTATCATCTGTGTAGCATTTCCAATTTATTACCATCAATGATACTTTTATACCAAGCTAGTTCAGAATCTGCCGGCCAGTCATCATTAAATTCCGCCTTCAGAAAACTTTCAACATTAGCGACTTTTTCAGGTGGTAAGTTGCGTACTAAAGGTTAACAGTTATTTACACTATTAAACACAAGATGGACACTATGTAAATTATTAGGCAGTTCTGAAATACTTCTGGATTTGTTCACTTTTGCATGGTTCATAACAGCGCCTTTGTTGCTGCAAAAATTTGTTGCTTTTTGAGAGAAATTCTGCTGAAATTGACGCAAATTAATGGTTTACGGGTTTGTTGCTCTTTGTTTGGCATTCCTGATTTCACCTCACCATTATACAAGGATTTATGTACTTTTGGTTGAATTTGGGCATGGGATTTCATAGAAATGATCAAAGTCTACATGATGCAATATTTATCTCATTTTGTGATGATAATGGATTTGTTTACGTTTGCGTGGATGCTCCTCAAATGTACATTCTAGACAATAAAAGGGTTTATAGTACCGACACACTGAAAAATCTAAAAAGGTTTCGAAATTCCTGATGGAAATATTGTTATTAAATGTGGAAACAAGGAAGAAAGAAGCAAAACATGTGGAAGAAGAAATTGATGATAAGTTGCTAGTACATATGGAGACAAAATAAACCAGAATTTAGTGTTAGATAAAGAAACATTGGGCCATGAAATATTTAGTAATTTGAAACCATATAAGTGTATAAGTCAAATTTTCAAAGATATCAATATAGATTTTTTTTCACAACTTTCAAAATAGCAAAACCACACTTTTTGATCTACGTCACATGATTTTTGCAGTAAGTACAATAATTCATGTATTTTGCTTCCCTTAATCTTCATTTTTATTTTGGTAATTTAATTAGAGTGAAGGGATGACCAATAAAAAAGAACATTGAGGTTCATTTATTAGTACCTACTTTCAATATGCAATGCAATATTAAGATGTAGCATCATCATATAAAATAGTAAAAACTATTTGTGGCTTCACTATCTGATGTGATGATTCTGCTCCAAATGAATGCCTCTTACAAGTTAAGTATTTTAAATTGCTTTTGAACTGACAATGTTAATTATTTTGGAACGATCTAATCCATGGACAATCCTATTTTCAATGGACAAAATTGATAGAACTAGCCGTTTTTCTTGTCAAATAGTGGAAATTCAAGTTATCTGTTCAAATACACTGAAACTGCGCTCACTTTACAGTTACAGTAATAAGCAAGACTGTGCGCTGATCATAAATTCTGGAATATATCTTGTCAATTATTTTTATTGGTGGATTGAAAAATTTTTATGGGCACAGATGTTTCGTTATTGATTAATAATGGCTGCATACTCCAAAGTTTTGAAAGTAATTCACATCCAGTTACATCTTATTTCACAGCGTGGATAACTATGTTTTGCAAATCTGTATTTGAATATTGATGGACGTAGCCGTCAGTCACTACGTTATAAGAGATCACCATGAGAAATTGAACTTTCTATGTTTTTTACTACTTGTATTTGTAACTAACGTTACTGCAGTTTTGTCCTATAAGATTCAAACTACTACAATAAACTGAAAATAGTTGATATTAGCCCTTATATATCTAAAAACCACTGTAGGTAATAAGACATGTACTTAAGTTAATTGAGTACCTGACTTTTGTTTACCTGTGACAATGTGGGTACCCTAATTTGAAAACCGGTGAGTAAACTAGATCGATTTGATCATTCAGCAGGTTACAGCCGCAATGCTTATGCCTATGAATTTCCAAGAATTTCAAATAATTGAGTTTCCAACCTTTGCTTGCATAGTACAATATTTCCTTCCTAATGCCAAAGATAAAGTGGACAAGATGCGAGAAATCTGGAGTTTATAAGATTAAATGTCCGGAGTGTAATAGTGTTTGTGGGACAGTGTGGCCGAAATTTCTCAAAACGGTATACTGAACATGAAAGGTACTTCAGACTAGGTAAAAATGATTCGATGTTTTCAAACCATTTCTGGGAATGATTTGAATGCAACCACAAGTTACCGAATTTAAATGATACAGAAATTTTGCACTATGCAAGCAAGGGTTGGAAACTCAATTATTTGGAATTCTTGGAAATTCATAAGCATTGCGGATGTAACATACTGAATGATAAAATCGTTCTAGTTTACTCAGGGGTTTTCAAATTAGCCTACCCAAATTGTCACAGGTAAACAAAATTCAGTCCTCTGTTATTACCTATAGTGGTGTTTAGATATATAAGGACTAATATTATCAATTATTTTCAGTTTATTGTATTCGTTTGAAAATATTCTTATACACTGTCTTCCCCAAAGCACAGAATCTGTGCCCAAAGTATGCACCATATGGGAAACTTATTTATTAAGGATTTTTCAACAAAAAGTTATTCTTGATAAAAGTTTGTGCATCCCCTTAAACTAAACATGCACCAACAGAATACAGTACAACACTCATAATATACGAGGAACCTTCAAATATTCGATTTTGTGACACGAGTAAAGTACTCTTATTTTGAAAAATCTCGGGAAATGTTATTCAGAAAAGTTGTTTAGCATTGAAAAATACATCTAGATTTGAAGTCATGATCATTTAAGTGAAGTTTTATTTTTTTTACCCATTTTTTTTTCAAATGGGGACTATGAACAAAAAATTTTTGCTAAAAACGATAAATAGACAGCATCCTGTATAAGATGGTTCATTTTAAAAGCTGTAATATTACAAATTACACAACTGTCGTGTTAACCACGGTCAATTGTTTTGAAAAGTAAATTAATTTTCAAAGTTTTTGGTGCAAAGTTATTTTTATTTTTTGTTATCACCAAAAATTACTCAAAATTATACGGTATTGTAACAAGAACTTAATATTCAATAATATCAAATCACAAAACATCAAAATAAAATAGGCATTTCAGAAAAAACTCATTGATTTTCTGGAGATTCAACTTGAAACCTTGAAACACTTATTTTGGACAAGAAAATCAATGAGTTTGTTCAGAAATACCTATTTTATTTTGATGTTTTGTGATTCGATATTATTGAATATTAAGTTCTTGTTACAATACCGTACCTATAATTTTGAGTAATTTTCGGTGTTAACAAAAAATAAAAAGAACTTTGCACAAAAAACTTTGAAAATCAATTTACTTTTCAAAACAATTGACCGTGGTTAACACGACAGTTGTGTAATTTGTAATATTACAGGCTTTTAAAATGAACCATCGTATACAGGATGCTGTCTATTTATTGTTTTTAGCAAAAATTTGTTGTTCGTAGTCGCCATTTTTAAAAAATGGGTACAAAAATAAAACTTCACTTAGATGACCATGACTTCAAATCTAGATGTATTTTTCGATGCTAAACAACTTTTCTGAAGAACATTTCCCAAAATTTTTCAAAATAAGAGTACTTTACTCTTGCCACAAAATGAAATATTTGAAAGCTCCTCGTATATTATGTGTGGTGTACTGTATTTTGTTGGTACGTTTAGTTTTAGGGGATGCAAAAATAACTTTTTGTCGAAAAACCCTCAATAAATAAGTTTCCCATATGGTGCATACTTTGGGGATGACACTGTAGAACGAAACCGCAGTAACTAGTTATAATTACAAGTGGTAAAAGCATAGAAAGTTTCCTTTCTCATTTTTCAATCTGTATTTGTGACATGTGCGACAACTTGAATCACAAACAAATTTCATATTCCCATTGCATCATGAAACAAAACACCATTAATCATGTGTTGTATGACCAGGAGCCATAAATCTTCCACTTTTTTTACAAATAGCACCGTATAGAAGTAAACACCTTCTATAGAGTACAAATAGTAATAGAATTCTATCGATTGTACTTAATCATAACGACGTTATAGACACGATCCAAAAGTAATAGATCCATTACAATAGTTATGACATTTGCAACACTGGTTGTACAGGTCCCTGACAACACTGACACTCTGAGCACTACACTATGAAGCACTGCCTGTTCAGAGTAATGTCTTTTGTTACTCTGAGACTGCTTGTTATGCCATATATTATTTGTTTTCAATGAGTATAGAATGAGAAAGGTACGCAGTCAAAGATCTTTGTCATGTAGTCAGTTCACATACAAAGAAGTATGTTTTCTTTGATCAATGCCTTCGACTATATCTACTTTTTATCAGTTGGTAAAAAGCTTTGGTATATGATTTATTTGTTAGAAACCATAGTAAAATGAAAACGACTTGCAAAATATGAATAAAAGCGGTTCTTGGAAATGATCCCGATTATTTTTCTGGTGAAGAGACTTAAGCCTGGTTAGCAATCCATTGGAATTTTTCTTCTGAACTCAACTTCCATATTTATTGAGTCCTTGTCATGAGAAGCGTCTGTAGCCAGCAAGTGGCTGGCATGTATACTTTGCACTCTGCACAATATTCGAGAGCACATTATAATATTGTTTCAGGTCACCATTAAGATGCCTCTGTATCTGTAGAGTAGGGAGAGTGAGTGTGAGCCCACGCACTTAGGCCACATGTGACCCATTGTACATCCTCCCGAGGAGTTGTCCTCCTAGGTCGTCGTCCATCCTGTCCTTTCCAGGAAGGTGGACAGGTCGCTGGGAGACATCTCCTTTATATCGGCAGGTGTAGGCCAAGACTCGCCGAACACATACTCTCTTATTGACGATAACTCCGGGCACTCGCACAGGACATGCCTGACAGTCTCATCTTCCTGTTCACACATCCTGCATAGAGGTGTGTCCACTAGCCCCATATTATGTAGGTGTTTCCTTAGCTGACAGTGGCCAGTCAGAAATCCTACTGTAAGGCGTAGATTTTTCCTGGTCATCGCCAGATATTTCTTCGGCGCCAGCTTCCCAGGGTCGCCCAAGGTGATCCTGGCAAGACTACATCCTTTGATTTCATCCCATCTCTTTAAAGATTGAGCATGGGTGTAACATTTGACTAGTTCCGCAATTGTCGAAGTCATCAGGCCGTGGGTGCCACTTGGTCCTAAAATTCTTAGTCCAGCCGCTTCCTTGGCTAAAGAGTCGGCAATGCGATTACCTTTACTCCTGTCGTGCCCTTTAACTCACCTCAGGATAATGTTATTATCTACCGAGGCTTTGGCTAAATCTTGGTGGCACTCTAGTGCTAGACCTGAAGTAACACGGTGTCTGTTCAAGGCTAATAGTGCTTGTCTGCTATCAGTGCAGATTGTTATGTTTTTGCCAGAAATTCTTTTCTTGGTTATTTCTTTTGTGGCGATTGAGATACCAGCCAGGTCTGTTTAGACCCCGCTGGTATTTCTTCCCATTCCCCACTTAATCCTTAGGCTTAGTGATCTGGAGTACACTCCACATCCTGAGCCTTCTTTGGTTTTTGAGCCATCTGTATAAATCCGTATTGCATTTGTAGCATCTGACTCTGTGTTCTGTTTAATTTGTATTTTGTAGGGTTTATTAAACACAAACCTGGGTTCAATTGCATCACTTGTTGCCTGCAGCAGAGGTTGCGCAGTAAGCGCTTCCCGCCATAGGCCCAGCCTCAATCGACCCATTCCTACTTCTAGGTTGCAACCGTGTGCAATCGTACCATGGCCATTAACGCAACCTCCTTAACGTACAGATCCAGAGGGGTCAGACCCGTGATTAATTCCATTGCCGCGGTTGGTGTTGTTCTCATGGCTCCTGTGATGTTTAAACAAGCCAGTCGCTGTATTTGATATAATTTTTGGATGGCCGTTGCTTGTAGAACTTTCGGTCCCCATGCAATGGCTCCATACGTTAACATAGGTCTTATTATTGCAGTGTAGATCCAGGCGACTACACGGGGTGAAAGACCCCATGCGCGTCCCACTGTCCTCCGACATTGCTCATAAGCCACGTATGCTCTTTTTGCTCTACTCTGTAGATAAGAGTTCCATGTTAGCTTCTTGTCGAGGATAATACCAAGGTATTTCACCTCTTCAGAGAAGTTTAGTTGGCTTTTGAAGATTTCGGGAGGTTTTAAGCCCGTTAAACTTCTTTTCCTGGTGAAAAGGACCATCTCAGTCTTCTTGGGATTGATCGACAGTGAGTGTTCCTTACACCATGTTTCTATCAATTTGAGCCCATCCTGCTCTCTATCGCACAGTGTGTTTACAAATTTGCCGGTCTGCAAGATAACTATGTCATCTGCGTATGCAATTGTGTAGAATCCATTTTTGTTAAGGTGATTAATTAGGGTATCCAGAACTATGTTCCAGAGAAGGGGTGATAAGACCCCTCCCTGTGGACATCCCCTCATGACCAGTCCTTTTACTGTGATATCGTCTACATCAATACTTATTGATGTAGACGAAAATCTTGACTTCCATAAGCCAGTTCACACACACCCACAACATCCTGACCATGGAACACACACACACCCTAAACCTAAGGTAGGTTCACAACACTCTGCTAGAGAGCATCTGGAGTATCCATTCTCCTACTACCAGGGGTACATTCCTGGAGTGTAGTTGCTGGGTAATTGTTGGAAAGGTTGTTTTATCAAACGCTCCCTCAATATCTATGAATATACCTAGGGTGGATTCTTTGTTTTCCAATGATCTCTCGATTCTGCCATTAAGATGCCTACTCACTGAGGTACCTACTAATTCATATAGAATTTTCATGCAAAACTGTCGACCAATATAGCTTACTCGATTTCATTTAAGCAGGCTGATATAAAATAAAAAGAGGGTTGGACACAATATGAATCCCTGGGGAACACCTGCGTTGATGGTGAAAGTATTCGAGAGATATCCATCGACATCCACTTGCAGGAAACGTTCTTTCAGGAAGCTGAAGAGCCACACACAAAAATGATCCGACAAGCCATAGCATCGAAGTTTGGCCAGCAAACCCTCATGCCACACCATTCAAAGGCCTTAGAAATATCAAGCGCAACAGCTCTTGACTGGTGTATTTCATCAGTTTGGACTTCCTTTGTCTAATATAATATAAATTGATTTAAAATTTCTGATAAATATTAAAAAGATTAACCCAAAAAAAAAATTATTTGAACAAAAAAACTGATATTACAAAGAAATAACATAAAACCAAACAACAACCAAAAAATAAAAATTGAAATATTAATAAAAGCTGAAAATTACAAATTATTATTAACAAAAAATGAAAAATAAAAATTAAAAGATTTCAAACCAAGTTATGTCACGACGTTTCGATTGTTGGTATCCACAATCGTCTTCGGGTGATAACTGGACTTATTCCTCCAAGATCCGACTATTTACAGGCCATTCGAGTGCTTTCACCTATCCCCTCTTCTCTCTCACCGCTTCATTGGTTTTTAGCGGGAGATGACCGTTTGGCGGGAGTTGGTCGTTTTTCATTTGATTAGAGGTTTCCATATGTTATGTATATCTACGCTAGCTTGACTAAATGCGTTGTTGGACAACATATACGCGGCTTCTTTGTATTTTCTCCTAAATCAGTGTTCCTCTTTGTGGATGATTTCAGCTTGAGCCCACTTGATATTATGTTGATAACCCAAACATGATCTGCTATTCAGGATTTGCTGGTTTATCTTCTCTGCGTGAGTTTCTTGTGCTCAGCAATGCGAACTTTCAGTGGCCTCTTAGTTTCACCGATGTATGATTCTCCGCACTCGCAGGGTATCCGGTAAATGCAATTCTTGGAATCGCAGTCCGCGTTTGGTGGCCTGGTTTTCGTGAGGCTGCTACGGATAGTGTTCCCAGATCTGAAGCAGGTCCTGATGTCATACTTGGACCCAATCCTTCGTATCCTTTCCGATAATCCTCTGATGTCAACCACCTTCAAACAAAAGCTCTTGACTGGGTTAAGAACACATTTTGTTTCATGTGAATATTGAAATGGAAATATTTATTTTTCGGTGACTTTGATTAAAAATATTTCAAAAGTAATGTTACACTTGTGGATCCTCTCTGCAGTTGCGTAGCTTGAGGGGGACATACGAAAGGGGCGGCAGGAAGCGTCAATTTAATAATTCGGAAAATGTGAAAAAATATTTAAAATCGCGCACGCAATGTTATGTAAGTGCCAAGAAGAAGGGTAAAAGTTATTAATAGAAAAGTAACTATTACTGTTGTTACTCAAAAGAGAACATTGGATTTATTTATTTTATTAGAGTCATTTGTAATTTTCTGAAAAATGTTGACAGGGGACTGTTAGGGACTGTTTTTACCATTAGATAGAACTGTTCGGTGGGACAAAGGACTGTGTCATAGAGAAATGAGTTACATCAATAATTTATTATTTTTATGCCTCAACATACAATCATAATTTCTAAAATTTCTTCAGAAAAAAAATCATCAAAAACAACTCCTCTTAAATTAAATATTTTCATATTACAAATAAACTAGAAACATTTTGTACTTAACCTACGATTATTATCATTGTCAATCACACAGTCTTACAGTCATTTCTGAAATACTACTAATAGAATTATTACAAAATAGTCTTTCCTCTTAACATATATTATCAACAATAAAAAATAAATGTAATTCCAAATGAGATCTATAATTAAACCCCTCTTTTTTCATCAAATAATGCATATCTGCGAACACAATGAGTGAGTACCTACTCAATTTATCATTTCAAAAATTTTAACGACCGCGAAGACGTCAATCTCAGTAGGGAACTTGTGAAATATTCTCTAACGCTTTTAAAACAGTTCAGGGTTACCCAGTTTCTGGATAACTAGATCCAACGACACGTCTGAAATGTCCTTATCATCTAGGCTTTTGGGATATTAGTATTTTTGCTGCTTCTGTTAAACATGTTTTCTTTAGGTACGTTTTAATGTTGACTAATTCTGTTTCAACTGTTTACAAAGGATGTCCAGATACGACTTTTTTTTAATATTTGTTTATCTTTAGAACGTTTTAATGTTGAATAATTTTCTGTAAATCTGCTTTTTATTTCTTTCTTTGTTATATTATTGTCTTCGCTTTTTGAATTGTCTTTTTTTTGCTTTAAACTAATACCAGATAATGCTAAGCTTGACCTTGAGGTTGGAGCTGTAAAGGCTGAAATGAAGCTGGAGAAGCTATGTCGTCTAGAAGTATCTTCATCAAAGTTTGGGAGTGGCGTATTTTCACGCATAAATGTATTAGTAACGATCTTCAATCTCTTTGTTCGACTCGGTATAGAATACAGTTGTTCCTTTCACTTCTTTAAGGCAGCCCGGTGTTCACGCGGACCTGGACCTTGTTTTCTGAAAAAATATATTTTCAAACTATATTCTATTTTTATTTACTAATTATCAAATCAATGCAGTCTTTATAGTTTTTGTTTAATTACCTCTAAGCTGCATTTCTGGGAATGGGACAGCCAGGTGACTATATTTTCAGGGCTTAAATATTGCTTACAAAAATATCTAAACATGTTATCGTTTTAAACTCAACAGTACTGAAGTTTTAGTCTTATATTCAAATAAATAAGTATTGTTGTTTTTTTGTAAACCTGTACTGTTTTCATATACCCTAAACCAGCTGAGGGGGTAGCAAAATTTAGGGTACGTTACCAGATTTGAAAATGAGTCAATGAGAAACATAACGAATAGATACTGGGAATATACACCTGGTAATACATACTTAATATCCTTTATAAAGAGGCCATCTCAGAAAAAAACAGTAAGAAAATCTGTACAGTTCAAAATATTCACAGAACTACTCACTGATCAATTTAGATTTACAGAATGACATCCTGAGACTTGGATGAATTGAACAATCAGACAATTCCTAGTGGCAAACTTACAAAGAAACAAAAGCTCAGCCCAAAAGCCTTGCAGCCTACGCAACATATTATATACTCAGTTATCTTTACCAAGATAGTCGGAGGACACTTGAATAAAATAGGGCAGCGGTAGGTCATGAAATCGTATACGAATATATGCAATGGATAAAAGGAAGCAAATAATTTATAAACCTGTATACATCAATACAAGGGATTGTTGGAGAAGGTGTCATAAAAAGATAGGGGTAAAAGTAAAAGGCAGTCAAAAAAAAAGAAATTTTATTCATACATAACCCTCGACCAAGGATAAAGTTTCTTTCATCCAAACATTAACTACTGAGAATTCAATATCTGAATCAGAGGACCCCAAACTTTTTTATCATAAACCACTTTCAAAATTTTACTGATACTGGTGGATCCCCTGCAGCTACATTTCTAGCATATTCCCAAAACTCGACAAAAAATGTGAAGATGGAGGTTTGCAAAGCGGCTGCGTTCCAACCACAGTTTTCGGATGAAAACTGAGAATTGACTGGTTAATTAATTAAATGATTGTGCTGTGAGTGGATGTTGAAAAAGTGAAGTTGGTCACTCAAAAGAGTGCTTCCATCCAAATTTACTTTTTTGACATCTACCCACAGCATAAGAAACCAATTTTATTTAGAAAACTTCCCATTTGGTGTGGTACTGAATATGGAATTTGCAAGTTTTCACATGTAACAGTCGCTGGCCTTCTTAAAATATTATCTGCCTACATTGACAGATAGTTAGTTCTTCACTATCGAAACCAGATAAATTTTCGTGGACCCCGCTTACGAATTGTGGCCCACATTATTGGGTCACCTCAACGTAGACCCCCGTCGAGTCTCTCGTGGAGCCCCAGGGGTCCATCTGGACCACTTTGGATTCTTCAATTTTTCATTGAGATTTTAATTCAATTTTGATATCAATAATTTTCAAAAAATGTTATAAGATATATATTATCTAATTCTAATATTGCCGCCTTTCGCCCACGACAGATAAACGCAGTCTCTCGTCCACTTTGACCATGCGTCGTCTGCTTCCCGTGGGCCGCCGCCTTCCACGCAATCGATCGGACTTGAAGGGGGCGCTATGGTCGGGGCAGTTCGCAGGGTTGCTTGAGAGGGTACAGCGAGTCCTGTAAAGCAATTTGGCCAGAGAATGGAGAAAAAGCGGAGGCTGAGCGATGGAAAACGCAAGACAAAATCGGGTTAGTGAATTTGTGCAAGAGTTCGGAGCTTGGGGCGGCAGAGAGTCGGCCGCCCACGAGAAATGCCGTGATGGCAAGAGAGGTATGTATAACTAGCATTACTCTAGTTTTTCAACAATTATTATTTCACGAAGCACGTTCAATGACTGGTGAACATCCAGCCCATCCACTTTATCATTATCTCGTATTGCCTAATCAATTATGAAGAGAAATAACAGCGGGGTTGCCAAATCTTATGTGTTTGCGGTAAATTCTAGAAATCTAGTTTTTTGTTTTTTCATTATCGGCTGGATTTTGAGTGGGCGAACTTACCAGGGGCTAGTTCTTCTTTACCGGCGGCACGTGATGAAGTTATTCGACTACGCCCCTTTGAGTGGGTGTTTATTAGCTCAGAGGTGAAGGCGGATAGCTATTCAGTTTTGATGTAATAATTGAGATACCTAATTACTATGATGATCTTTATAGTTTCCCTTTAAAAAAAGTTGGATTTTTTGGCATAATAAAGAATCCCAACTTTACTGCAGAGTTAAAAATCTAGACTGAGACTTAAAAATAAGATCCGAAGAAGCTCTCAACAAATGACCATTTCCATGTTTATAGGAAGAAACGGAATATAAATATTTTCTCTGGGTTAACAAACTTCAAGATCAGAGGAAACATTCTATCGAATCTGAAAGGTTCATCATTAAGAGTAAGTTAACTATGTAGGAGAACGAAATCAACCTTTATTATATAATTCACAAGAAAATGTTGAAATATTTGATGGTACTGATATAGTGCTTTCCCATGATTCCTTGGAATATATTCCGGATCTGGAATGGATGTCCTTCAGTTAGTTCTCTAAATCATATTGATATCATACTTATATCCGAAGAAAATATTCGGCATGGTTTTATGACTAATCAGTTCTATAAATTTAGATTCTTTGATTTTTTTGGCATGTTCTAAAAGTAACGTGTAAATAGTGATGTTGACGTACCATAAGTCGTTTGCCACTTTAGAATAAATCGTCATTTTTGGTCTCGTCTGTTTAAATATAAGTATTCCTTTTTTTGGGATATTCTTCCCCAAATATTCTACATATTTTCATGTTCTGTAGGGTTAGTTAGTTTTACTCAATGTCACCCTCTTCAAATTATAATAAAATCATTTTGAATACATCGATCACGTGAATAATGCTTGACAAGAGGTTCATAACTTCTCATATTAGGTTATTTTCATCGTAATAAACCCTTACTCTCTCTTGCGAATTCTTTCAATCATCTACGTTCTGCATATTTAGCAGATTCATTTTAGAAAATTGTTGCTCTCATCATTTCTCCTTTATAATTTTTGTTTCTTGTATTGCAATGTCAAATAAACACTAGTGATGATACATTTTGTTTGCTAACTTCTGCTGAATTTCTACTCATATACTAAAATATATACAGGGCTATTCAAATTCGTTTCTGTACATGGGGATCTCGTAAACGATAAGAAATAGAGTGTCGGTTAAATTATGGCAAAGTTGCGTATTTTAGAGACCTATTCAATGATGTGAAGAAATCGAATAAAGCTCTTTTGGTTCTGAAGATATACAGGAAAAACCAAAAAAAACTCAAATTATTTTTTTGCCTATATCTTCTTTATTCGCAGACATATTGAAAATCTGTCCACATTTTGCTATGAACACTTGATGTGGGCTCTCAGAATATATCCATGAATCTTTTATACAGGGTGTCATCTGACTTGGGCCACCCCCATCTTTGAATTTTTAAATACGGACCTGTATTTTTTGTTGTAGTTTTTAGATCGTAGATGTTCACTTCATACTGAGAACTAAAATAAAATTCATTTTGATGAAATTGTATATAATGAATAAAAAAAATTGGAATTAGAGTTTTTTTCGATTTTTTACATTTTCTGAGAACATTTACTATAGTAATGTATATTTTTTTACAGAAAGTAGAGATTCCAACGAACAAAAAGCACACCGAATTTTTGTAAAAAGCTGATATTTTGACGCGAGAATTTTCAATTGAAAATTAGGGAGCTTTTTTATATCAAGTCAATATAAGATGAAAAAATAAATATTTCAATTCAAATAAATCACAGTGTATTTGGGACATAAAAAGGCAAGTTTCCACCGAGTTGCTTAGAAAAAATTTTTTTTTCGAAAAAAAAAAAATTGGTTATTTGAATTTTTCACATAAATTTTGTGGTTATGTGAAAAAATTGTAAATACAAAAGTTGTAGATCTTTTTATAACTTTGCTATTCAACTTTTTTCCATAGAACTTGTAGTTTTGCCGCAATTCGAGATAAATCATCTTTTACTCTTGAAAAGTCACCCCCTCCCTCTTCTCGAACTCAGATCGCCCGTAATTTATTTTTCCTTTCATTTTTATCATATCCCCCTCCTTTTCTAATGGGTTTTTTTGGTTTTGGTTTCAAAAATTATCGACCCTGGTCTAAGGAACATTTAGTTTTATTTATTCTTTCAGGGATTTCAAATGATTTCATACCATATTAGAAAATGGAAGTCCGAACAAAGAAATGGGATGATGTTAGTTCTGGATAAGATGGAACATGGTATTTCGTATATGCTCTGTACCTCATTTTATATCGTGTCCACAGGTCTTCGTTGAGATTTGATTATAGTCTGTCTAGTTCCTTGGATCTAGTCTGGTTGTGAGTCTGATAAATCTGTGTATGAGAATATTCAAAACGAAATTCAACCGAGCAAAATGCTAATGGGACTTAGGTATCATCGAGGTAGGGGCACAGAATATCTTACACTTAGCCTCTCACTCTGAGGGGTCAAGTTTCTGAGATCTTTATTCCTTGTTGAAGGTGTTTATGATGCTACTTTTCAAAACTAATTGAAGTCAAGACACTATCACGATGTCATCTCGACAGGTTGTTAGACCAACATTTCAACCATGTTCATGTTCACTAACAACTCGACAAAATTTCAAGATTGACAATAGACACTTCAAAATAGTCAAAAGTTCATAACTACTGTTCCGTGTTGAGTGAAATTTGTGTAAGGTATTTACCAATTAGTGGCGGCGCAAGACCTAAATTTAATGTGGGGAGGGTAGATTTCGCGAGGCTCTGTGATGGTGCATGAAGAAAGATTTGTAAAATAAAAAAAAAACACTTGAAATTAAACAATTCTTAAGCAACAAAATTACAAAGAAAAAACACTCAGAAGTAATGAAAAAACATAACATCTAGGTCGCCGTTTTTTGAAACCCCAGTCAAAATCATTGACACTGCGGCTATTTACTCACTTTACTTTTTTTTGCTGAACTAGATTCCATTTTCTCCCTTTATCTCTATATCTCTTAGTGCCTAAGTCGACATGATTGATAAATTATGAAGAATGCACCAATATTGTATCCGTAACCTGTAAAAAAAATAACATTTGTAGTTACTCAAGTATAATTAACTTATAAGAATTGGACTAATTCGTTTAAAAAAAATTGGATGATTATAATATATAATAATATTACTTTGTATATTACCTACTTTATTATTTCACTAACGTAATATATGTTTAATACAATAGGTATAATACGCCTAATGAAAAAAGGAATAAGTTGAATTCTAGCGCAACAAATCGAAGATATGAAACAAATAATAGACGTAACTGTTAATTATGTAATATTTTGTAGAGAAAACTATTAAAAATATGAGTGTAAGTATAATACATTTTTCTTACGTTATTCCTGATAAATAAAATATTTTTGATAAATATTTGATAAATATTTGATAAATAAATTATTTTTCTTCACGACACAATCCAAATTTCTTCTTATTAAACACGTGTTATCGTTTCAAAAATATGTAACACTATTATTTACCCTCTCATCAAATACTTTTAGAAATTATAATATAGGAACACAAAGCGAGACTGCGTCTGCGCATGCGATACTTTCATTGGCTTTCTATTAAGGGGAAGTCCCGAGGTCTCTGGCCAATAATTCTCCGCGATAGCAGCTTAACGCCAAGTGATGTTGCCAGACTGAATGAAAAGGAATGATTAGAAACGACAAACATGATAATTTTTCAATTAATTAATTTTATAATATGTTACTTTATCAGAAAAAGAAATATATTCACGAATTTTTTAATCATATGCATTCGTGCGCCGAAGAATGGAATGTCTTTAGGTTGAGAATTTTCTGATGTATTATTTATATAAAAAAATTCATGGCGTTATAACTATAGCTAGAAATCAAAACTTAAAGAAGCGTAGAATCAGTGTCAACGGTTAAAAATTTGGACTTCAGTTTCGTAAAAATTACCAAAATTTCTAAGTAGAACGACCTGTATAATTAATTCCTTATACTATTCTTCCTTATAGTTATAATAGTATAATAATATCTTCATTCTTATAAAATTTAGAATATTTCAAGAGGAAAGGTGTTTTTCATGATTTTTTCATAGATCAGTAAATAATCTCTAAGCACTAAGCTTAACAAAAATCGAAAATTGCAATTTGTGTACAACGTACTTCTAATGTGAAAGGAGCACTCTCTAGATTAAAAATTATTTTTGTTGTATATAGCTTTGTACAAAACTTTTATCTGAAACTGTTTACTATTTCCTTCACTTCCCATATTAATGGACTGGACAAATTCTGTGTCTTAGTTGCATCTACAAATTTCCATTGATATTATTCTCTCGGTTTCTCTTTTTTTGGCGTTATATGAAATAACCACTTTCTTAGTTGTGGAATTGGCCGCGGTGGTAGTACGCCCGACTCACGATCGGAAGGTCGTGGGTTCAATTCTCTCCTCGACCAGATATTTTTCTCGAGATAATTTATCTGGTCGAAGCTGAGATGATTCTGCAACCGTGTTGAAAGGTAAGACCTCGTTAGTCTTTAGCTCGCACAAGTTTTTCAACTTCTGAGAGTTGTCGTTCGTATGGGGACGACAACTGATTAACGGAAAAACAGATTTTATACAGATTTTTATACTACAATTATATTCAAGTAATTTGTCGGGTTAGACTTAATTATAGTGGCACGGTCACATAAGTACAAATTTTGATAAATTGGTCGTTAATTGTATAGTAACATGAAAATTTCGAAATCAATTATTTATAACATGGGTACCTCAAACATATCGTATCACGTAACTTTTGTTCACAGATCTTGCACAATAATTTATTTAAACATTAATTGCAAAGTTACAGCGGTGAATCGGCGCAATGGTTCCGACTCTGGATCTTGAGGCCCTGAGTTCGAAGTCAAGGTTGAACAGATAGTTTTCTTGTAGTCTATTGAAATGTTTCATTTTTCAGGCCTCAGCGTGCGTTTTTCAGAGAATGCCATTTCATTCTTTTGATACAGAAAATTTTATGAGACATCATTTGTTGCAAATTAAACAATTAAATGACCAGAAAAAATGTTATAAAGCCCATAATAATTTTTTTCATTTTCCTTTTCACGATAAAAAGTGATAGAAACAAAGTTGTAGACAATTCAATTTTCTATAAATAATGTCTCATTAAATTTTCTTTAGGGTTGCTAGTTTACGAGATACAGCGTGATTCTTTGCACCCCTTTTTCAAAGATGGCGGCCGGGGGACAAGGGTTACGACTCCACAAACTGGAACTTAAGCTTATACTAACCCCCCCCCCCTACACATATCAATGGATTAAATCAAATAGGTGAATGAATGTCATTACGATGTCATCGATGACATAAGCAGATCAAGCTTATTCCGTGACATTCAAAATCGTAATTCATGAATGAAGTGTGTGTATTTTCTATAATGTTATCCAATTCGGTACTGAAGAGCCTTAGGGCAAGTGTCTTAAGGCGAAACACGTGTATACCAGTTAGGGTGACAGTGTTCCATGTGAGTACAATTAATTACCATTCATTCAAAGTAGAACTCATGTGAATGATATCTGATTCTTATTCCTCCACGAATGTTTGATATACAAACTGAATAGAGAAAAGTATCTTCTGTATAATTCAGTGTTCATATAGAAGTATTTGTTTCGAAAGAATTTTTTCTTTCGTGTAATTCAATGTTTATATGAAAGTAGCTGTTTCAGGAGGACTTTCTTTCAGTTTGTGTCTGAAAGTTACTTCTTTGCATGATCTACACATCCATGTATAGAGTTACTTATTTTCAAATTGAATAATCCTTCCTTTCTTTGGAAGATTCTCTCATCCATTTTTTTGTATCAGATGGAGTAGTAGAAAGCCAAAAACTTTCTTTCCCAAAAAATCATCAAGTTTCATGAATTTTGAACTAGGGTTATTTCAAAGCAACATGTGTATGAAAAGAGCTGGGCATGTGCTATGAAAGAGACGGGTTCCTCTTTACAAAAAAAACAGTCTTTCAGCAAATAAAAATTACTTAATAAACTATCTGTTATATAAATCTTATCACACTGTGAAATTGCTCATTTCTGTGAAAATCAGTTATTTATCAGTCTTATATCACAATCTTCTAAAAATCTTAAGCAATATAATGTATATATTTTTAATAATCAGTCTCCATTGTGAAATAATCAATTTACTGGAAACCTTGTAATGCCACAAGGCTCCTCTTCACAATAAAACAGTCTTTCAGCAATAACAATCTCTTAATGAACTATTTATATCTTATAAAAACCTAATCAAACTTGAACATTGCTTATTTCTATTGAAATCACAGTTATTTATCAGTTTCAAATCACAATCTTACAATATTCTTGAGCATCTCAATATAATTATATATTTTTTTTAATCAGTCCCCTTATGAAATGATTAACTAAAAGCATTTTTGGCAAAAGGAATTTGTAACACCTTCAATGCCACAAGACTCATGTGCACAATAATAACAAATCTTACACTGGTACCATTCTACTTTGCTCTTAGAATGATCTCTTATTACACACAATACAATAATTTTTATCTTGCTGTGAAGTAATCTTCTTGTTTTTCAATTGCCATAGAATAATTTCATCATCTGAGCTTGTTAATGAGGAATCATCGTACAAATATATGTTGCAAAGATATGTGCCTTGAAACTTAGTTTTTTTATTATTTTGTTTTGTTGACATTTTCTCAACACCAACTTTTCTAGGTTTATTTTTCTTCTCTTTCTCCTCGTTTCATTCTTTTCTGATTGATGAATCCTTGAGTAACATTTTGTAGGCTAAAAGCTGCTAAATAGGCATCTCTAACAAACTGCGTAATTTGGTAGTTTGTAGTGTATTGAAAGAGCCAGTTTTCGTGCCATGAAAGAACCTGCTTTTTCAAAGCTTCACAAGTGGCTCTTCCAAAACATTTTGTCATTTAAGTTGTAAACTCAAAATACAGCTATTTCGCGTAAACATTATGACATCAATATTACCGTAAAATAATGCGTAACAATACAACATATCAATTTTATCAACTCATGATGAACTTTTCTTTGTAAAACAAATTAAGTCAACTCAAACAAACATACTTTTTGGTCCTAAAAATCTTTGATGTGGTATACCGACGTCATTCGTTTTCGCAGAACTGTCAAATGTTTGTAGATGACAACTATTCAGTGTTGCCATACAAACATCAAAATTAAATTATGGTAGGATTTTGGTAAGTAGTAGAAAATCACATCGGTCCTTTCAAAGTCTGACTCTTTCATACACACTCTCTCTCCTATAGCAACACTGTCGCAAAATTTTTCGTCCTGAAATTTTTCATATATGATAGGGTGTTTTTGAAACATGCGGCAAATATTTAAGGACTATTCCTTGGATTCTGAGGATATTTTGTCCTTTGATGATTTTTGATAGGGCGCTTTGTTGTAACATGTTTCTTAATCTACAAGAACTGTTGAAAATGACTACCCCCCGCTCGGATGCAAGAATCCAAACTTCTCATCGACTCCCGAACTCTTTCAAAAACACGAGTATCGTTTCTGATTGCGTACACCCAGCAATTGTCCGATTTCTCAAATCTTCCACATCTTCCATTGGAGTTGTCGATAGGCACCAACGGAATTGTTAGATTTTGTATTACTTGGTAGGTCCAGTGTAGTACGCTATACTTTTATTTCGGCTACGTTAATAATTTCAAAATAACCAAAATTGTTATTATCGAAATTATTTTTCGCCCCGTATCTTCGAAACAAAGCGCCCTATCAAAAATCATCGAAGAATAAAATATCCTTAGAATAGAAAGTAAATGCCTGTTATACAGGCATTTACTTTCTATTCTGCCTGTATAACAGGCATTTACTTAATTTTATATGAATCTTGTACCTGTGCATGTGAAGTAGGTATTCAGAAATACGTGAAGAATTATTAGAAAAACCTGAACCTGCTTTAGGTAGCTGCATTCTGAAGATCAATTTTGTCGTTTTACAGATGACTCCTAAACTAACGATTTTTAGAAACATGATCAATAGGGATTTTTTCAATTTATACCTATGATTGTTTATATACGTTTTTGAATTTGAATAACATATAGATGCAGAATGTATTCCAATAATTTCATTTTTAAGCAATTTATGTTGTGTTCTTAGGAGAATTTCTCTCCAACAGCGTTTTTGCGGTTTGATTGAAAAAACAGGAGTGGTATAACACTATAATTGAAATATGAATATAAATGCATATTTCAATTGTAATTTGAATGATAATGAGGACAGAAAAAAATTATCAGCGTTTTTATAGGAAGGTATTTTCAATTCAAAGAACTGAAAGTAATGAGTTTTTTAGCAATTTCCAACATTTTTGTGACATCTTTTTATAACATAAAATATATCAATATCCTTGTCCCCAAATTTTCATACCACCATTATAATTGATCTACATTGACTGTAAACACTATCGATTTTTAGGGATATCCATGACATGGATAAGCATGTAAATCCGACCAGATATATCTGAGCAACTGAAAATTAAAAATGGCTAAAATTTCAAATAATTTTTTATTCCGCCAAAATCGCACTCATAGGGCTGAAATTTGGTGTCTCACGAAAAAAGTTTGCGTCAAAAAATGTTTCTGCGAGATATTGCGAAGTTTCGTAAATAACAAACGAAATGTATTAGCTGCTCTATAAATTTTCAATCAATGAAACATCATTATGTCAATGTACTTCTTCAGTTTGAGTACACAGAAATAAAATTTAGTGAGATAGTGAAATTTTAATACGTTTCAACCATGCTTTATAGCACGGTCGAAACCGCGATTTCACTGGTAATTTTGCAAAATTTCCAAACGTAATTTTTAAAACTGAAGCGGTGTTATGTGATGAAATCGGCTGATACTTGATGAAAATCCATTCTATAGACACTCCTGAATAAGCTATTGTATAGCGAAACACGTGTTGCCTTTTTGTGAAACTGTCTAGTGAAAATATCTAATGGGGCGATGTTGACTCTTTTCTTAGAGTTTTGAAGTCATTTTTATATTCGCATTTGTTACTAGCACAACTATTCATCTTTTGGCAAAATTAATATGCCAGATGTTATTTTTTCCACAAGTTACCACATATTTTGAAAATCATCAAAGTCGGTTCAGAACTGGCGAAGATATGGATTTTTTTTTTTGTGAATAAAAGACACTAAAAGACATATTCATGCCGTTATGAATTGTTAAGTGCTTTTATCTGGCCGAATTTTGATGGAATTTAGTTTCAAAACTACACAAAATGACCGTCTTAAGAATTTCTACAAAGATCAACATTTTGGTAAAGTAAGGAGAAAAATGCAAATACTGTTTTTTATATCCGAACATATTTTCCAAGTTTTAACAATTCTGTCAGTGTTTAAAATGAAAATAATTTTGACACTTTATTCCTGATGATTTCATCTATCGAACTTCCTAGGTTACTACATGCTATTAATTTATTTTGCTTCTTGGATGGTACGCTTGGATAACAGTTCCATTGTCTTAAAATGTGTTAACAGATTACAAATCTACGGAAAAAAAATAAAAGGAAAAATGAATTGAATGAATAATCATTGACACTAAAATTATTTGGACTGAATTACTCAGTTGAGTTGGTTAAAAAAGGAAAAATTGAGCAAAAATTTTCAGAATGCTGATTTGTGAAGAAAACAAAGTATTGTGACCTGAAACGAAAATGAAATGATGATGGGTTTAGTGAAATGTCAATTTGATACAAACAATAGAAAATTGATACAGAATTAGAACTGAAATCTCTGGTGAAACAAGCACTATTCCCAAAGTTCAGAACTGTGACACTTTTCTCGACGCGTGTTTAACCAAGCAAGTTGGCGTCCTCAGGAGATGAAGAGATTAGGGAGCCGTTTTCGTTTTGAATTGAAATTGAGATAGTTACAATAAAATAAAACAATCAAGGTAAATGATGAAGGAAAGCTAAATGAATGAAAAATAAGAAAAATATTTCGAAACGCCGTTTGGATTATAAGTATCCATTATCATCTTTGGTTGATAAATGACCTATTCCTGAAAACAGAGACTATTCATAGGTCACTGCGGTGCTTTCACCTCTCCCCACTATCTCCTCCTATTTTTCAGTACGTGCAACGTAGACTATTTTTCCGATTGATTAGAGGTTTTCATATATTGCGTATCCTCACACTAGCCTGGCTAAATGCGTCGTTAGTCACCATGTACGTAGCTTCTTTGCAATTTCTCTTAAACCAGTGTTCTTCGTTGTGGATGATCTCAGTTACGGATATTATGTTGCTGAGTGTAAATATGCACCGCTATTACCGATTTGCCGCTACAAAAAAGTGTCCAGTTCCGTGTCAACATGGTTCTATACCAAAAAGTTGCTGTCAACGTATCGCAATCAGACTTAGAGCTTTTTGTGTGCTTTTTCAATGGTCAGCGTTTCCATGTATGTTAGCTACGTCGAAACTGTTAATTGATCTTATTCTGAGACTTCGCCGTGCTATTTCGGCCTTGTATGAAAACTCAACTTAACTGAGTGATTCCAAATCTGTAACATTCCCAGAATGCGTGAGTTGATATTATGAATTCTTGAATTATTAGGTCATACTTCTTCCACAGAATGCTAGATGGTGAACAGCACCTAAACATATTTCGAATTATTTCCCAGACCTAATGTGCTGCTCCTCAAAAATTGACATTAACATATTCATCCGATTAATTGTAAGTTTCATTTTGACAATTGCTTGATTGACAGAACTCCATGCGGTTTGGTATACGTTTGGTGCACGCACTGTGCTACTACTATAACGGTATGCTTTCATATTGTAAAAGGTATATCTGGTCACAGAATTTGGTTGGAGCAGGATGCTGCGCCTTTACAATGTCCAGTTCGGCAATACCTTGATGGATTGGCAGAAGAGAACCTATTGAATATCCAACAAGATCACCAGACTCAACACCGTTGGAGCATTTTCTCTGAGATTATTTAAGCGGTGGAGTTTATTTTAGCAGACCTGAAAATATTGAGCCGTTAAAGAAAAAGACTTGCCGACTTGGGGTCGATAACCCCAATAATAGTAGATAACGTTCAAAAACTTTTGTTTGCAGATTAGGGCATTGTCTGACCGTTAATGGACAACAATTCCAATATTCAATTATTATTTAGTGTATCATTCTTCAAAAATCTAGATGAATTTTGTTGTTGTTTCAATATCGTATATCGTTATTCATCAACTGTATTCTGTAATGACAAAAGACCGTTATTAATCATATAAGAGGCCAGGCCAATACCGTGATTTCTCAAAGAAGGATCAGGAGGGGGAGGGCTATTTACGTCCGCAATTTATTTTCAAATTGTACTTTCAAAAACCCAAAACTATAACTTCTGAACGCGACAAGTATCAAGGTCGAGAAAATTTGAGTAGAAGAGCATCATTTTCAATACTTTTTGGTAAAAAAGACCGTAATGTTGCATCACTCGTCGCTGAGAGGGCACTACCAACTTTTTTTAAAATAGTAAGGGGGGTCTCGTGACATTTCTTTTGATAGCTACTTCATTTGTTTATGTAGAACTCTTTTATTTTCAGAAATCAGATCAGCCCTGAATAATTAGTAGTGTTACATTTGAAGAATGTAAACTTTCACGATCTAAGATGACTGTATGAAGGTTATTTTCCGTGTCTTCTGGCCGTGGTCTGCAGGTTTTTATGCCTGACGTTTCGTCTACTGCTGCGGTAGGCATTTTCAAAGGCGATGTGGTAACGGTCGCAATACCTGAACTGGTGCTCTAGTAATTCGTGTAATCCGCGTTTGAAAATTTTCATCCCAACTTTTGCACTAATTATGCATTTTTCAATTAATAATTTTTTTGAAACTGAAAGTTTACATAAAAACCCTGATAATTAACAAACTGATACCCTAGAATTTTGTTCACTTCGTGAAGTTATCCTCAATAGACTAATGAATAGATCGCTGTTGCAAGAATTACAAAATTTTCATTTTTCACTTTTTTAATAACAATTAAAAATTGAAAACAAAATAATACATATTTTTTTTAATCTTGATTGTTTCGATGTCTAACGATTAAAAGCTACTTATTTTTTTTTACTGCCATTGTTAAAGTAATTGTTAAACATATACATTCTTTGTGAGTAAATCTAAAAAATTTTTTTCGTAATATGCTTATTGATGGAAATTATGATTTTTAGATAAAAAACGGTTCCATGAAAAAATTTATTTGTTGCTAAAATGCGTTTATTTATTTATTGCTACCAAGTATTGAAATTAAAGATCCTCTTTTTTCTGAAAATCATACATTCTATTGTTGTTTGAGATTTCAAGAAAATGCTTTTTTTTTTTCGTTTTTCATTTGTTTATTCAAAAACAATTTGTTATAAATTTATGATTTTTTTTCATTTATTTTTTCAATACTTAATTATGTAATAAAGGTAGTAGTATTTTTTTTCTATTTTTTATATAGCTTTTAATATTATTATGCCTTGAAACTTGTCATTTTCATCCGCTCTTTTGTTTTTTAAATTATAATAACTCTTAAACTATTGCAGATATGACAATAATGCTTCAGGTCTTTTTTGTTTATTTTTAATTCATTAACAATTTCAACTTTTTATTCAAGTTCTAACACTATTATTCAACAAATTATTGATTATTGTTTATAAAAAAAATCTAAGTCTTTTCAATGCACAACTATTTTTATTTCATTTTTAAATTTCATTATTGGCTGAAACGAAGTAGGATTTTGTTACTAACTATTTAATTTACAATTGTTTTTTAGAAATATAGTCAAATGGATCTTATAAAGTTATAATGAGGAATTGTATTAAAAAAATCAAAAATTGAATGAATAGTTGAATTGAAAGGGTTATATTTTTAGGAGTGATTAATTTTTGGGAAAGAAAGTTTTTGGCTTTCTACTACTCCATCTGATACAAAAAAAATGGATGAGAGAATCTTCCAAAGAAAGGAAGGAAGTAATCAATTTGAAAATAAGTAACTCTATACATGGATGTGTAGATCATGCAAAGAAGTAACTTTCAGACACAAACTGAAAGAAAGTCCTCCTTCCTTTCTCTGGAAAATTCTCTCATCCATTTTTTTGTATCAGATGGAGTAGTAGAAAGCCAAAAACTTTCTTTCCCAATGAATGAATAGTATTTTTGAACTTATTTAATCATATTTTGTATAGTTAACAAATGTTTCCAATTATGTTTGACTACTCATTTGCAATCTTTTGGATCGTTTTTGTTCCGGCAGGTCATCATCTTCGGTTTCTGATATTTTCTCTTGTCCTGATGTTTCTTGAGCTTCCTCATTGTCGTCTTCCAATATTGGTTGGCGGTATTCTTCAACACCCATTGGATAATCTTGATAATTATCAATGTCGTCTTCATTTTGATCGATTGTATGTAATCGACCGATCAAGCCATCAGCAGCATCATTGTCAAGAGGAAGATCCAACTTCAGTTTGATCTTCCTCTTGAAGATGATGACTTGGTGATCGAAACACGTGTCGAGGTTTGGTTTTGGTGTTGGAAAAAACTCGTAATTTTCGGAGACTATATAAAATTTTTAGAAGAAATTAGTACATGTGAACTAGACTAAAGCTAACGTAGGAATATGTAGGAACATATGGAAACCCATAAACAAGCGGAAAACGGCAAACTCCCGCCAAACGGCCAGTTCCCGCTAAACTGGTAAAGCGGAGAGAGGGAATAGATAGACGATTGTGGATACTAACAGTTGAAACGTCCTAATTGTTTTTTCATTTCAGGATTGTTTCCATTAATATAATTGTTATTTTCAGCTATTCATGTAATTTCATTGATTATTTCAGGGATTTCGAATCATTTTATATCATACTAGTACTATGTTTTGCTGTATCGCTGCTGTTCCAATGTTTTGACAGAATCAGAATCAACGAACTTAAGCGTGCGCTGCGTTATTGAAAAGTGCTTTCAAAAAATTGTTCTACAGCGCCATCTAGTGGCGAGTTACAGAAAAATCGATAGCCTAAAAACCTTCTCTATGAAAAATTACTTATACATGTCAAGTTTCATCACGATTGGTTGAGCGATGTAGAAGTTTATCACTTACCAACCAACCAACCAACCAACTAACCAACCAACAAACATCCATTTTTATACAGGGTGTCCCTGGACTTCCTCTTTTCCTCTCGGGAATGTATAGATGGGGTCAAAATATCACCAGTACTTCATATAACTTTTTTTCCTAAAATCCTTCGTTACCAAGTAACGGGCCCTCGAAGTTACAAAATGAAAAATGTTTTTCTTTGATAACTTTTCAAGTGAATATTCAAAATCATCCAAATTTTGGTAATTGACTAAACAAATGAATTCCTTCGATGAGCTTTCATGCAGGAGTCAGTTGTTTTGCTACAAAGTCAGGAACGGACTACCCCCGATGGTCCACACCCCAAAACTTTGAAATGACAGATATTTTTCAACAAATTAAGGTTACTTGGACAATTTTATGAATAAAAGTACTCGTGTGGAAAGTCGATCGGAGCAACGAGTCTTGATAAAAATGTAGTTTCACTCGACGACATCAAACCCGCTCGTCCACCATTATTTGAAATGAATAATTATCAAAGCAGAAATAATAATGATAATGTTAATTCAACAACATTTATCCTGAGATGTCTACCATTATTCGAAAATATTAGTTTTTAAGGAAAATGGAAATGATACGTAAAATGTTCATAACGAATTTTTATAATGCAAACACGTTTAACTAACGAAACTCAAGAGCCTCAAGAGCAAACAGAAATGAAAAATCCGCTACAGAAACTGCTCGATATGACCACCTTCTCTCTCTATACATTTTCTTAGTCTGCGAAGACACCCTCTCTGTACTTGAAATAGCATTCCAGGGTCGTTTCGTATGGCTTCACAGAAAGAAATCCAATGGATTTAAATCCGGAGACCGCGATGGCCATGAATATGGCCCACCTCTACCAATCCATCTATTGTGGAAAATATGGTTCAGATGGTCACGCACAATCAAACTAAAATGAGGAGGAGCGCCATCATGCATCAACCACATATCTCTTCGGGTTTGCAATGGAACATGCTCCAAAAGTCCATTCAAATCGTTCTGAATGAACTCCAAATAACGTTCTCCATTCAATCGGTCCTGTAGAACGAATGGTCCTATAAGATGGTTTCCTATGATACCAGCCCAAACATTCACGTTGAATTTCCGTTGGTGTTTGGTTTGCAATATCCCATGGGGATTTTCTTCGGCCCATATATGGAGATTATGAGAGTTGATAACTCCATCTCTACTGAAACCTGCTTCATCAGTGAATAAAACTCGATTAATAAAAGTCATATCCTCTCTTTGCCTATCCATGAACCAATTGGCATATTCCAGTCGTGCTGGAAAATCTTGAGGTGTCATGGCATGTACCTTCTGGATGTGAAATGGGTGGAGCAGTTGTTCCCTAATTATTCTATGAATAGTGGACTTGGATGTATGGAACTGTTCTGATAGATTTCTGATGCTCATTGAAGGATCATCAGCGACGGCTTCCAAAATATTTTCCTCCAATACAACGGTACGTACAGTCCTAGGAGCGCCCTAACCACCTCGTTTTGGCAAAACTGTACCTACAATAATATCGAAATAAAACAATGTGCTCAAATTAATTATCAATTATTACATACCTGTCTCCCTCAAGCTGCGATCGACACGCTCGAATGTTTCTCTTGACGGTACCGTTCGATTGGGAAAATGCTCGGAATACAGACGACGAGCTTCTGCAGCATTAAAAAATGCTCGTCCATAAAATACATGCATATCTGCATATTCATTGAATGTAAACTGTTCGGCCATATCAAAAAAATTCAAAATATCCTATAGAATATTGACAATACAATGATAGTCATATGACAACGCACCACTCAACAAAACAAAATCGCATTCCAGTTTCTCATTTTTTATCAAAACTTTCTAAAAGGTTTTTTGTCAACATCTGTGCAGCCGTTTTTGTAGTTCATTCGTTTGCTTTTTATTAGTATAGTAAATATTTTTTCCGATGTGCGTTTTTTCAGCTAAATTTAGATTCGTGTTAAAGAATTTCTCCCATAAAATTATAATTATCAGTGAAACTCCTCAACAGTTTAGCTGTGAAGAAGAATTTGAAACATTCGAATGTTGAGTTTCATGAGATTCAGATAACTGATCAACACGAAACGTGATTATTCCACACGTATTATGTACATACAAAAATGGAATGAATTCGATATTTCATAGTAGAGTAGCTTGTTAGTTTAAAAACACCACGAATCTACAGAACTTGATATTTCTTTTGAAAAAATATCTGCTATCACAATTGTGACTTAAACTTCCATATAGGTACTGTACTTTTTGTTTACGACTTCATTTTAGCACACTTTGTATTATTCCTGTTATAAATGTTGTTGAATTAACGTTATCATTATTATTTCTGCTTTGATAATTATTCATTTCAAATAATGGTGGACGAGCGGGTTTGATGTCGTCGAGTGAAACTACATTTTTATCAAGACTCGTTGCTTCGATCGACTTTCCACACGAGTACTTTTATTCATAAAATTGTCCAAGTAACCTTAATTTGTTGAAAAATATCTGTCATTTCAAAGTTTTGGGGTGTGGACCATCGGGGTAGTCCGTTCCTGACTTTGTAGCAAAACAACTGACTCCTGCATGAAAGCTCATCGAAGGAATTCATTTGTTTAGTCAATTACCAAAATTTGGATGATTTTGAATATTCACTTGAAAAGTTATCAAAGAAAAAACTTTTTCATTTTGTAACTTCGAGGGCCCGTTACTTGGTAACGAAGGATTTTAGGAAAAAAAGTTATATGAAGTACTGGTGATATTTTGACCCCATCTATACATTCCCGAGAGGAAAAGAGGAAGTCCAGGGACACCCTGTATATTAGGATTAGACAATGGAAGTCCGAACTAATGAAATATTAATTTGCTCTTCAACAGTCAACTCTGATTGGTGTGAAGGTGTGAGATCATTCGAGATACCTATTTTACGTTCTTACCCAACAAGAAACGATCACATAGTTGACACTAATTCCAATAGTCAAAGAAAAAACTATTTCACTTTTCGAATTGACTTCTTGGCGGTGATCCTCTTCATCGACGCATTCGCCAAATTTAACATGATTTCGAATAATTTGCCGAAGGATTTTAAGTGTGTAAGTTAGGTTCCGAGATAAGAGTGCCACCAATCGTATCTTTTTGAAAAATAATATATATTTCAAATAAAACTCACACAGTATATACTTGAAATTTGAATGTGAAAAACAAAGAGCGTATTTTCTCTAGCGGTTAGGTTAATGTTTGTATTCAATTCAAGGAAACGAACTCGAGTTATACAGGTATTCAATATGAAGTATCTGTTTGATTTCTGATAAACCTTCTACAGTTTTAAGTTGAAGTGATGCAAAATTCCTTATGTTCTCAATTTTATTCGAAAATGAAATGAAAATCTCAGTTTGGTTAGCTCCCAGTTATACACCTAATCAGTAGAAATATATAATCAGTCTCATGCATTATGTATGAGTAGGTACATAATGTATTAAGTTTTAATATACGCAACAACTTATAAGTTAAACATAAAATAGGAACCAAAAAGGTCCACTAATGCCTGTCTATCGAACTGCTATTAAATGAGAATTTGATACACTTTCAAAGAAGGAGGTATTCAGTCCCTATTGTCATGCTAACGCCTTGATAATGTCCAATTATTTTGTTGATTTAGAATGTACATATTTATTCAATGTAATAAAAACTGAATCTATACAATTGAAACATTTTCCAACTTTCAAGATGTGCGATACATTTCAGTACACTTGTTATTATTATTTTCTTATTATTGATTCATTAATTCGGGTCTGTCAGATGTCATCTGCTAATTGAATTCCAGTCGGCTGAAGTTTTTGATAGACGTTCATTTCACAAAATCTGGAATGTCCAAGCAAATCCAAACTTTTGATATCAAAATTTTAAAAAAATTAATAACTTCCTTAACTATCAATGATAAGTCGATAAGATGAGATACTTTGTTTATTATGAAATTCTCAATAGAATAATCTCCTGTTTGTTTTTCATTTCTCAAATGTTCGAAATTTAAATTTTAATATTCTTTACTTACGCCCAAGGCTAAGTAGAGAAAGTGAGCAAATGAACTGAATTATTACGTTTATTGTTTATCGTGAAATTATTATCATCAGGTAGAGGTTATCATTTTCAATCAGAATTCATTTAATGAAATAGATAGATATAAACAGATGCAATATTTCCAAAATATGAATAATAAGATAATATGTTATACAACCATTTTTCATTCACCCATAATTTATCTGTGAAAATGTCTTGTGTTTTTTTTTAAGTCACTACAGATGTGAAGTACTGGAAGTGTTTTTTCTTGTGATCTCTTCATAAGGCCTATTTATATTATTATTCTAGAAATATGGTTTTTGAGTTGGTTGTCATTGTCGCCTTCCACGAATAAATAACAACAAATAGGTTTAGGATCATTTATATCGAAATCGGGAAAAAAACCAACTAATATAAAAAAGAGATCTAATATTTCACATACTTATGTCGTGATATACATTATTATGAGACTGAATCCGAATTTTGAACAAATACCTCTTCAAAAAAATAAGGGGATTTTTTTATAGAGAATTTCATAATGAATAAATAGGGCTACCTAGGTTTATATCGTTGTGTATTCTTTGAAAGGTCGACGTTTCGCCTTCATCTCAGATGGCATTATGAGGACTTGTTACTGCGCCTTACCACTTGTAGTACTTTTGTAACCTGTTACCTCAGGAGAAAAGAAAAAGTTTATAGGGGCAAACCATTGAACATCAACATGAAATACAAGCCAAACACGAAAGTAACATAAAAAATAAACAGTTATGAAAAATAAGAAGACAAAAACCAAAACGGGGTATACAGCATACAATGCTCGGACTGCAACAAAGTCTATATCGGCCAAACCAAGAAAAAATTGATCCAAAGGTACGACAAGCACAAACAGGCATACATAAACTCAATAGTATATAAATCAAACCTCGCAACACACACCATACAAAACAAACATAATTTCTCCCACCAGAGAACATAAAACTCATAAAACAAGTCAATAAGGGAAACCGTATGAACATTTGGGAAAATTTTACAGTCATAAATCACTTATCGAGGAACAAGTACAAATCAAGACACAACAAGACCTAACATTCAATATATTAAACAAATCAATACACACTCCTAGAAACAGTAAACCTAGAGAAGATCCAACACAAAGAATAGTACCTGATGTAAACCAAATACAGGCAAATTTACCTAAAGAACATGGAGTACCTGTATTGAGGCGTTCGGACGTGATTTATAACATTCCTTGTAACAACTGTAACTTGGATTATATTGGAACAACATCTAGAATTCTTAGTGATAGAATAACTTCACATAGAAGTGATATAAAGCTTAATAAAAAATCATGCGCATTAGCACAACATTCTATAGAAACAGGACATAAACCAAATTACTCTAATATCAAAGTTTTACATACAGAAAAAAATATTTCTAAACGCCTTTTTCTTGAAATGGTTGAAATTAATAAGTCTTCTGTTTGTATGAATAAGAAAACTGGCATTGATAATCTCAGCAATATATACAGTAACTTACTGGAACTATATCAAAAACATGATAATAATGAAAATTGTATCAATCAATAACTCTTTCTTAAAGTCAAAGATTATGAAATCATCATACCCATTGAAAAATTACATTTATGTGAAGGTATGACATTTGTCAAACTAAAATAATCTTACACATGTTCAATCTTCTCCGTCAGTTTATATATTCAATTCATTGTTTTTAACTCCTTTTTACTGTAAGTATGAATTGTAATGTTTTTTGATGGCAAAAAAACGAAAAACTCAATAAATTATAGGCCCTGAAGAAGCTTCCCATTAGAAGCGAAAGCTTGGCAAAGTAGAACAGAGATTTGATTTTTTGACTGAGAGACCCCGTTAATCCATTTTGCTGTACATTTCTACAGTCGCAAAGATTATCCACTTTATATTTATATATATATATATATATATATATATATATATATATATATATATATATATATATATATATATATATATATATATATATATATATATGTTTCAAAAAAATAATCATTAATTCATCAATTTCTATTTTGTCCCCTTCAAAGTGGTCCCCTCAGATATAATACACTCATGTCAACGGTTTTTCAATTCCTCGAAGCTCTCTCGCTGAGAGAGCTTCGGAGAATACGGGTGCTGAAGCATGTTAACGGTGTTGTTTTTTTCCAAAAAATTACGAACATACAATGACGAGTGAGTAGGTGCGTTAACGTGATTACAATAAGTTTTCTTGGTATTGCTTTTCGCAAGCGGCGCATAAATTCAAGATAATACTCCTTATGACTGTTCGACCATATCACAAAAACTTCTGATGCACTACGCCACGGTAAAAACAGTGAAAACCTTGACATTTGATCGAACTTGGCGTGCTTTTTTTGGTCTTGGCTCTCCTGGGTTCTTCCATTGGGACGAATGGTTTCGATATCATAACCATATACCCATGATTCGTCACCAGTTATAACCCTATTGAGCAGATCTGGATCGCCGTTGACGTCATTTAACAATTCCTGAGCTTGCTCATGCGACGGTTTTTTTTTTGGTCAAAATTCGGTAATTTTGGAACGAACTTCGCTGTCACACACTTCATTTCCGAAATAATTGCTTGGCATATGTAACAATTTTCTTCACTTTCTCAACATTATTATCCGTTGTTGGGGCGTCCAGGGCGAGCATCGTCATTCACATCTTCTCGACCCCCTGTGAAAAGTTTGTGCCACTTGTAAACATTTTTCTGACTCAGAGTACTGTCACCGTACACCACTGTCAACATTTCAAGTGTTTTCAGCACTCAATTCCATTTTTTACACAAAATTTGAGGCAAATTCTTTGATCCACTTTTTTTCGATAGCAGAAAACATGCTAAACAGCTGAAACTTTGAACATATGTTCGAGGCGAGTGTACCGACATAAAAAAATTATTAATCGCTTATCGAATGTATGTATGTATGAATATTCACCTTATGTTTTGAATAGTCCACGTATATACAGGGCTTTTCAAAATCGAGTGCATGCCTAAACGGTAAGAAATAAAGAATAGGTTGAATTGTGGCAAATCTACGAATTTTCGTGTACCATTGAACAATAACAAAAAAAACTACTCTAGACCTGTTGTAAAGCGCGTAATGCCTAAAATTTTATAATATCCTCACCCTCTATTTCCATTAAGGCTTTCACGTGTCATACAACCTCCAGAAGTTTGAGGAAAACTTGAAGTTACTGTAGGCAATGATCGCATAATTCAATCAGTTCAATAAAATATACCCTGAAAATATTGGTTTATTCACTTTAACACTTTATTTCAAGATTTTCTCTGAAAATTTTATAAAACCATCTAATGAAAATTTCATAAGTGTTACGTTATGGATTATCATAAGTATAAGTCAACTCAATAAAAAGGAGTCTGTTAGATCCTTTTCCATTTCCAATGATCAATGATTCAATTGAAAAAGTTGGTGGTTGTAAATATTTCACTGAAATAGATTTGAAAGATGCATTTTGGAATATAAGCATTATAGAAAATAGCAGAACGTTTACAGCACTTATAACGGAAGAGGGGCATTATGAATTTCTCAGGTTACCATTCGGATGGAAGAATTCAAGTGCAAAATTTCAGAGTCATTCAGGATGTTCTTGGTGATTTATTGGACGGAAATGTAGTAGCAAATATTGATGATATATTTGTGGAGCTCAAGTTACACTTTGGAGATATATGAAATTATTACTTTAAAAATTTTGTGAATATTTGATGAAAATAACTTCAAAATAAACTTAAAGAAATGTTCTTTTTGTGTGCAAGTGAGTTTTCTAGCTAGAGAAATCGATGGAAATATGAAGATGAGAAATGAAATCACTGAAAAGGTGAAAAATATGAAAAGACCTTATGACATCAAATCATTACAATGTTTAACTGGCCTCACCAGTCATTTTAGTTTAATATCAAATTATAGCAAAATTACACGTCCTTTGGAAGAACTAAAATGTAAAAACAAAAAATGTATCAGAACCGATTTTGAGAATCCCAAATCCTCATTTGAAATATGAATTATCGGAATATGCTTCATATTATGGCTGTGGGGCAATTCTCTATCAAAGAGGTCCAAAAGAAATAAAGAATAGACAACTAAGAGTCATTAGCTATTACTCTAATACTTTTTTAAAACGTGTAATGAATTATCCAGTAACAGAGAAAGAATGCTTGGCGGTGGTAAAAGCAGTGAAACATTTTCCCACCTTTCTAGAAGGACGAAATTTCAAAGTCCATGAAACATTTTCCACCTATGTAGAAGAACGAAATTTCAAAGTCCATACCGACCACCGTGTTTCAACCCAATTTTATCCACTGGAGATCTGAGAGATAGATTGGCAACATGTTTCGATATAGAGGTAAATTATAAAAATGGAAAAGAACTTAAAGATGCTGATGCCATATCAAGATTATGTATTGAAACTACCATCAATATTCAAGACTCTTTTTGGTGTAATTTGATTACTCAAGATTTGTAAAAAGTGGAAGATGGCAGATATCAAGTTGAAAGCAAACAAATAATAAACGAAATTCGAAAACTGTATCACGACGATGCTACTTCAGGAGGTCATGATGGCTATTATAAAACCTATAACAAAATCAAAGCTAGATTCATATGGAAAAACATGACTGAGGATATTAAATATTATACAAAAACTTGTAAGACGTGCAAATAGCAAAATTCAAATACTTAGATTGTCGGGGAGCTAGCCCAACCTATTCAGATTTATTGTGATGATCCTTGATTGTTATAGCTCATTGTCTAGCTTGATCTCTTTGATGAGACTCCATTGCCTTGACAGTGGCCCCTTCATATAGCTGGCAGCCTCTGGTTTTTTTCCCGCATCTTGCGTGTCTCAGCCTTGCTATGGCTTCGCATTCACAGAGCACATGCAGTGCGGTTTCTTCCTCTTCTTGACAGAACCTGCATTGGGTTTTTTCTGCCAGATCCATATTGCTCATATGTTTCCTGAATCGGCTATGCCCCGTTAGAAAACCCACTACTGCCCTTACAACCTCACGGTTATGGTTTAGCAGGTCTTTCGTGAACCTGGGCGATGGTTTCTTCATGAACTCTTTCACCTGCCTCATTTCTAGGAGCTTATTCCACCAATCTATCGATTCTGCTTGCATCCATGGATTTATGGATGTCTTTATACATGCTTTCGCTACCCCGCAGAAGGATTCTGGGCCGATCATAGCCTTGAATGCGCCTTCACGGGCTAGAACATCGGCCTCCTCATTGCCCTTGTGACCCTCATGTCCGCGTACCCAAGCTAGACTAACCCTATTTTGGGTACTTAGCTCTTTGAGTGCGCTCAGACAGCTTTCCACCAGTCTTGAGAAGACTTGGAATGAGCTGAACGCCTTAATTGCCGCCTGGCTGTCGGAGAAAATGGCAATGGTTTTATTTGTGAACTTCTGCCTGTTTATTTTCCCCATGCAGTGTTCAAATACTCACCAAAACCTAACTTCATTCATATCACTAAATGTTCTAAAAATTCATATGAAACCAAACATGTTGATTTTACTAAAATACAAACGAAGTCTGACTTAATAAAACAACCAAATAATTCATTACCATTGTTGAAGAGACAACGAACAAGATATATCTCAGCAAAAGAAATGAAGGAAAACAGTAAATCTGTAAAACAATATTCAGCTAATTTACCATTTCTGAATGAAATATCAAATATAGTAACTGATTGTGAAAAATTATTTACATCTGGAGAATTTCATGAATGGCAAATGAGAGAGGAAAAACAATTAAACATATCAACCTGGAGGAGATGGAATTGCAGAAGGTCTGTAAGAGATGTAAAGTTATTCATGAAATGTTATGAGGATTTTCCTGGTGGTTAGAAGAAATGTCTCGAGGCAGCTGTGAGGCTTCATAATCAGTCACATTTTGAATTTTTAGTTTTACAAGCAGATAAAGTATTAGGTTTGAATGAACAAATAAGGGAAATACCAAAAAAAAACGCCAGGACAATAAATGGAATTCAAGGAGAGGGTTCAAAATCAAGCCAGTAAAAATAGAGAATTGAAACCACCCGAACTGAAAGAAGGAGATAGCATTCTAGTGAAATAAATAAATATTTCCACATAAGTCGTTCATTTTCAACTTTAGCAAGAATTATGATATGCGCTTTGTTCTTGAGAATGTTTTCACGAATTGAAAAGCATGATAAAATATAGGGTATTTGAGAAAATATTATTTTCTGAAATGTTTTAAAAACGGAGCTGTCAATTTTTTTTTCGGCATCGAAAAGGCATAAGGATGTTACTAGTTTGCCCATTTAACTGAATTCGTAGCATCAGTAATAACGGAGTTGGCAGTGGTGCCGACTTAATTTGCAACATTTCAGCGATGCAATGGTAGCCTTCGTGAATTTCGACCAGAGTCAGATAATTTTTCCAATATAAGGATGTTTCATCACAGGAGTGATGACTTTGAAAAGGGGGAAGCTTTGTAGTACATGAACACTCTGTATAATTCTCTTTCATATGTTTTTATTGCTTTGGTGATATAATAAAACTAGTATTGTAAAAATGTTGACAAGTGAAGTGATGAGTTAAGAATTCATCCGCTTGTTTCCTTAAAAGTCTATTACAAGTTTCATAGTCTATTTCAAGAATAAGGTTGAGTAAATGTTTACTACATAAAGACCCCATTAATTCTAATTTATTATTTAATTTATTTAATATCTTCGGATGTACAAATTGAACCTTAAACCGCGAAACACTTCAAAAGTATATAAAGAAATATTGTGAGCCATTTGGAATTGAGGGACAGTTTTAGTGGAAATTTCATACCTTTCCAACAAATATCGATTTTAAATTGTTGTATTGTTGAATGTGATCAACTGAGTTATGTGGTAAAATTTAATGAAAATACCACTTCACTTATAATATGTATTTTACAACAACTAAAACGTGAACAGAGTAACAAGTAAAAGTTTTCATGATGTTCATTCAATGAGTTTCGCATCAGTACTGCCGCCGCATGTTGTCTTTTCGGTGAAGTGCGCAGACTTCCCGGCACACAGCGCGGCGTGGTGAAAATGTCTATGCATCAGGCCTTCCAGAGGCGTCGCACAAAAAAATTGTCTAAGTAACAGTTTGACTGAACATGCCGCCTCCCTTGAAAGAGTTTACCTTTCAACCAATAACAAAACATTAAAAAAATCAAAATATTGCAAAGGAGGTTTCCGCAGCTAAAAGTACAACAGTAAACATCACTTTACAAACTAGTCCGGGAGTTCTATCGGTAAAACACAAACCTTCGAAGCAGCACGTTTAAACACTCCTTTAGAAGTCAAAATCGATACTACACGCACCACTCCATCATCGCCAGGATGCACTTGTACAACGCGTCCCAGCTGCCATTTCAGTGGAGGTAGGTGATCCTCCTTTAGGATTACCATGGTACCAGGCAGAAGAATGCTTTTGGAGGAAGAAGCACGCCACTTGCTCCTCTGCTGAAGTTGCGATAAATAGTCCTTGGACCACTTAACCCAGAAGTGCTGTACCATTTGAGTCAGTTGGTGATATCGCTTGAGTTTGCTAACGTTTAGTAGACTCATATCTTCTTGCGGTAGAGCGGACAAAGATGAGCCAATTAAGAAGTGCCCAGGTGTGAGTATGTTTAGGTCATCAGGATCCTCGGATAGAGGGATAAGTGGACGGGAATTTAAACAAGCTTCTACCTGTGTTATGACAGTGTTAAATTCATCATAGGTGAAATTATTATTTCCCATAATTCGTTTTAGATGGAATTTTGCAGACTTTACTGCTGACTCCCACAGACCACCAAAGTGTGGAGAATGTGCAGGGATAAAATGCCAATTAATTGATGTTTCAGTAAAATAGTCTGAAAATTTTGACTGCGTTGAAGGATTTTGAAGAAATCCATAAAGTGCCTTTAGTTCATTACAAGCGCCCACAAAATTTGTCCCGTTATCAGAGTAAATATTTTGTGATATACCCCGTCTAGCAGTGAACCTTTTAAAGCAGTTCATAAATGCTTCTGTAGTCAAATCATTAGCCAACTCCAAATGAACTGCCTTTGTGGCGAAACAAACAAAAACGCACAAATACCCCTTAAGGACCTTGTGTCCCCTCAACTTATTAGCTTTAATTCCAAAAGGACCAGCATAATCTATTCCGCAATTAGTGAAGGGTCGACTGGGTGTTATACGAGATTTTGGCAAATCGCCCATTATATGTTTAAAAACTACTGGTCGAACCCTAAAACAAGTGACACACTCATGTAAAACGCGTTTTATAGTGCTTCGTCCAGACAAAATCCAATATTTTAAACGAACGTTGGCCAATAAAGCTTGGGATCCAGCATGCAAGTGTTTGTAATGCTCGTGTAAAATGATAAGTTTTGTAAAAGAATGATTTTTTGGTAATAAAATCGGATGTCTTTGATCGTAGGAAATATCTGCGTTGCGTAGTCGGCCGCCTACTCTTATGAGACCCATGTCATCCAAAAATGGATTGAAAGCTAAAATTTTGCTTGAATTCGGTATTGGTTTGGACTTGCGTAACACATACATTTCCTTTTCGAAACCTTGCTGTTGAGCTAGCCGAATTAATGCTTTAAGAGAATTTTGCATTTCCTCCACAGTTAAATGTCCTGAAAACCTGGTTGATGAGGAAGATTTACAATTCCGAGTAAACCTTATACAATACGCTACAACCCTTTGTAATTTCGTAAGACTAGAAAACCTCTGAAATAAGTCTGTTTCAATACTAACACTAAACGCTTGCCGAATAACCTTTACTTCTGGAATATCTACGGGCACCTTGAACCTAGAAATTGGCCATGACTGTTCGTCATTTACCAACCATATCGGCCCATTCCACCATAAGCTGCACGATTTCAAGACTTCTGAGTCTACCCCTCGTGATATGATATCAGCTGGGTTGTCCTGAGACGATATATGATGCCATTGATGTCCCTGAGTTAATTGCTGAATTTCAGCTACCCGATTTGCCACGAAAGTTTTCCAATGGTATGGTTCTTCACTTAACCATGATAACACGATAGTAGAATCGCTCCAAAATTGAACCTTGTCAAACCTTATTTTTAAAGAATCCAAAACTTCGCGTGCCAACTTGGCTGTTAACAAAGCAGCACATAATTCCAACCGTGGCAAGTTTAGCGTTTTCACGGGAGCTACCCTTGACTTGGCGCAAATCAATTTCACCTGGGACCCATTTTGATTAGTGGATTTAATATAAATCACTGACCCGTATGCAAGTTCAGACGCATCTGAAAAACAGTGCAATTGAATTTCTGTAGGATTCGTACAAATAGTTTGACGTGTTATTTCCAATTCATCCAATTTCTTTATACCTTGTTTAAACCTAACCCATGACGTGTGTAGATCAAGGGGAAGTGACTCATCCCAACCTAATTTCATTTTCCAAAGCTCTTGCATTATTAACTTAGCCCTTATGATTGCAGGTCCTACAAGCCCTAAAGGATCAAATATTTGCGCTGTAACGGATAAAACTGTTCGTTTTGTCGCTCTAGTTTGAGAATCATCAATCGATATTTTATACTGTAAAATATCCCGTTCCGAATTCCACAACAACCCTAAAGCCTTCGTAGTTTTATCGTCTGACAAATAATGTTCTATTTCCGCTCTGTCCTCTTCATCGTTGAGAACTTCCGTATGATTTGAAGTCCATTTTCTTAAAATGAATCCAGCTTCTTTCAGAATTTTGCTAATTTGAACCTTCAGCATTTTGGCTTCATTGACTGATTCCGTGCTTAATAGCAAATCGTCCATGTAAAAGTTGTTCAATATGGCCTGACTAGCCATGGGAGAACTTTCTTTATTATCAAGGCCCATTTGTTGCAAACACCTAACCGCTAGAAATGATGCCGGTGCCGTCCCATAAGTGACGGTATTGAGTCGATAAATATTTATCGGCTGATCTGGAGAAAACCTCCAACATATCCTCTGAAGGTCACGATGTTCTTCTTTAATGTACACCTGCCGGTACATTTTTTCAACGTCTCCTGCTATGACTATAGCATGTTTACGAAAACGAAGTAAAATGTTGAAAAGATTATCTTGTAATTTAGGCCCAACCATCAAAACGTCATTCAAAGAAATACCGGTGTCCGTGCATGCAGACCCATCAAACACCACCCTGCACTTTGTTGTCAATGAAGTCTCTTTGAAAATTCCATGGTGTGGCAAATAGTAAAGTGGATAACCGTTTTCAGAGCTTTTTCCGAACTCTTCTGAAATTCCTAAACATGTCATATGACCCAATTCGATATATTCCTTAATAAAAGCATGATATTGAGTTTTCATATAATCATCCTTGTTCAACTTATTTTCTAGCTGTCGAAATCTTTTTAGAGCTATACCAAATGAGTCACCCAATTTCGAAACATTGTCTCTTAAAGGCAAGTTTACAATAAATCTTCCCCTTTCATCCCTTGTTGTTGTTTCCCTAAAGATTTTTTCACAGTTAAGCTCTTCCCTTGACAATGGTTTTTTTTGTTGGTACTCTTCCACCTCCCAAAACTTCTCGAGTTGTTTTTGTATCTGTACATTCGATGATAAATTACATGTTACCGTATTACTCCGTACTTCCGAGAAACCGAGGACTGGTCCCGAAATTACCCAGCCCAACTTAGTTTTTTGAATAACCGGTTGATTTTTACCCAATTTTATTTGCCCAACACAAATTAAATCCCAAAATATTGAAGCACCTAATAAAAGATCCACCTTACTAGGTTTACTAAACTCAAAATCTGCCAGAGTGACATTTGGAGGAATTTTGAAGCAAGTTGAGTCGATGTCTAACGATGGCAAATTTCCCGAAATTTTATCAATTAAAAGAAAACTTGATTCAAATTTGAAGTTATTGAACTTGGAATGAACTGTAGTTTTTACCGAATTTGTGATATTTGTAACACTATGCCCGATACCCGCCACTGGAATCCTGATTTTTTGTGTAGGAAGTTGTAGTCGTTCCCACAATTCTTTTGTCATAAAGTTAGATTGTGAACCCGAATCAAGTAATGTCCTACATTCTTGAAGATTACCATGACCATCTACGATATGTACTAATGCTGTTGATAAAAGAATTTCCGTCGAAGTAACAGTTGCTGTACACTGATAATTTCGTGAAACCGTTTGTATTTCCGACTGTTGATCATTCACCGATTGCATTGAATTCTGATCCAACCCCGCAGATGTACCTACCGATTTACCTTGTACTTGCTCGCCGCTATGCAATAGAGTATTGTGCTTTTTTCCGCATAATTTGCATCCCCCAACGGGACATTGCTCAACCCGATGGCCGTATTTTAGGCAATTCCAACAAGCATTGGATTTTTTAATTTCGTCTCGTTTTGCTGACATACTCAGATTCTGAAATTTTTTACAAGAGAATAGGAAGTGATTCTCCCTGCAAATACCACAAGGTTTGCTTACAGTTACAAATGACCTAGATACGTGTTGTCTATCTAATTTACCCTTTGTTTCCATAAATTTATTTAATGATTTATGCTCGTTTTTTCCTGAATCAATAGCCTCCAGAAGTTGACACTTCTTTTCCAAAAAACCTAGAAATTCTGTCATTTTAGAAAATGCATTACTGGGAACACTTTTTTGCCATTCTCGTTTTGTTGTCGGATCTAATTTATTTTCTAAAATATAAATTAATAGAGTGTCCCACGAGTCAATAGGCTGACCTAAAGATTTCAAAGATCTAGTATCTCTATTTATCACGTCCACCAGTTTTCTTAATTGCTGAAAAGATTCCTTTTGTATTTGAGGAAAATTATAGATCGAATCTATATGGCTTAAGGCAATGAGCTTTTTATTTTCAAAACGATCTCTCAATAATTTCCATGCTTCCACATAATTTTGTTCAGATACTTCCAAAGCCCGAATAACTTCAGCTGCATCACCTTTCAGTGAATTTTTGAGATAATAGAATTTTTGAATGCCTGTTAGATTTGCATTAGTGTGAATCAGCGCTTTGAAAGTATCATGAAACTCCAACCACTCTTTATAAGACCCCTGGAACGATGGAATTTCCATTACTGGCAATTTTACGTTTTTATCTATTTGATTAGTTTGGCCAATGTTTTGACTACCTTGTGCATTCGAATTTGTTATCGAGACATTGCTCACCGTTAACTTACTTTCAGCTATAGTTATCAGTTTGAAATATGTATCTTCAAATGCTTCTCTCTCACTTTCCTGCTCCGGAGAATTATCCAATTGTTCAATACTAGTTTGTAACTCGTCAAATTCATCCCAGCATTCCCTACACTTTTTTATACGTGCCGGTAATTGACCCAGTAAATCTTCTGTTATTGACGTGAGAAATGAATCAAATCTTGTCAACCGCCCTTTAACTATACCTCTTTTACGAATTAAATCATTCAAATCGACCGACATTTTGAGTGATCAAACCTTTGTAAAATAATTCAAATAAAACAACGTAATACTCAAAACACAGACAGAACCCGTTTAAATGAAATGGAGAAGAATAAAAAGGAACGTACTCACTTTACTTCTTCCGTACCGCTTTTTTGTGCCTAGCCGCCTTGAAACTCGAAGGCGATGAATTCTGAATTCCCTCGTCCGAAGTCCGACTTGCGCCGTCTCTGCTTGGTGCTATTTTAAGAACGTGGAGCACTGATGCCGCCGAATGCCTGGCCACGATGTTGAAATGCGCGCCAACTCCTTCCACTTGTTTGATTACGCTGGAGCCCCTTTCTCTGCTCACATTCGCCGATGGTTGTTTGCTACTCCCGAAGTCCCCTGACCTTGGATGTGTGAATCTGCCCCGATGCCGCTTGAAATGATAGGTGTAAACTATCCGCTCGATGGACCATGTATTGTTGAATGTGATCAACTGAGTTATGTGGTAAAATTTAATGAAAATACCACTTCACTTATAATATGTATTTTACAACAACTAAAACGTGAACAGAGTAACAAGTAAAAGTTTTCATGATGTTCATTCAATGAGTTTCGCATCAGTACTGCCGCCGCATGTTGTCTTTTCGGTGAAGTGCGCAGACTTCCCGGCACACAGCGCGGCGTGGTGAAAATGTCTATGCATCAGGCCTTCCAGAGGCGTCGCACAAAAAAATTGTCTAAGTAACAGTTTGACTGAACAATTGTTCATCTGCCATACAACAAATAAATGAAACTACAAATAATATTAAATATAATTTAGACACAAAATATTCTTGTTACCTTAAATTGACCGATTTTGCCAATTTGTATGCAGTTGGCAAGAAATTTATTATTTATGAAGCGGGATTTGCAGTAAAAAGTCTCTTAAAGTTTTTACATTGTCATCAGTGCATTGATAGCTTGTTTCCTAATTATGTTTCAATATGGGTCAAGGACAATGGTCATTTAATTTATCCCTTTGGAAGTGTTGTTAAAATTTGCGAATTATGTGAAAAAATAGTCGAATATCATTTAAACTCATGTGGAGGAAAAATTTCGAAAGATCTAAATGAATAAATTGTTTTTTGTAATTTGTGGATTTATCAATTAGATAACTTTCCTAAGATAAACCACGCATCAGAATTAATGAGCTATTTCTGAAAAATATATAGATATTAAATTCCATTGTGTAGCAAAGCAAACTAATTTTGATAAACAAAAAGTCATCTTTTCAATAAATCAATTATTTTCAAGAAACAATGAATTTTTACACCTATTTTACGATTTACTTTAGATATGTGTCGTTAAAAATGATATTGTCTCAATATGATTTTTTTTAACATTGCATTCATAACTATTCATACTTAATGTTCAATATTTGTACTTGAACTTAATGTAAGTACGGATCTGCCTTTGGCGCCGATACCCCTTAACGCACTTCAGACTTCACTTGCAAGCGCCAATAGTCCTACTTATGCGCATTCCATTGGTTTCTACTTCCATGATCGAAGCCAATTCAATTTCTCCATATTATATGAACAGCGTTGATGATAAATTTGCTATTAATAATACAGGTCCGTTTTTGAAATTTCGAAGTTGAGAGTGCTCCATATCGGATGGTATCCTGTATAAAAACAGTATTAAGATACTTAGATAGGTCACTGAAAACTCCAAATGACAAAGTTGAAACAAATATTCAATATTTCTGTGAACAGAAAGATCACAAGCTGAAATAAAATTTGGAATTTTTCGGGTTTTTCTGCATATCTTCGAAAAAAAAACGATCTAGGGTTGATATTTTGGCATCGTTCATTTGTACCCAAATATAGGCAACTTTGCGACAATTTAACAGATTCTCAATTTCTTACCGTTTACGAGATCCCTAGGTATATTTTCGAATTTGAATAGCCCTGTATATCATACTGGGGCATATCTGACGGGGGTTGTGTCTGGAAACTCAATCCTAAAGAGGAAACGCGACAACACCGCCAACCTATATCCCGCCGGCAGTTCGCGCCAGTCGGTGTAGGTCTTATCGAAGCTCACAAACCGGTTCGCGCGCTCCTACAGAGCGCTGCCTAGCGCCGCTCGCTTCACAGACAGGGCGGTAGGTGTGGATGGAGTAGGTCAGGTTTTCGCGAGATGTTGTCGAGCGTTGAGTCCGTGTGACCGGCTGATATAATGGGTGTGTTGCAGGAATCGCGCGGAAAGAGACCCTTCAAGTTATGGGACGGAAGACGTAACGTGCGCAAGGGGCTGGTGGTGGGAAGTCTCGAGGAGCTGGTGCAACGAGGCAGAGACAAACTAGGAGTTTCCATCGGAGAACCGGTCCGATTGGTCCTCGAGAGCGACGGCACCCAAGTCGAAGACGGCGAGTATTTCCGCACCCTTCCTGCCAACACTATCCTCTTGCTGCTCAGGCCGGGGGAGAGATGGCTACCTGCAGGCGTGGACGTCATCAAAGCAGGTAGGTAGTACTGTCAGATTGAAACCAAAGAAAATTCAGTTGTGGTCAAATTGACTGCAAACTCGAAAATCCATGAAAAATTCAGTGTTGCAAGTTATTCATTAGGCATAATATGTTCAAACCAATTTTCAAAACATTTTTCCACTCTGAAATTAATATTTCGGAAACGTGGTTTTGGAAGGTATCAACAAATTCTTGAGGTGATGAAAATTATCTACTCAATACACATTTCATGTTTCACAAAGGGGGAAAAAAGTAGTTGGGAACGCGGCCAATGAATCTTCAGTTCTGTTTTTCTTCTTCAATTAATGGATTCTTTGATATGCTGGGCGAGACTAGAAATGCCATGATGAAGAATTTTGGAAGTTCTTCTTGACGGTTCAACTGTTGTTGGATTCCGTTCATCTTGATATACCCAAACAGCATATTGTTGCTTAATTTCCTGTTCATAGGAATACATACACGTTCCTTATCACTAAATTTTTCTGAATCCGTCTGAAACAGGTCATTTTCTCACCTAAATGTTTTTGCAAAATTGAATGTTTTAATTTTGGTCACCCTTCACGAGATTCAACACTGAAATTCTGAAAACCGATTTTGAACAGTATTTTCTAATGATGTCTAAAGCTTGAAGTTATACGAAGCGATTTTGTACATTTTTATCGAGTAAGTCCTTTCTCAAAATCATCCAAAGAGAGATGTTAGCTTCTTTTCACTCACTCTCGGATAAGTTATCGTTGATTCTAGAATAATAAAAGGCGACATTTAGAAGGTTCTGATATCACTTTTCAATAGACTCATCTATTCGTGTTAGTAAACATATAAGGCAACCCTCGTAGTTTGTCTGTTTCAATTACCCAGAATGTAGTACAACTGAAACTCGCTTTTGGTAGACCATTTTGTTGAAATAACAGTTCTGATTACGATTCGAAGTTATGTGGGGGTGTGGTCATCACACCCCCACAAAAAAAGGCCGATCAGATACACCGTTTGGCAAAAAGTACAATAAATAAACAGCACTATCTGAATCGATTTGAGAACACCATTTTCAGCTGAATCTGAATTTTTGCGTCCACATCTAAGCGCACATTGTATTGTGGTACTTTCTTGACACAAGTGTTCAGACAATCCCTCTGCAATCTAGTGAATGGTTACTACTGACTTGTACCTAATACACTATCAATAAGTTTTTCCTCACTTCTGATTTTATAAGAGTAAAGCTCATGGAAGAATTACATAATTGTGAGACACTGATGCGATTTGTTGGAATCGTTTATGATCAAGAAAATATTGTTGAGATCATCAACATCACTGAAAATAAGATTTTTTCTAAAAGGTTTCAATTCAGTTTGAGTTGCTATCTTTACTGAGGACAGTTATCTTCAAGTAGTTAGAAAAGGAAACAATCATTATTATGACCCTTTTTTGGACTTTGATGGACTATAAGAGAAATGTTGGTTGTTTGTTTCTGTTTTGCTAGGAATTCCCTCAACCAAATGTGATTTGAAATAGACTTCCAACTTTCACCTACCTATTGGTTATCAATGAAATCTTCATAGATATTTATTTTTTTTATGTTGTTGTTCATAAAACACGACGGTAGCTTTTCAAATAATATGATTTATGTAACCCCCATCAACCAACTTTCATTATCATCTCGGTAGATGAACATTGCCTGTTAATTAGTACTAACAGGTACCGTTCATCATTGAATTCAATTAACTAGTTGCTCAATCAGTCGAATCTATCTGTATTAATAAATTGAGCGAAAAGATCAGCAGGAAGTTACACTGATCCAATATGGCCATTTGACGATATTGTCATTAAATAACAGAATAATGGTAATATTTATTGGTAAATCAAGAACATAAGTTGTGCTTATACTTCAACTCGAATATTTAAACATTTTTTGAGATATTGAAAAAATGAGACAATATTTTCTCTGTTTCCCAAATTCAACTATTTACTGCATTTAGATTGAGAGTTACTGAACATTTCGACCCACTGAAACTTTATTCAATTGATTAGTGGCTTTAGGGTGTTTTTAACTTATTTTCAATGTACTACTTGCGGCCACTGATCACCAGTTATCAGAATGTTTTATAAATATCATATCGGATATCCAGAAAAAGTTTTCTATGACTTCAACTAGTGAGAGATCTAATTATCCCTTTTGAAAAACTTCGACCTTTCAAATATTTTTACTTGTTTACTTTAATGTATATAGATCCTCAAAATTGACTTCGAGTCTAGTCTTATTAATTTAAACAAGAAATATAATTTTTTTATTACAAAAAAAGAAAATATAGTGTATGAGAGTTAATAGAGAATATTCTAAACAGAAAAATTATCAAACATATCGTATAAATAACAAACTGCATAGTTATATCTGTGGTCCTAAACCATCATTATCTTTATTTTTCAATGAGTTCAAATTTTGATGTTTATTGATCGGTATAATATGTATTTACAAGAAGTTATTAACTTCGATTTTTTCACTGTGTAATTTATTCCAAGTAGGTATATCAAAATAACGTATGACAAAAATATTACATACCAGGAGAGTTGAAAAACTTTTAATTTTATTGAGTAATAGTTTTTATTGAATTAATAGTAACAGTACCTACACAGATATCACTGAGTAGTACGTTTGTACGTAGTACGTATAGTTTTCACATTTACATCTATAACTCAGTTCATTCTGATACAATACCCATAACATACTAATCCAAAAATTCAATTCAATCTGTTATGAAATCAATATTTCTTCCATTGCCTCAATATGCAGATGCAAACCTGGCAGTATGGTTGGTCATTGGTCCCATTGTTTCTGGTTTTTATTATTGATTTTCCTTTATGCCGGGCACTTTTCTTCATTAAACCACAAAATTCTCCTTTCAATCAATTGTGATTTTATAAGTAACACTACCTGAAATTGAAGTTTGATCTTATATAGGTGTTTTTGAATTTTCACAAAGGTCCATGATAAGTTATTTCATGTATGTAGACCTACCATTAGCTGAAGGCTTACAGAAAAAATTACTGGATACCCTATACTCTCTCCATGTTTTTTAATCACAAAGTACCATATGGACTGTGACAATGTTAGTCACCAAAGTAAAATTTTCCATGTGCAGAGTCATACTTCAGTTTTTCAAATGTAGTGCGGACCCACCACTTTTCTAGGGTGGATCATTCTATGGAATGAATACGATTATAAGGAAAACGTTCATTTTAATACTATGTCGACTTTAAAATAGTTTCAAATGTTCTAGCTTACCTACTTCAAGAACCGATTAATCTCCACCAATAAATTCGAAGAGACTATTTTTTTCAAAAAATAAACCACCATATACCATAGTTTTCAATGGGAAATATTTTGATAGTATCTGTTGAACTTATCTTCACCCTCTTTCCAATTTGAAGTAGATGGGCATCCATTGAAATTTATTCATTTGAGTACTATTGAATAATCACATATGTACATGAGTAGAGAGATATTCATTACTACTTTTGTAGTCGTTTGGTTAACCGTGTGGTATTTTCGACTAGAGTGGACATAAGTGACAATTTGAACTTGATAATAATACAAATTTGTAACATTATTTCAATAGAGAATAGAAATGTACTTATCAAACTCAATATGAATCTATAAATAGTACTCTACAGAAGAATAATTGTATAAATACGTTTTTAAAGATATTATATCCTAATGCCCGACCTAGTACATTGAAATTAGGGACCCCAACACATTCGAATCACCACATATCCAATCGATTGTATGAATTAGCACTTGACAATCTTTCAAATTCAGAATTTGAAGAGGGTTGAAGGTAAATGTCCAAATAATTTGCAATATATCACCTGTTTCATTTTATCACTTCTCTCAATGATGATTGTTCAAATATTTGTGCACTGTTACAATATCAACTCAGAGAGTTGTCAGTAACTTCTAAAAAATATATTTTTTTGTTTATTCCCAGTAGCAATCTCAGCCATACCTAAAATTGTATGCGAGACCATTCACGCATTGGAACTGCACGATGAGACGCCATCCTGGAAAATCATGGACAACAAGGGGCGCGTCACCGTCGTCCTACACTGGGACCAGAGGTCTGGTCCATCGAGAGCTCCGTCTGAGACGCCTTCGCCGGCTCCGGGTAAGTTTTCACCGAGTAAAAGGCCGCCGCTCGTGATCCAAACAGGAACAGGAGGCAAGAAGGAGACCATCATCAACGACGTTTACGTCCCCGCGCCCGCCCAGCCCCAACCGCGATATGCAAGTCCTCAGATCACTGTGATAAACCACGACGACATCAAACCCGTTCATAGGTTATCAAAACAGGGCAGCTCGTTGGAAAGCGCCACCATCCACATCCACACATCCGAGTGCGCCCATCACGCCCACATGCCACGCGCCGGCAGTCCTCAAAGCAACGGGGCCATCGAGTGCGACTTCCACTGCTGCGCCTTGCACGAAGAAGGGCGCAAGATCGCCGTACACAAGAGCGTGGCCACATCGCCGATCCAAGATACGCAGCAGACTTCTCCCCAGCCTCCTTCCCGACACGTTCGTTTTTTAGACATTGAAGGTGACGGCTATGGCGGGCAGTCCGAACACGAGAGCTCCGAAAGTGAAACGGAGAACACCGTGATGGAGGACGAAGCCGTCACCTCAGAAAAGTTCCTGCTGCTGATCGACCAACTCAGCGTCGACCAGAAACGACATTTGAGTATCAGAGATATAGGCGTCATTTTGGACCGCCTCAGCTCGAAAATCCTGGACGTGGAGAGGCTCGACAGGGAGAGCGAGAGCGACGACTGCTTCAACTGGACGATCAAGGCGACGATCAGAGGAGATATAATGAGGGACCTGGGTGTGATATATAATGGAAATTACTATGCGATCTCGGAACACCCAGGGTATAAAGAAGAAAATGAGGGTGTCATGGAGGAAGCTGAAGAGGAGGAGGAGGAGGAAGATCGGCTGTGAATCGTTAAGCTACTTACCGACTGCCACATGTCAAAATGCACAAAGCAGACTTTAGTAATAAAATGAGCAGGTGCAATATCACATATCCGATGTGACATGTTCGTATCTGTAATGACTCAATAAAATAATGGTGTAACGCGTGCTGCGGTAGGGGTGGGGTGCAGCCGTGGCGTACTGTGTTATACCGTCGAAAGAACTCGATGGACGGTCAGACAATCGCGACGATCTCGTACGATTGAAATCGTCGGCAAATATCGGCAGAAAATAATTTTTTGTATAGGTATTGATCCTGTTGAAAATCATGTAAATCATTTATAAATAATAAATACAAATAAGCGCTTCATGGTTGTTTGTTGTGTGCGGGACGACGCGATGACGGCGCAAAATGAGAGGACTGTTGACTGCCCCCTCCTGGATGGTGGCACATAGGTTAAAATTGCTTTATACTTTTTATAATTATTATGTGGATTGTACTATTCGAGACTTAGCCGATCTAAGGTTACTTATTTTTAAGACGATTAATAGTAAAGTTCATATAGACTTCAATTGGTGAAAATGTTTAGGGTATGAAATATTTGAAATTGAGTTAGGATTGTACATTGCTCAATTAATATTGTTTTTATGAATATTTCACTTACAGATTTGTTGTGATATGATAAAGATATTTAAAAGAAATGATTGAACAGAATCATTTTCGGATTAGCTAATTTTCATGAGAATGGAAAGAACCGTAGGTCTATATTAGATAATTTATATACACGAAACCGGGTACGTTTTTGTCTGCGATCACTTCAGGAGAAGCCCGCACCTCTTTGTGAATTTTTTCGGGTGCACGGCAGGATCCTGAAACGACTGCAGAGTCGCGAGAGAAACGTGGAGGACGTTCTAAAATATGGGTGAGGAACAAAACTGGGAGAATTTTCCTTCTTCCGCCGAGAATGTTCCGAACTGTACAACCACTGCCAATAGGTAATTACCGTTAAACAAACTATTGGGATTTAATAAAGTGTTCTCGTGTAGTGTTGTTCTCATCAGCTGACGGGGCGGGGCAATCCCGGCCGCTCGACTGACCCATTTCCAAGAGGGCGAAGACACTAAATGCCCTATAAGTTGTACTACTACAGCCCTACACGCTGGAATTGCATTCAAACTGCACCGCACTGCGAAACCCGGTTGACTGCGCGGGGGAAGGGAGGGGAACGGAGTATTGCTCGCCGGGGTCGTTGACACCGAGAAGGACGCTCTGCTCCTGTCATGGCACACTGCCCCAATTTCGAAGCGCGATCCACAGGGAAGGGTGACCCAATCACTCAATTTATGCAATACGTTTTTATTCTAATACCCTTCAGGATAGGTAGCGAAAGGATTTCTAGATGACAAAATGTTCTGAATTGAAGGACAACTTTCGGATGATAAGGTAACGAAAAATATCGAAAGGTATATCTCCAAACTAAATTATAACTGGTTTTTTCACTGTTACATACGACGAGACTAGGGAGTTGACTTGAAGTGCTTAACTTTTCAAAATCAAATGAAAATTATTCGTTTAGAAATATATGATGACGAGTCCCAGAAATACCGGACCTAATATCGTTGTTGAACAACTTCAGTCGGCGTTGCCTTTTTCCAATTTGGATAATGGTAAATTTGGGAGAGCCATATTAAATATGTTTTGAAGTGCCATGCAGTGGCTGCCAATATTATCTGCTGTAGTATTTTATAGACAACAGAAAACGCATCCACGCAGTTCTTAAAAATACTGAAAAATTCCAGGCAGATCTAGTGTACCTGCTTATGTGCTTAATTCTTATTGTCAGATTCTAGTATCTGTCTAGAGACAGCATTCATCTCGCTGGGGAAAATGAGATCATCAGCCTGTACCTACAGGGTGTATCAACGATGTGTGGTTGTACTTTCCTATTATAGGTAGAAAAATGTCTCAAGTAAAAGTTGTGAAAAGTAAAGGAAACTCTTTTTCAAAAATAACCATTAATCCATAGGATGTTCAAGACACGTGTGATCTACTGAACTTATAATTTTCAAACGGAACACCCCATATATTTCGACTCGACTGATTTCCTCCAAAAACGTTGATGAGATTCATGTAATGGATGGGCTCATTCAACATCCAATATATTCTACTAGAGCGAACGAGTGAAAAATATATTACACCAAATATCCTTCTGAATAATGTATTTTCATTTCAATAATATAAGCTTTCGGAAAATGTACCTGAGCTTCGACTACTTGATTTCTATAGGAAATGTATCTAGTTCTTGAAGGAAGTATGAAAAAGTGGTGAAATCAAAGCAATTAAGAATCCTTTATTCGATATAGAAAAAACGGGCTAGAAAATGAAATCAATCAATTTGAAAAACTATAATTCCACAAGAGATGTTCAAACAGTTTTTCCTTTTGAGCTATGGTTGAATTAATAAGTCTATCTTCGATTACTTTTAGACGACAGTTAATGTTTATCTCACAATTGAGTAAAAACCTCTCTGATCCTTTTTCTCCAGTGTCGTTGGATTCTCACAGTAGACCAATCCCTTGACATATCTTCAAATAACAGAAATCTAAGAAAATTATGTGTGGGGACATTGCAACTCCCCTAGAAATGTACCGATCGCAATCTCCCGAGTTTTTAACTGCAGATTCTGAACAATTCAAGACACCATTATATTTTTTCTACGTTTTATTCACATGTTGTGCTTTAAAATTCTTGTTTTTCGAATCTTCTCTCTCGAAAAATTTCCGGTATTACATTCATTGAACCAGAATATGGAACTGCCTACAATTAAACTGCTTGAAAGTAGCCTCTGTAATATATATCCAAAATTTATATCATCTAAGTTAAATGAAATCATCTTTGGAACATTTAAATGTTATGAGAATTCACAACCTACTTGAGATTCACTTATTGAAACAGTGTAAGAAAGAAAAAAAAAACGTTTATTCCATACGTGGAACTGTTCGAAAACTTCACTTGAGGACCTCAATATTCCTAGCCTTATTTTTCCAGATTAATGTTATCTGAAGATGTATCAAAGGATAGATTTATTGTGAGAAACCATAGACACGGGAAAATAACGAATCACAGAAATTCTTCAAGAATTCAAAACCTATATTTGCCGAAAGTTCATAGTGTGGATTATTCTGGTACGGCTTTGTTCACGGTATGCTGAATTTGAGAAATTTGAGGAAAAAGTCAATCTCGACTCTTGTAGGTACCTATAGAAAAAGCGCTACTTGGTAATATTATGAATAGAACATAAAAATACACTATTCTCAAGGTTATTTGGTTAAAAAAAAATCCAATTTATCTATTTTGTTGAAAGATACAATTGGCGTACTATTCTCACACATCAAAACTGCAACGGTCTTCTTAACGCGCCAATTTGTTAGGTGAAACAAGTTGGCTCTTCAGGAGATGAAGACGTCAACGTGGTTGGTGAAACGCGCGTTGAAAAGAGCGTTGCAGTTTTGGTGCTTGGAAACAATGATTGTTTTGAACTTATTTTTTTGAGATAAATCTCTTCATAACTCCTGAACCACCCGATATTTCAGTTTTTAAACCCAAACAACCTCATATTTTTGAGAACAACTATTTTGTAAGTAATCAATCGAGTGAAAATGTAAAGAATGTTCCATGTAGAAAACGAAACTCTGGTAAGCCTTTGAACGTCCTGTATTATTACGGATATTTTGAAACATATTAGTTCCTATTTTCCATCACTTTACAACTTTTATTGTAGACATCTTTTTCTATCTCAAATAGGTGAATACATCGTAGATACATCCTATAAGACTTGAAAAAATCATCTAATATGTTACTGAAACGAGAAAAATAATTTAATATACTTAATAAAATGAAATAATTTTCAAGCGTAACCTATAAATTTAAATTAAGAAAAATCACCAGAAGCGGTTAATCTAAAGAAGATCATATGACATGTTTGTTTTATCACTATCAGTCATACTGGTGTGCTTATTCGCTTAATATTGGGATTGCAGTTTTAAGACAATTTTTGATAAAATCTAACACAACGCATCCGTACAAATCGATATTTGATTTTGCGAATATTTGAACACAGCGTATTCATTTCTATTGTTTACAATTAACAAATAATATGCTTCATTGTGTTCAAATGTTTTACCACCTCTATACAATCTCAAAATCAATGAAAATCAAATGAAAATCATTCAAACGAACTGAGTCTGACAAAAAAAGGTGTGTTAAGAAATATTTCGATTTTTTTTTATTCAGTGATTTTGACAATCGCATAAATCAACTACTGCATTGTCATAATGACAAACCTCAGTTACACACTGCACCTCCATATTTTTCTGTTGCAAAGAAAACAACAGATTTCTCTGAAAAAATATTTTTCAGTTTGAGCAAATGAAAGTAGTGTATCATATTCTAGAGAATTATTTTTAATGTATACAAATTTAATGTCGATTTATGTTGTTCTCGACCGTTGTTATTTTCTCAAAACTTCAACCGCTATACAGGTACATGTCAGGTCCGTCACTTCTAGAAATATTATTTTAGTTCCGCATAGTTAAATCAAGATTTGAACAGTTTTTCTTTATTTTTAAAACCGAAAATTTTGATATTCGTGGTTGCACTGGTAGTGCATCGAGAAGACTGTATCAATAACTAGTGGAACTCATCTGCTATTTGATGTTGACTGAGAAAAAAGGCAAAGGAGTATACAGGTAGTTAACTAGGAAAGAAATGGGAAAGGAAGACTAGGGCTTTGAAATAACTCTTCTTCTTTTGTCAAGATAAGTTCTCTGGTAACACGAAATGCCCTGAACTTTTTAAAAAGCTTCCTCCTAGAAAGCAACAACTTCCTTCAAACCCACGCTGAGTAAGCCCTTGGGCAGAGGTACACTTTGAAAGGGTGCTTTTGTGGGTAATCGTGTCTGAGATTTCTCTTTGAAAGGTAAGAACTCTGCTTCTCCTCGGTTGGTTGGATGGTTTCAACTAAACAAACGACCCTCGCACCTTCTACCAAAATATGAACCAACTTGAACCGTTAGAGATACATGACAATTTTGGCGGAGAGGTTTTCTCCAGTAGAGAGGTAGTCATAGGTGACTTTTATATGTCCTATTCGCAAGCAGTTCACCACATATTTTTTTGAATTATGTAAGGAACTCCAATTTTCCCTAGTACAAACACTATGTGTTACTTGGAAAAATAAATTGTTGTTATAAATAGTAGTATGGGCTCGGCATTTTTCATTTCCGAGCTTTTGTTCCAAACATTTTGTATATGTTTTGTTTTATGTTATTTACTAAATGGTTTCAAATTCTAAAGATGACCTGTATTTGTAATCCCATGACCCATTGTAATCTTCCCGAGGAGTTGTCCTCCTAGGTCATCATCCTTCCTGTCCTTTCCAGGAAGGTGGACAGGTCACTGGGGGACATCTCCTTCATATCGGCAGGTGTAGGCTAAGACTCGCCGAACACACACTCTCTTATTGACGATAACTCTGGACACTTGCATAGGACATGCCTGACAGTTTCATCTTCCTGTTCACACATCCTGCTCAGAGGTGTGTCCACTAACCCCATATTATGAAGGTGTTTCCTTAGTTGACAGTAGCCAGTCAGAAATCCTACTGTTCAGCGTAGATTTCTCTTGGTCATCGCCAGATATTTCTTCGGCGCCAGCTTTCCAGGGTCGCCCTAAAGATGACCTATAACTTGTTCATATTACAAGTTTGCTGCTAATCTAGCCGTAAGTTCTGATTAACTTTTCCTTAGTGCTTTTCCCAATAACTTGGGATTCATAAGAATTCTGTTTTTTTCAGCTATGATAATAATTAACTTAATTTATCAGTTAAAACCCTATTTTGTTCGATTGATGCCCTATTTATTTTATAAAAATTCATATTGAATATAGGATAAAAAAAAATACTTTTGTCTAATTTCTACTAATTTAATTATTTGTTACGACCGGTTTCGGTTTGTTAGTCTCAAGTTACTTTAGAATGGTCTAACAAAAGTATGTTCTTTATACTATAAAACTCTATTTACTGATACAGAACGGACCCTACGAAAAACCCTCGCGTAAGTAATCAAAAGACGTGCTTGTTAAGGAAAGTCGAGGATCTTACCTTTTAACGTGCGATCCCAAGTATGACAAAGTATATTTAACCGGAAATTCTTCAGAGAACTGATCATCAATCTACATCATAACCAGGCCAAACGATAGAGCCTATACCTGACTCGTTACCGTCTTCTTCGATTTGGAACGGACTACTTCACTTGCTTGAATTAATTAGTACACTTTAATTATTTTCGTGAATGATATAAATTTTGGCAAGTAAAATTTGAAATAAAGAAAGCATATTGAAAGGCCAATCAAACATACAATAGTCAAGTTGAAAACAAATATAGCAATGAAATAAACTTAACAATGTGAAATTGTTAAGGACAAATTTTGTTAAATTGAGAGAAAGGTGACAAAACTCAACGTTAATTTAATGAAATATAATGTGAAGCTATTTCTCTTCTTACGTTTCGTCAAAAAAACAAACTGTCTCTAACGAAATATCAACCAATTTATTCAAAAAGTGAATTGAAAAAATGAGAAAAAAGTTCAACTATATTCATAATGACATTTGATATGTAAGAGAGCATTATGTCTGGAAATCACTCCTATTAATAAATCGATAAGAGAGAAAATTGATTCCTTGATCACGATAGGGAATGCGCCTCGTAAGAACTCTGTTGGGATTTAACAGTTATTTCTGAAAGACTGAACTTCAATATTCTACTTTTTCTGGCAATGTCTACTAACATTCCTAAACTAATTGCTCCAAAATAAAGGTGAAAAGAGGGAAGACATAGGTATATAAAAATGGTTTTTGACAATCCAATTTCCAATCATAAAACTTACCTGCACCTTTTCACACTAATGGTATTTTTGGATGAAATAAATGAATAATTTTCGACAATCAAATGAAAGTAGTATATTCAAAAAATATCAGCTACTCTACCGACTAGACTAACCACATGTCTTACAATAACCTCATTTGCAAAACATAATGCCTAATATGATATATTTAGGTCTAAAGTTTATTCGGTTTTTATTCATCAATTTTGAATTTAGGTTTCAGAGGAAGGCCAACTAAAAAAAAAGAAGGATTTAAAATCCTACAAGGTGAAGAAAAAAATGTGAGTAGTGAACTTGCTGAGATGACAAAATTTTAGTATAGAAAAGATTAGAATTTTTTTTTTTCGTCAGAACATATCGTAGCACATCAGAAATTTATTGAAAAGGAAACATATTCAGTTTTGTGTAATATTATAAATATATCATCGATTATGGACTAATCGTTGATCTCGAGTAATGTTAGTCCAAAAGCTGCGATTGGCATACGCCCAAAGACCTTGAGTCCCAGAAAATAGGGTCCTACGTTTGCAAAAACTGGCAACATCGTTGCATTTTTCCTTTAACAGCATTAAACGTAAGACAGTTATTATTATCGTATATGAATCGTTCCCTTCGTATACTGACTTAATCAAAGTTTTGAATAAAATTTCAAATGCCATTTTTATTTATTATTTTCAAATTGATATGATATTTTTCAATTTACATGCGTATTTTAAATAAACAACACTTTAGCTGATACTGATTATTAGTTAAAAACAATTATGCTAAGTTTTTTATTAAAAAATATTATATTGAGATCCATTTTTCTTCACTACAACATAAAGTAGTTCAAAGAATAAAAGATATTTTCGGACAAAAAGTAGCTCTATTTACCTTTTCAGAATTTTTCATTACGTTTCATTACGTGTTTAAATAAATGTACATTTACATACAGGACGTTCCAACAAAAACTTGACCTCCCCTGTAAGTCAGAAACGGACATGTAATCGAAAATTTCCAAATTAACGTCACCCTCCTGCGGTCAGTAACTACCCCCCTATTTTTTCAGTGGCATTGGGAATCGAGTGATAAATCATTTGAAAGGTCTTTTGTCCCTCTATTACCTCTGTATTTTTTTCGAAATTGGTGCATTCGTTATTGAGAAATTAAATGTTTTATTCAAGAAAAAACAGAAAATTCGCTGTTGCTCATTTTATTCATGAAATCAACAAAATTAATATCAATGACAACACAATCAGCGGATAAAGTGTTCAAAATGACATACATCTAGTTCCATACAATTATACAGTCTACTTTCGAAAGCATTCCGTACATTATTCAAGATGTCCGGAGTCAGCAATCGGCATTCCCGAACAATTCTCTGTCGCAGGTCTTCTAGATTTGTAGGATTAGTAGAGTACACTTTCGACTTCGAGTATTCCCACAGAAAGAAGTCCATCGGTGTGAGATTAGGTGATCTAGCTGGCCACTCCACTGGACCTCTTCTGCCGATCCAACGAATTGGAAAACGTTCGTCCAAAAACTGCCTCACCCGAACATCAAAATGTGGGGGTGCACCATCCTGCTGAAATGTTATTGCATTTTCTACTAAATTGTCATCATTTTCTAAAATGTGTGTAATCATAGGATCTACACTGTCTTGTAATAGACTTAAGTATGTGTCTCCATTGAAATTACCTTCAATGAAGAATGGTCCAACAATATGATTACCAAGAAAGCCGGCCCAGACATTCAATTTTTGTGGAGTTTGTGAATGTGTTTCCATCACCAAATGAAAATTCACATCGCTCCAGTAACAACAATTATGTCTATTCACTTCACCATTCAACATGAAAAAACTTTCGTCTGAAAAACATGTATTGTATGATAGGTTTGGGTTATTGGTCAATTTCTCGCTAAACACCTCACAAAACTGAGGTCGACGATCAAGATCATCTTCGTTTTAATTCCTGAACTAGCCTTATTTTTGAAGGATGGAATTTTTAGGCTTTCAAAATCCGAAAAACACTAGTAGCTGATACACCAGACGCTCTAGCCACTTGTCTGATATATTGTTGATTATCCATTTGTACATGTCCTAAAACTTCAACTCCGTTATTTCCGACAGGACGGGATACTTCATGTTTTCTGTTGTGAACAGAACCTGAAGCTTATCCATTAACTGTTTTACGTATTGATGGCTCGCGTTGTGGTCTGGATGATTCGTATTATAAATTCTTGCAGCAGCTTAAGCACATTCATTATTCGATAATGGGTTACAATTTCTATTCTTTCTTCAGTAGAATGAACCATGTTGGAACACAGTGAACAAGGATGACTGAATAATAATTCGTGAAGAAGGGACAGTGGCCAATTATCTACTTTTTTTTCTGCGACAACTAGATTGAAAAAAACTACCAGTGCAGAAAAAACTAACAGTGTTATCCATTTCAAAACGTTTACTACTAATTAAATGAATTCTACAAACCTAGAAGACCTGCGACAGAGAATTGTTCGGAAATTCCGATTTTTGACTCCGGACATCTTCAATAATGTAAGGAACGCTTTCGAAAGTAGACTGTATTATTGTATGGAACTAGATGGATGTCATTCGAACACTTCATCCGTTGATTGTGTTGTCATTGATATTACTTTTGTTACCTCAATAAAATGAGCGACAGCGAATTTTCAGTTTTTTCTTAAATAAAACTTTCAACATTTAATTTCTCAAATACCAATAAACCAATTCAGAAAAAAATTACAGAAGTAATAGAGGGATTGAAGACCTTTCAAATGATGTATTACTCGACCCCCACGCCATTGAAAAAATAAGGGGGTAGTTACTGACCACAGGGGGGGGGTGAGGTTTCAGGTATGATTTCCATATCAGAATCAGTCCCCCGAGAAATAAAAATTGACTTATTTTTGAAATTTTCCATTACACGTCCGTTTCTGACTTACAGAGGAGTCAAGTTTTTCTTAGAACGCACTGTATAAATGAAACTTTTTCCTGAAGTACGAAAAATCACTCACTAGCAGCGTTAGAAGTTCGGTAGGGACAAACACTGCCTAATTCTCATATAAACATATGATAATGTACAATTAAAAAAGAATGTTTTTAACAGAAGAAGATGTTCCTGGAGCAAAACTAAAATTTGCAACTGTAAAGGATAACAATGTTGTAACATTAAAACGTTGGCTTGCATGCCGTAATTTAAAAGTAACTGGAAAAAAAGTGAATTAATAGACAGGTTAGTATACAAACTCTAGTAAAAGAGTAGCGGTAGATTCTGTAATGAAAGAAATTTAAAATAATTATGAATTTCAGATTTATTTCCGAGTGAAATATGAATCAAATATAGATGGTAATAAAATAAATTTAATTAAATATAATAAATAAATATAGTTTAATAAACGATTGAGGTTATATCTCATTCTAATCAATGGTAATTAACTATGAAAAGTTTACTATTCATTTCATGTTCAGAGCATACATATGAATATTTATTTATTTTTTGCACTGTTAAATCCACTCTTCTCGAAGCATGTATCCATTTCTTACATCTAACCTTATTAATATGAGGTTTTATAAATGGTATAAAAAACACGTTTTCTTCCGGATATCGATTATCCGACGTATAATTCGGAAAACAGCAATGCTTTGTTGGCATTATACTAGCACAAAATAATTTTTTATATCAGATTTATATTTTTAAATAATAAATTAATATTACGTAAATTACGTAAATAACACTGTTTTACATGTGAATAGTTTATGTTTGTCCCTACTACTAGTGCTGCCTCTCGTGACTCGTTCGCTGTACTATTCTCAAAAAAAGGCTCATTCAATCCCTACAACTGTGCTAAGCAGACTCACTGTATATTTGTATAGAGTCAGTTCAAACTACGGAAATATATTCACTTATTCCAAAAAGGTAAAATGTTTTCCTAAAATTGTATCTTAGAGTCATTGTTTGCCCTAAGTGCATAAAATTTCTTTTGATAAAAAACCAAGCGGAGTTTTCACGATGATAGTTTATACCTAATAATATATACCGATGAGTGTGATGCTTACTTGAACAATTCTGGTAAATCAAATAATTCCTTTCAAAATTTTATTCGTCACCTATTCCCATGTTTTTCAATAACTTTTGTGTTCACAATCGTTACTAACATTTACATTTCCCTTATAATCTATTTTAATGATCTTCCCTCGAGATTTTGTGTTTACCCCCAAAACATTACTTAGACGATATCCATAAACAAACTTGGAGATATACTAACGATCAATTCTTAATTTTGATGATTATCAAAATTCTTCATGTATCTACTTAAAACATCTAGATATCTTTTCAACAAAAGTTTGTACAAGTCAAGCTTATTCGATTTTTTTATTTGATACTGTTTTCTCCAACCTGGCCTACTTCTGAAAGGGGGAGTGCTGGTCTAATCATACAATCAATTATTTTAGTATATACTTCCTTTCCAAATTGTAGGAAACGATAAACCGCTCGCCTTGGAATTGAGAATCGAGCTGCCAAGTTTCGAAACGCTCTCGAAATAAGAGAGACAAACGTACAAAGATATCTATTTTAGCTTGTTAGGATTTGACTCTATTGATGAGATAAGTTTCACCACGTTTACCTCTAAGAATGATGAAGGATAAAAAATAGTTGATAACGATTTTGTAGAAATAACTGTAATAACAGTAATATTTGAAAATCCTCCGACTTCATCTCCATTTATCAAATTTTCATTCGTAACCAAATTTAAGATATCTGATTATTATTCATTGGGCCAAATAATTGTGCCAAAATGATTGATTATAAATGTTCACTTGGCTATCTGCTCCTGTTTCCCAATTTCAAGGTAGAAACATGCTAAGTAATATCCAATATTGAAAAATGGGCAGGCTTCGTGAAAATATTACTTTGTTGGAATTATTAGCAGTAAAAAGGGACTCTTTTTGTTGTGTTTCAATAATTGTCTTGTTAATATAGTTGTTTTAGTGATGCACTGTTTGGAACCTTTGGTGTTTTCTCCCAACACCAAACCGTTATTTTTAACACTCCGACACTCCTCTTGAGGATGATCACTTGGTGATCGAAACATGTGTCAAGGTGTTAAAAATAACGGTTTGGTGTTGGGAAAAAACTCCAGTTATATTCAATATAGTTGTTCAATAAAAATTATTTATTGTAATGAATGGGTTACTCAACGGTGCTGTAAATTAAGATAATGTAAAAAGTACACGTTCTAAAACATAATTATCGGTGTAAAGAGAATGCAAGTTGAGAGAACACGAAAAAGGATAAAAACATAGCAGGAAATTTCACATTGGGCCAGTCTATACACTGCCTTGCATTTCAGAGTTATTCAAATATTTTTTCAATAACTTTTAGTAGGTACAATTATCCATTTTCAGTTCTGCTAAAATTATTGCAAAGTTTTATGCAATATAATCCATCAATTTAAGCGATGGGTTCTTCGCGCGAATTATTTCCTAATTATCACCATAAGGAATTCCGTCAAATATTTACATCAACACTTTTAATTTACAAAAATCACCTGGCGTAGAAAAAATGAATTTCAATTGTACAAAAAACTGTTACACAGGTTCTAATAATACCAACAATGATGAACACCTGTAAGTTTTTTCGCTTAGCCTCGTCCAACAGTCGAAATAGAAACATTTTATTTTTTTAGTATTCTATTTCGACTCCCTTATGTTGTTTTGAGTGTAATTATTTTTGATAGACAATTAATGTTACTAGACTAATTTATTGTTTTTCCACTCCGAAGCAGAAAGATATTTATAATTCGGTGGTAAGGAATGATAGGAAAGGTTTAATTCAATTTTATAACGTTTCATGATTTCAATTTATAAAACGAACTGTAATTTATATATATACATATAAATTTATAAGTCGAAAAATATAAAGGTACAAAAACACTACTCTGTTTCAATCTTTTTTTCAGTAGGTATGTATTTTCCACATTTACAGCAAATTGGTTTTATTACACAACCCGTGGAGAGTTCTATATTTGGATTTTTCGTAATGAAAGTAATTTGTTGTTTCAACTCCGTTCACTCTGATTCATTCAACATATTTGTTATGTATCTACTCATGGTTTGTATATATTGTAAAATTATTAATAATTTAATATAAAATAAACCTGTTTGATTGGAATTTCAGATTTTATTTGGGAACATCCAATGAATATTGAAACGATATAGATAAAAAAACTAATTAATACAGTTTATTGTATGATTTTCACTATGAAGGGTATCATAGATGTTTCTGTTTTATTATAAAACCTCCCCGAATAAGTTACTTAGCATATCAAATAACGTAATGGTTACTTTTCTTACAAAAAAGCGTTTCACTTGTACTTCATATTGATTGTTTATTTATTTTCATGAATTTTTAGCACAACCGATTATTTTGTTCTAGTATTCTTTCATTTTCTCTCAGGTATGAAATCTGTCAACGTTCTACTAACGTTCAATAAATCTAATTATAAAAAGTTCAATATTTCATGGAGTTATTTTTTAATCGGGTCTAGAAAAAATAAAATAGAGATTTTATTTAGTGAACATTTTCAAAAATTTGATATTTTTGTATGAGTTGTTACTGTACCATAGTCGACTTCATATTTGGTGGCTGTTTTTAATTTGTACGTTAACATTTAATTTTTTATATATTCAGATTTTTTAGACTGTTTCGTCAAAAAATATCATGGTATATATAATTACTATAAAAATGAACTTACGATGAGTATATTCGAGAAATAACATTGCCAAAAGTTTTTCAGAAAATTTAAAATAAAGTGACATGTTTATTTTTATTGTAACACTATAGTTGTGGCAGCCGTTTTGGAGACTACTAGGAATATTTTTCAAATGAACAAAACTCTTACGAAAACGTTTTTCCCTTAGTAGGCCTTTTCCTAACAGTGTTTTTGAAACTATTAGATGTGTGATCATTTGTCGTGCAGATTTTCTCGATTGCACTTGGTTTTTTACTTAAACCAACCACCTTTTCCATCAAATCACGCTTATTGATCAATCTGAGATTGAAACAGGATCTGTCTCCAAAAGAAGAAAGGGCTGAAATTCAAGATTATTAAACAAAGTCTTGTACTTTCATCAATGAAGTATCACCACAGGTGGTATAGTCGAAGTAAACGATATTGTGCATTCTTAAACTTGACGGAACTCTCAAAGGCCAAAAAAACCAATACATAGAAATGAACCGGCAGCGATCTAGTCCATGTTGACTGTAGACTTGGCGGTTCGTATTGGATAATTTTTACTAACCAAGTTTTATGATTGGCTGAAGAGTCCTAAAATTTAATTTGAAGTCATGTTACGGTAACGAATAGAAATCGGGAATGCGGGGATGGTTATCGCCGTCGTGTTCAGTTCAAGAACTGATTTGAGTGTTGGAATTCGATATTGGTGCAGTTATAATTACTTAAAACTTTTGTTATTAGTTTAAAATGTGGCCTCCTTGGACAAGTACTAATAGTAATAACGAGTGTGATAACAACGCAGACTTTTTCCAGTGTAGTGATTTCAATAGCAATGGTGAACAATGTCTCAGAAGGGATACCAGTAAATAAGATTCGGATGCATTTGAGTATTCAAACACAGAGAGTATGTTTCAATGTATATAAGAATCTACATCTCACGTTTGCTTTCGAGGGAAACAAACTATTACAAGCAACATCAGATTTGACCGAAATCTGTTTCACAACTGTACGTAAAATAGTTAAAAATAAACCTTATGAACGCAAGACGCGATGTGATGCAGGATTACCAAAACCTTCAGATGTTCATCTAATGAAATCATTGAAAAAAACAATATACGACTGTTACAAAAGCAATGAGATTTCTACATCTGAAATCATAGGGAAGAAATTGAATACGTCCGGCCATAACGTGAACTGCTGTGACAAAACTCTTCAGAGTTAGATAAAGAACCTAGGATTTAGATTTAAAATAATAAAAAAACTTCAAGCATTTATGGAATGCAGAAGAATAGTGGAATTGCGTAACAAATACTTAGAACAAATAACTAAATATAGGCAAGAACAACGGCAAATTTTCCATTTGGACGAAACTTGGTATGACACTCACGACACAGGTACGAAAGGGTGGATTGATGGTTCGAGAATGGGTACGCCTAACATGCCTGCAAACAAAAGATCGCAACTAATCATTGTGCATTGCGGAGGAAGTAAAGGATGGGTTCCGATTTCTTTGAAATTATGTGGAAAAAAACTTGAGGACTGCAATATTGACTATCATAAGAACATGGAAGCTAATATTTTCGAGGAATGGTTTGATAACACATTGATACCAAATTTGGATGCGAATAGTGTAATAGTTCTTGACAACGCTTCCTATCATTCGTGACAGCTCATCAAAGTACTGAATAAAAATTCGAGGAAAGATGAAATACAAAGTTTTTTAATGGATAACAATTTGTATTTTGAAGATTACTATACCAAAACCCAACTACTTGAAGTTTTATAGACAAAAATATTTGAAAAAGTGTATGCCCTTGATAGTATTACTGAAAAGTATGGACACACCATACTGAGATTTCCCTTCTTTTTTTGTATTTTCAATCCCATCGAGTCGATTTGGGGAAAATAGGATCAAAACATCAGGTGTAAAAATAATTTTCCAAAATTTGAAATAGAGCTAATTGAAGAAGAATTATCTAATTACCGAAGAAGACTGGCAGAAAAGGATTAAAAAAGTAATTTTAGTTGAAAAAGACTATATGGAGATTGTACACTTCCATATTAACGGTGGAAATAAATTCATTATTGGTTTAAATGACGACAGTGATAGTGAAACCGAGAATATGGAAGAGAAATTATCAGAAGCTTTCGAAGTTAGTAAGTAGTATTCAGAAGTATTTTCAATTATCACCCTGTTATTTGAATCCCTGTTATTGTGATTCTTATACAATCAGAAATGATTTTTGGGGAGCTGTTGGAAGGTAGGTTGCACTATATCGTTTACTTGAATTGAACTATATATACCTGATGGTACTTGATTGATGATTGATGGCTGTTGTGGCTTGAGGCTGTTGTGATGTTATGACTGTCAGAATTATTGACGAGACAGGCTTTAGAAAAAGAATTAGAAAGTCAATTACTCGACAGTGGTTGCATATCCAATTTTTTCAAAGTGGAATTGCCAAAACGCAAGTGCAGATGTTTTGGTGCCCCGGAAAAAAACAGAAATTTGGTGCCCCCAAAATTTTTCTGAATATCCCATGTTTTTGTAATAAAAATCCAATAAAGATGCAAAATAAAAAAGAAATATTTCATTGAAAACATTAACAACTTGAAAAACTATAGACCACTATTTCATTTTCAACTATTGAATTATTTGAAACGAAAACAAGAAATAAGGGCCGAATATTTAGTAAAAAATCGTGAAAATTGAAGAAAGTTGATGCTGAAATGTCAGATTTCTTTCTAACAAAAAATAAGTTGAAAACTATGCCGCAGAAGATGTTTTTGTAGTTTCGATCAGTTTAAGCAAAAGGGTAGTAAAAAAGTGTGAAAATTAACATTAATAAAAAGTGGGAGTGTAACGTTTAAGGGACGTCCTAATAGTGAACTGATATTGAACTTTCTTTAAATGTTATTGCCACGCATAAAATCTGATAAGATTCAATATTCAATCAACTGCATAAAATGCAAAAAAAATTAACGAAAATGAACGTCACCTTCACAAAAACCAAACTCTTTTTCAAAACTTTTTGCTTTGTCAATCGCCAAACATTTTTGATTTCGCACCAGATGAAGTAAGACTTAAAGCAGAAAACGCATTGTATTAAGTCTATTTCACTCTAATACGGGCCCTTTTACGAGTTCATCTTCAAAAACACAAGAAAAAATAAGTTAGGAGAATGATGAAGATGTAGGTTGGATTTTCATGATTGAAATATTCTCTCAATGATTTCAACTTCCTCGTCTCTAAAACTGTGAAATGCTTTTTTTCAATATACTGATTTGGCATCAACAGTAGATAATAATAATAAGGAGAGAAGGATCTCCATCAGTCCTTGAGGGTGGTGGAAGAGTACACAGTATGAAATTATGGATAGACAGTGATTCCTGCTCTTATAATCAAGTAGGAAGGCAAAAATTCTTGCAGGTGGTTTCCCAGATATGAATCTCGACCTGATTAATCATTTTAGACATACAAATTTTCAACTCCTACCCTTAGAGTAGGTATGAAAAAATTTCACATTTCTCATAAAATTGAAAATAAATTTTGCAGGACGGCAAAAATTCTTACAGGTCGAATCTCCTAGACATGAATCACGACCAGATTAATTATTTTCGACAAAAAAAAAATTCAACTCCCATCCTTCGTGTACGAAAAAATTTCACAACTCTCACAGAATTGAAAATAAATTTTGCAGGTCCGCAGAAATTCTTGCAGGTCGGAGGTTGGAAATGTTTCTGTTGGAAATTATTATTCTGGTCGAAATTCATATCTAGAAGACCTGACCTGCAGAAATGTTTGCCTTCTCACAAGGTAATTAGAGCAATGCTTACTAAGAAAAATTTGTTTACTGAGTACAATTTGCTAACCTGCAGACCTGCAAAATAGTTAGACCCACTTTCATTATAGTATTCTCTCGTTTTTAAGGAGCTCGAAGTAAACTCAACTATCACTCGTTCTCATTTGATCATAACTGATGATTAGGTATTATACTTTACAGTCCTGTCCGCATTATTACCATTTGTAGTACTGATGTCATTGTACAGATTCAAACAATAATTGAAAATCTTAAAGCGAAACGGTACGCTCTGGCACACCTGTTTCGATAACCATGAATCTCCTTATCACAATCACGTTCTGTTTTATCGAGGAGTAAATGGTGAAATTGTTCAAAATGGGCAAATACGTAAACGATTGAATAGAACTGGCCGATACTTGATGAAAATTCATTTTAAACGCATTAATACAGTTTATTGTATGATTTTTACTATAAAGGTTTTTACAAAAACTGCTACACGTGTTTCGCTATACAATAGCTTTCTCAAGCGTAAAATCATCATGTACAATAAACTGTATTAATGAGTTTTAAATGATTTTTCTGTTTATTTTTTTCGTCACAAAGCAGTTTGAATGAATATGGGTAGAAATAAAAGTAAATCCAATCTGAGGATTGGAAATTGTTTCATATACTTCCACCATTTTCAGTGATACCGAGACTGTTACAAAAAATAATTGTTGATCAGGCAAAAGGGATAGTTGTTGTCCCAGACTGACCCAGTCAACCCTGGTATCCTTCAGTTCAAAAACTGCTGAACAAAAGACCATTACTGTTCAAACCTGATGAAAATTGATTTATTCCCTCTTAGCAAGCCACACCCGTTAAAGAAACGACTTATCTTAGTAGCTTCATAATTATCAAGGGAGGTTTTTCCAAAAAAAAAGGAATAGAGCCATTGATTGCTCCTATTTCTACGAGCACAAGGAAGCAATATAATACTTGTTTTCATAACTGGTGGGAATTTTATACATTGAAAAATGAAAATCCGTATTTGTATCTACAAGTTTGAAAATATTGTGGAAATTCTTAACAATTTGTTTATTGGAGGAAACAATGAATTCCCAGAAATCTGCCCTCAAAATGATTTTCAATATACAAAAACACGAAGAGAAATTGGTTAGAAGATTCATGAAGGGCTTTTATAATGTTAATTCTTCCAGGCCAAAATATCTCAATATCTTTTGAAGAACCTCAATTTAGAACAGTTAGACATAGACATACTTTATTTGACTACGTTCATGTCAATTACATTTGTAGCAAGTCATATTACAAAAATTGGAAAATAATTGGGTTTGAATATAATTGCATTTGTATGTAGAAAAAAAATAATGGAGTCAGTCAGAAACACTGAATATACAGCATGAACCATCAAACTCAACAAAACATCAATAACTTAAATACGATTATAGATATAAAAAAACTAAATATCTGAACATTCTCATGCGAATGGGGAGGTGTCTAAATATTCTGCAATAGTGTAGAAACTTGAGCTGATGAGGAACTGTTTCACCTTTTGATTGAAACAATTGGGGGACAAAGATTTAACTTCCCTAGGCAAGTGATTATAAAGAATTATATTGGGAGAGTTATTCATAGCTTTATTCAATCTATATCTTATAGGTCTAATTTGATCTGCATGTCGAGTGTGGTAGTCATGGAAATTTGAATTCAGTGAGTAATTATGTTTATTTTTATGGAGTTCTAATAGCTGTTGATATATATATATATATATATATATATATATATATATATATATATATATATATATATATATATATATATATAATAATATATATGTCATAATACCGTATTTTTGGAAAAGTGGCCTACAATGGTCTTTGTAACCTGCAAACGCAATAGTTCGAACAACCTTTTTTTGGAGTTTGAAGACTTTTATTGAATTGGTGGAACTGCCCCACAATATTGTACCATATGAATGTGGGAGTGAAAAGTGCGTAATAGGTATTTAACAAAACATCTTCACTAACCACTTTCCTCAGTTGTCTCAAAATAAAGACTACATTAGTCAATTTAAAGCAAACTGATTCAACATGTTTCGACCAATTTAAGGTATCATCGAGTATAACACTCAGAAGTTTGGCATATTCACCCATGTAATTATTTGGTGAGAAGTTCAGACGATTTGTTTTAGCCTCATTCAGCTTCAAGTAATTAGCAGAGAACCAGTTTTCCGCTTTCCTCTCTACTGTCGCTATGGAAACATTATATCAAAACAGTTAGTGACTTTCAGTGTAACTATCTTCATTCGGGTTTGAAGGCCGTAGTAGTTTGGAACTGCATCCTAACTTTTCACCAGCACGAGTGGCTGGTTCTTCATTTTGATGATTCAGTCGTCGGGGAATAATCAAGATGAATAAACCTCCGAAGAAGCCAGCCACTCATGCTTCACACCACAATAAGGATAGTAACACTGAAAATCTCGGCCGCGAAAGTTTTAACCAAATAATCAGTTAGTGACTTTGTTGGCCTTGATTTCGACTAACAGAGAACAAACTGTCACAAAAATAACCACTGATAATTTTAAATACTGTGAGTTTCATCTGGAAATATACAGAATTTAAACAACAAAGAAAAATCACCTTCAACCCATATTTCAAAAATTAACCCGCCTTATGTCTGGTAACCACGATACAATTCTATGAAAATGAAACGGAAAACCTCAGGCCTGAAAAAGAGTTGAAACTTATTTTAACTTATAAAAAGTCCTATCGTGGTGCAACTGCGCAATCAATTACTACGTAGATGAAAGCCACACATCACGAGAGTAGAGTGGATACGAATATTATTTTCAGTCCCAGCAGAAGGTACGCAGCTACTTCTGCTGCTTTCAGGGCAAAGGTAAACGTGAAAGAGTATTCTTGTAAATAGTTGAATTTGAACTCACATACTTTATTTCTTCCTTCGGAAGTTTTATTCATGTTTTTTTGTATGGAGATGAGGAAGTAGAAAGTCAAAAACATTTTTTCTCCAGAGTCACTCTAATTTTGATAATTACAAAGTCAAAAATTAGTATAATTATCTCACGAGAATCGTTGAGGAATGAATCTTTTTTCAAGCTCCGCAAAACCCAGGAAAGTTTGATCAAATGACCAACGGACCAGAGCGCATCAGATGATATTCCTAAGGACATCAAGGATCGAAACGATGAGGTTTGTAATCTACAACTTATCTATTTCATTTATTTTTTGTTCAGTTTGTGTGTTATTTCCCGAACATTCCAGTGTCTAGTACTCTGAAGAGAAAATTTAAAGATTTCATATTAAGAGATCTAGCGGCCCATTATGAAGAACCATGGCTGCCCATCCACCAGCTTGTATAATTGTGATCCAACAACTCTCGTACCTCCCTGTCATAATGAGGTTCTCCAACTTACCGAAACGTAATAACGGTTGAACACTCGTTTGTGATTTCTAAACTATTTCATTAATCTATACCTGATACACAGGTCAGGTTGAATTTTCTTCAAAACATTTTTTGTTTATATATGGTTGGACAATACGGTCCGACAGTATGTTAAATTATTCTTAGCTAACCTAAGTATTCCATAAATAAACAATCCATACGGTAGCTCCGGTAATATGGGACCCCTGTTATGAACACAAAGATAAGTTTTTAGGAAACAGCAAAAATAAATATAGGTTTATTAGGCTTCTCCGCAAACGACTGATTGAAAATAATGTTGATTGGTGTCAAGCAGAATGTGATACGTACTATTTAATTGAACAATCAGCTCTAGATAGTGATTACTATGATGTAGTTGTAGCAAGTGATATTGATATGTGCTTTCTTCTTTGCTTTGGAAGATTCCCACATTTCACTCAAATGAAAATTATATATTTTATTTGCGAGTTATAGTTGAACCAGTCATCTGCCTTTGAATGAGTCTCTGATTTCTTCTTGTAGTTCGCCAATAGAGCAGTAATCGTGGTAGAAGAAAAATAATTTTAAAAATCAGAACTGAATAAAAATCGCTCTGATGGGAAGTTGAAAAATTTCTTGAAAAATCAAATAAAATGTGAATTACTCGTCATTTATAACTATGCAATATGATCTGACCATAGTTATATTGAAAGTGGTAGATGTACAAAGTTCGAATGTTTCCCTGTTTGATTTTTGAGAGGTGAAACATCTATAGCCGCACGTTAAAACGATTGCTGGCGTGGCGGCGACGCATGACTTGGCGACATGTCGTGATGCGCAAGCGACTGTGCGATTCGCTTTCCATGGGTTCGGCGTTGCGCTATCTCTCTCGTCGCACTGAGCTTGGATGCTTGCTCGGTTTTCTATATTTCACTTAACTCGAATTCATTCTGATTATGTGCAATGGCCAAGTCTAAGAAATTAATCTGTTTCTTTATCTCCGTTTCGAGTATGAACTATATATTTCATAAATGACATAAATTGGTTCTGCTGTCGTGTAGTATCTGAAACAGTCAAGAATATCGTCTACATATATCTGTACCAAAAATGAATATGTTTTTTGCCCAGGTCGAAATTTACTATAGTGGTCTCCAAGCTGTTCATAAAGATGTCTGCTAAAAGTGGTGAGTGTCTGCCAAATGAAGTGAGGCCATTGGTAAACCTGAATCCTGTTTATAAAATTTGTTGATACTGTAAGTAACTCTGATATAGGCATACATCGAAAGCTTCCAAAATTTCAAAAGAAGTGATATGGACTACTTTGGCTTGATAGAATATATCTAAAATGAGAGGCTAACATTTGTTGTACGGTATGATAGAGAACATACTCTTTGCATCGACAGATAGGGAAATTAAAATAATTATACAGATATAGGACATAATAATGATTTCAACGCAGACAATATCCAGAAGTTAATCGGAAAATAAAGCCTCAAATATACTGAAAGATTGATATACATATTTTGGTGAAAGAACAGAGACAATTACGGGTTTTTTCATAAAAAACAATGTGGAATTAAAATGGTACACCAAAACTGAAGATGACCCTGATTGAAGAACAGAATTCTGCGAAATCATGACGGAAACCATTGCAAGGCATCCTACCTATCTCCACAATATTTGTTCTAGTGACGAATGTATATTTATTTCAAACGGCAATGTTCACAGACAAAGTTGCCGTTATTGGAGTGACACCAACCCTCACGTTTTTCGGAAAACACATATCCAATATCCAGAAGAAATTAACGTATGGGCAAGAATATTGGGAAACCATATTGTTAGGACCACTATTTATTGATGAAAATTCAACAGGAGAACTGTATTTGAATATGCTGAAAACTACTATTGACCCTCTCATCAGTGAAATCGTCGAAGCGAATCCTAATGAATTCGATATGGATATTGTATTTCAACAAGATGGAGCACCACCACATTACTCTAGATAAGTAAGAAACTATTTGGATACTATTTTTCCCTGTCGTTGGATTGGCCGTCGAGGTCCTACAGAAATGCCAGCCCGCTCGCCAGATTTGACACCTTTGGACTTTTTCTATGGGGCTATTTGAAGCGAAAGGTGTAGAGATATTGTAAAGATATTGACGTTACTGTGTTCGAAAATGTTCGGCGTGAAATATCGGATAGGCTGTTAATAAGTCAAGAAGTTCAAGGCAACCTTTTCGAGCATCTTCTGAACTGACCCCAAGCTTATTACCTCATATTATGTATTGAAATATCAATGTATTCAGGCAATTGTTAAAAGTTCCGCCATTTTGTAGTACTTGAAGATATTGACATTATATTCTAGGGTTGTGAAGAATTTGTCAGGAGCTTCAAAAAGATGTGTCACAAGACCCCCCTTTCCATTTAATTTTTTTTCCATATGGCGTTCAGTCGCCATCTTGAAAGTTTTACCTGTCAATTTGACTTCAAAATGAAGTAGTCATGCATTAATTTCATTATCCCAAATTTCAATTTTTTGAGTTGACCCGTTAAAAAATAAAAGGGGGGGACATTAAAGAAATGAAAATGTTCTTATAGGACGAAACTACATTATATTAATTAGACATAAAAGTGGTAAAACACGTAGAAAGTTTCATTTCTCATTTTTCATGATGATATCTTACAACATAGTCACGGCTATATCCATCAATTGATTAATTATTTAAAAAAAATTTCAAAAAAGAGTTAGAAAAATTTCAAATTCCTGGCAGGATCGCCATGTTTATAATGCCAATATAAAAACACAATGCTACAATTTTTAGGGTTCAATGTAGAAATGTAGAAATGAAGCAAAATGCTCTAATCCAGATTGAGGAACATTTCATGTGGTGCATGTACCAGAAGGATCTATTCTATTCTTTTATTGTCAAATAAAAACAATAACTTGAGCAGTTGTCAGTCACTAAAAAATAATAATTTCATATAGCAAATTGAATTTATATAATAAAAATATAACATCAATGTACCCGATGAATCGAGCTAAAGAGTCAGGTAACTGGGAGCTCTATAAAACCACTCTAACGTCATACAACAAGGAAATTAGAAAGGCAAAACGGGAGTCTTGGAAGAAGTTAGTATTTCTGATTTACCAATTTCAGCAGTCGGCTCTCTAGAGAGCCGACTGCTGAAATTGGGTCGCTTAAACGAACCGATGGAACATTTACGACCTCTCGTAAAGAAACGTTAGAGCTTTCGATAGAAAACCACTTTCCTGGAAATCTGACTCTTAATAACAACTGACCGCCCATCTTCTAGGGCGCTGAACGCCCAAAAAAGAACGACTGGGACGTCGCAAGAAAGGTTATCACAGCACCGACAGTTGAATGGGCTATCAAGTCTCTTCAGCCCTTCAAATCTCCCGGAGAGGATGGTATATTTCCAGCTCTTCTTCAAAACGGACTGGAAATAATTTTACCTATTCTCACAAAATTGTATAGAGCTAGTCTGGCGTGGAACTATACACCCACCCAGTTGGTTGGCAGCAAGGGTGGTATGTATAACTAAAGTGGGCCAGAAAGACCCACAACCCAAATCGGTACGACCAATCAGCCTTACATCCTTCCTGCTGAAAGGACTTGAGAGGATACTGGACGGACATATCAGGAGGGTAGCATTATATGCATCCCCACTGAATAACCACCAGTATGTTTATCAAACCGGCAAATCGAGAGATTCAGCATTAAAGAACCACGTTGAGAAAATCTCCCAATCCCTTGACAACAAGCGAGATTGCGGTTGCTGTATTTCTTGATATTGAAGGAGCATTTGACAATGCACTACCTAAATCCATAGGATTGTCTCTGGCTAGAAAGGGTGTAGAATCGACTATAACTGGCTGGATCTATGCCATGCTAGTAAACAGAACTGCAACTACGACTCTTGGCGTTCAGGTTCAGGGTCACCAGGGGCTGCCCTCAAGGTGGGGTACTATCTCCTCTTCTATGGTCGCTCCTGGTGGATAGTCTGCTTGATGCCCTCGACAGAAAAGTTGATCTGCAACCTTATGCAGATGACCTTGTCATCCTGGCAAGGTCCACGTCGGGAATGGTAGCTTGTAATATCCTCCAAAGCGCGTTGGACGTTGTTCACAGTTGGTGCCTGAGGGAGCAGATGTCTGTCAACCCCAGCAAAACTGTGTTAATTCCCTTCACCAAGAGAAGGAAATTGGAGGATCTACGGCCACTTTCCCTCAATGGTGTGGTCATTCCATTTGGAACGGAGGAGAAATATCTTGGCATTGTCCTTGATAAAAACTCACCTGGAACGCTCACTTGGAAAAAGTTTTACACAAAGCCAGACTTTCTCTATGGACATGTCGAAGGATTTGTGGTGAAACTTGGGGTTTAGGTCCCAAACAAATCCATTGGATTTATGTGATGATTGTCAGACCAATGATCACGTATGGTGCAATTGCTTGGTGGCCGAAGGCTTTACAGAAAACGGCCCAAGCGAAGCTCTCTGGCTCACAGAGACACGCTTGTCTGGCTATCAGTGGTGCCATCAGTACCACACCGTCAGCGGCCATGGAGATCCTTCTAGATCTACCTCCTCTCCACATTTTTCTGGAAAGAGAGGCTAGATGGACTGTATACAGACTTGTGCACATTGCCAATTGCACAAATCAATTCAATGCAGAGTGCAACGGACTGTTGGCTGACATTGAAAGTCACAGCATTCTGGAAATGGCCTCTGACTGTATGCCTCCAACTGTCAAGTACGAACTGCCTTATAAAGTACTATTCCCGAGTAGAGAGGACTGGATCCTGCGGGAGACGGAAATATTAAGAGCAGATAGTTGTTGGTTCACAGATGGATCAAAAACAGCTTCCGGTTCTGGTGCAGGTGTTTTCAGTCGCAGACCCAGGACAGAGTTATCTACCTGCCTAGGAACGTATGCGACTGTATTTCAAACCGAAATTTACTCTATGAATTGTGTTCGGAGAGATTGGATAAATCCAACCTCACTCACAAGTCAATAAAAATATTCTCGAACAGTCAAGCGGCGTTGGAAGCTCTTGGCTCCCACCGAGCAACGTCTAAATTGGTAGCAAACTGCCAAAAAAGACTCTCCTCGATAGGAAGACTAAACAGATTGTCTCTGGTCTGGATTCCTGGCTATACTGGCCTGGAAGGCAATGAAGCTGCTGACTCTCTTCCAAAGGAGGGTGCTGCAAGCGGCTTCATTGGACCAGAACCTGTCATTAGCATCGCTTTGGGATTTGCCAAACAAACACTCAACACCTGGATGGCAAGAAGAGTTAAGGACTTCTGGCAAAATCTTCCAGGATTGGCTCACTCCAAGGCGTTTATTCACCCTTCGAAGCTTGATTCCAAACAGTTGTTGGACTACAGTAGGGATGAACGACGATGTCTAACAGGCCTTCTTAGAGGTCACTGTCATTTGAATCATCACATGCAGAGACTTGGACTGTCGGAAGACGTGTGTGTCACCTCTGTCTGGAAAGTGATGAAGCTGCAGAGCATATACTTTGTGCCTGCCCCGCTGGGGACCGAATCAGGTTCTTTGAGTTCGGCAGATCCGTACTCCCACCGGCTTCGTCAAGAAGCTGGGTTTATTTGGCCGAGTGTGAATAGGTGTGAGCCACAATAAACCCTTGCGGTGGAGGGTCGAATAGACCCACTCACTTTAGACCTACCTACCTACCTACCTACCCGATGATGATTTTTTTTGCCACCAGACAAAAATAATGCCTTACGAGTTTATTGAACAAAAACTTGGAATATATTTTTTTAATTTTTAATAATGATGAGAAGGTACATGCAGCAGCTGAAACTTTCGTGGTTGAAGAAATAATTTTTAACGAAAGTATTAATTGATTGTATTCTCGCAGTGGTAATGTACCTACAAACATACAAACATTTCATAGCATCAACTTTAAGAATAGAAAAATAATGAATTGGAAAAGAAGTATTTTTGGAAAAGATCAAGTTTTTCGAAAAAAAGCTTCTTGGCTTTCTACTGATTCATCCTTGAAAAAAATATATGAGAAACTTCAGTAATTATCTTGTCACAAAACTTTGAAGTACACTATTGAGAATTATAGTGTTCCATGTATATAAGTAACATTTCATATCAATACTCTTTCATATATCACATTGTGTAGAGTTCCTATAAAAGACATCTGTGGCAATTCCATAACGAATGTTTGTAGTATAAACTGAATGGGAAAAAGTGATTTTTGGATAATTAATTTAATGTTCATATGAAAGTACTTATTTCGATGGAATATTTTCCCTCTGTGTACTTTTATGTTTATGTAGAAATAATTGTTTCAAAAGAATTGTTCTTCTTAGTTTGTACCCAAAAGAATGCACTACATATCTTCATAAAAAGTTTTTACTTGTAGTTATTTCTTTCTTTATTTCTTTGGAAGTTTCCCACATGTTTTGTTCAATGATAGAGAATTAGAAAGCCAAAAAGCCTTTCCTTCGGAAAAATAGAGCAATGAATCAATGATGATAAAAATTAAATTTTCGTTTATATAATCATATGACATTATTTGAAACAACTTAAGATTTTGATTAGAGTTATTGGGATTTGTGAAATTCTGATTTGAAAAGCTGGTTGAGGAAAATTGAAATTTCCTTGTTGGTTCATAAAATTATTTTGTGGTATATGGTTTTGTTCTTATTGAACTAGCAATGGTGTTTTAAAATTTGTCTAAACATAAAAAATATACTTCTTCAATAACATAGTTCATAGCTGCTTCTAAATTATTTGGATTTTTTTAGCCTTACTGCTGTCTGAATCATGAAAGGTAAATATTTTTAAAATGTTATCAGAATTAATTTTTCTATATTTCCTATTTGAGCAATTTTTCAATCTACTGTAAAAGTACCATCGTCTAATATTAAAATTATACGGGCTTTTTTAGGTTTGGTTTTAAAAAATTAAATTCTTGTAAAAGACAAAAGAAAGATATCTGATCCGAAAATGAAATTTTCATTAAACTTTTAATTTCTGTCCACGAAGTGAGTTCATTTTTACTCGATATCAAAGTCAACACTTTTCCTTTTAATTTACTTATTAGGTATACTTGTAAGAATTAATTTTTTCATAAATTCAGGTTGTGTTTCATATAGTATAAAAGTATTTGTGTATAAGTTTTTTTGGTACATAGACATAATTTTAAACCATCAACGCAACACAAATGAACGTTTTTTTGAATTCCCACTGGACATTGTATCCTAATTCTTATGACAATAAACATTTCTCTTTGTGTTGAAATCTTTTCGACCGCGTGAACGAAATAATGAATTAGTAAATTTCAATTTCAGACAATGTCTTCAACGTAATCCCAGCTGGTGGGACATGTTGCGGAAATGTCAAAAGTGCAAAGCGGTGCAATGTCATAAAAGTGTGGGCGGCTTCTTAGAATTTAGCGCGATTCTGCCCGGCTGCCGCACCATCAATGAATGCGTGGGAGATTGGTGGGCGAGGCCGAATTCTACACCACTCGTTGTTTCTGGGATTCATCGAATCGATTTTTTTGTAATGTGTTTCAGAAACATACCGAATTGATAATTTAAACCTGAATGAAAAAACAGATGGGTACTCGACAGGAAATAAAATAGATTATTGTTAGACCATTCGCAAACAAAGGCGAAGATACGTATTCGGTACGAAATGTAATTTGTATACTTATATGATTTTGGATTTAGAATGATGATTGTAAATGAAAATATTCTCGATATTACGCTCTAAAAAAACATCACCAAACTTGACCTACATTTAGATTAACAAAAGAAGAAACTGCAAGTAGGCACATACCTCAAAAGACAGTTGGAGAAAGTCAGGAATAACAATTATTGAGGTGCAAAATTCAAATAGTGATTTTGCTACCATTGAAGATTGAAGATCCAGTAGTAATGATTTTCGATAATAGTAATTTGGATTCTGATATTAATATCGACAGTATTGGGTGAATTTATAACAAACATGATATTTTCATTTCTTCATTGTTATCTATTGTTTTCACTTGCTTACTAATATACAATACATTCAACGACATTCCACATTTCCTTATAAATAAATATAGTTTAATAAACTAAAAAACACGCTTTTAAAGAACATCGAACAAAAAACTTATTTTTTTTTATAGGATTAAAACAATAACCAATTACGGGGGCTTGATTGGTCGGTAGCCAAGCGGTTCGGCGTGGGTGCTTTGTTCACTCGCTCGAATTGACTGCCGTGTTGGTCGGTGGTTCAAGCCCTAGTCTGAACGATCGATCTTCACTTACTATCGTCCAACCCGTGTTAGGAATCACACGTTAATCGTTAATCGTTAATCCTTAGCTCGCACAAGTTTCGACTTCTGAGGGTGCGACAGCTGGTTAACGGAAAAACAGATTTTAAACAGATATACAAAAAATATGGTACAAAGCTCCCACGCTTTTTTCACAATAATACTAGTATTTTTCGTTCGTTATTGTTTTGAGCTTATTTAAAAAAAATTATTTTTAACTTTTTAGTTCGATGTTCTTCAAAAGCGTGTTTTTTAGTTCTTTAAACTATATTCATTTTATCTAAACTTTGGGATCAATCAGCCGTATACCTTATATACCTACTTTAACTGAATTATTCACTGAAACAGATGACATTATGATATTCGGTGACTTCAATGTCAATATGTTCATGAATGATGATAACTATGTGGTTACTCTTAAGAATCTATTAGACACATTTAGTTTATTACAAAGTATCAACCAACCCACTAGAATAACTGGCAATTCTTCAACATTAATTGATTTGATTTTCACCAATTCTCAAGATGTTTCTGATTCTGGCGTTCGGGATCTTGATATATCTGATCACATGCTCGTTTACTGTTCCATGAATGTAGAACTGAAAGCCGTCACGATTATTCATTCAGTTTTAGGTCTCTACGTAACATGGACATGCTCTGTTTTCAAAGGGACCTCGAAAACATAGCATGGGACATTTTCTCCTCGATTGAAAACATAGAACAGAAAATTATTTTTTTAACAGCTTTTAACAACTTTTCAACCATCATGCACCTGTTCGATATGTAAAAAACAAAAGAAAACCATATAGTCCATGGATAACAGATAATATTCGCAGAATACAAAAACTAAGGAATGAATCACTCAATCGTTATCGGTTACCAAAAATGGTGGAACATAGGGAACATTACATAACTATGAGAAATTTTGTCACTGCTGCTGTAAGAGCCGAAAAAAAGCTTATCTGAACTATAAATTTAAAAAACTCAATCAAAAACAAAGATGGCAAGAACTGAAAAAACTAAACATTAAAAAGAAAAACAATGCTTCTTTACCAGAAGAACTACAGGACGTTGAGGCACTCAATCGGTACTTTGTTGACTCATGTAAAAACTCTCGCCAGCCAAGCACTAGTTTACTACTTGAATATACTGCTAAAAATTATCACATTTTTTACTTTCATGGAGGTGTATGAAGAATTTGTTTTTCAAACTATGAAAGGTATTAAGCCTAACGCATTTGGGCGTGATAACCTTAATATTACTCTAATAATACTATGCTGCACCTTTATTGTGCCACATATAACGTATATTATTAACTCTTGTATACAAAACTCCTATTTTCCACAGTTATGGAAGGAAACTCTCGTCAATCCTCTGCAAAAAATAAGTTCACCATCAGAGTTTTCACACTTACGTTCAGTTTCGATTCTACCTGATCTTTCGAATGTGCTCGAAAGAGCCATTGAGTCTCAAATAGTACCATTCATCAACTCGATAAATTATTTACCAGCGAAACAATCAGGTTTTCGGCCAGGTTACAGCTGTAGCTCTGCATTAACTGATGTGTCAGATGATGTTCTGAGGGGAATGGACGAAAGTAAGGCAACGATCCTGGTACTCCTGGACTACACAAAAACGTTCGATATGTTGAATCATAGAATTCTATTGGCAATTCTAAATCATATCGGCTTTTCTGTGCGAGCTTGCGATTTGATAAAATCATTCCTAACGAACAGATTACAGCGAGTAGTGTATAAAAATGAGACATCGAAGGCGATTACTGTCACCACTGGTGTACCTCAAGGGAGTATTTTGGGTCCATTATTTTATGCGATTTATACTGCACAGTTTGAAGTCATTAACTTTTTGCAAGTATACGCACATGACACACGCAGCTTTACTTTTCCTTTAATCCGTCAGATACTGCAGCAGCAAAATATTCCCTCAACTATGATCTGCAAAAACTTTTTGAAGTATCAAATGAACATTTATTGAAAATCAATCCAAAAAAATCCATGGTTATACTTTTTTGTAATGATAGAATCAAAGAAGAATTGCAGGCATCTTTGAACATTAGTATAGCTAATTAGATTATTTCTTTCAGAACATCCGCTAGAAATCTGGATTTGATAATTGACAATAAAATCAAATTCACGGAGCACGTCACATCAAAGTTGAAAATTGGCTATGCTAATTTGAAAATGATCTACCCCCAGAGAAAATTTCTAAATCAAAGCACAAAGAAAGAAATGTTTGATTCAATTGTTCTCTCACACATGAACATATATGATAGCATATATAATAGATAATAGAGATTCTGGACTCATTCAGAAATTACAAAATTTTTGTTTAAGGTTGATATTTGGTATAAGGCGAAGACAGAAAGTGTCGCATAAACTGAAGGAAATAAATTGGATGAATATGTATAATCAAAGACTACTTCATATAACCTGTTTCTTATATAAAATTTTAATAAAATACGAAAAAGCTCTTTATTTACACAAAAAAAATCATCTTTAGAAGCCATGTTCATAATGTAAATATTCGTAGAAGAGGAATTATAACTATACCCTCCCATAAGATACTGCACGGAAATCTTCTGAATAAATTCCGGATCACTGACTTCACAAAATCGATGGCGTCATTCAAAAGAATAATAAAAGAGAAGCTATCTCAACATTAATATATTGAGTACTCAACTGACAGTTTTCATAATATTCGAAATATAATAATCTCAATCTCACTCTTAGTATATGCATTTTCCCTCTGGGCCTCAACAGCACCTGATCTCGTATCAGAAAGCTGACAATAGGCCAATTAATCTGTATATCACAAAATATATGTATTATCATACTGGTCATGTAATTGTGAATTCGGATTGATAATTGTTTAGAAAAAATTTAGAAAAATGATCAGTAATTGATATTTTCAGATTCCGGAGAGGGAGCCTGAAAATCAGCTACCAAGGCCAAGGAAGGCAGCAGGCGGGCAAAGGAGGGTCACAAATAAGGCAACAGGCGCGGGTGTTAATAAAAAAAATACTTTTTTCAAATGAAGAAATACATGTAAAGTGAAGTCGAATTATATCAAGGATGTTACGTACAGCGCCATCTGTCCGCGAATAGATCAAGCAATAATATCGATAATTCTGTCAAATACAGATCCCGAGCATTTCAACGGGAATAAATATGAAATGAAAAGGAGAGTTACAAACAAACAAACATGCACACATACATACAGGTGAAGCTATTGAAAGCGTGATAAAATAATAATAAAAATGTACTATTTTCAAATGAAGAAATACATGTAAAGTGAGTTCGAATTATATAAAGGAGATTACGTACAGCGCCATCTCCTGCGAATAGATCAAGCAATAATGTCGATAATTCTGGAGTTACAAAAAAACTGACAAACAAACATACATACAGGTGAAGCTAATAAAAGCGTATTAATAAAATAAATACTTTTGAATACCGGGCTGTATAGGAGCTTGGAGTTAATACTCAAGAGGTTTGTATTCTGCTGCGTTTACATTTTTTAGCCAAAATATCAATTCGGTAAATCTATAAAAATACTTTAAATGTATGTTCATTTGAATAATATAATATATTGAAATTGAATATTTTGTGGAAGGTGTCAGCATACATTGGGTAAATTGTGAATACTACTTTATTACTTCTGTTTTAACAGGTTAAGCGCCATGTGATTTTTATCAAAATTTTATCTGGGCCACCATTTTTTTTGACAATTCACATCATTTGGTATGTAATTATTAGTTACCCCAATTTTTTTTCATTTTTTATATTCAAGTAACACAAAAAATGAGAGCGGACACCCGTGTCCGCCTTGGCCTCCAGATTACTCCTAGCAGACACGGGTGTCCGCTTTGGCCGGCACAAAAATGCTTTCACCGATCGGACACGACTTTCAACGAGGTGATCCTGGGTATCTACCAACAGGAAGCAGCGGAGATCTTACTGATGATAGTGAGTTTGAGAGTGGTAAATCTCAAAGACTCCCAGAGGACAACCACGACTCATCTCAGCAAGTCGCAGATACCACGATGAATGCTGAAGGTGTGATTCATTCAGAATTGAATATGAGTCAATCAGATGATGAGATGAATACAGAATATGTTGATAAACTAATTTCATCGCAAGATTTACACACTTATGTTTGGGATATTCCAAAAGGAGAGCATTCACGTTTCAAGTGGGCATGGATTCCTCATAATGAAATGATTTAGTATTTTGGATATATAGTATCTAAACTTAGTGCAGGTGAAGTTGATATTTTTCGTACTGTGGTAATGGAAATTTCTGAAATGGTAATCAACTATTTTTTGTGTTACTATATAGACTATTACAAAATATATATGTTATCTGACCAAAACAAATAATTTTAATAATCACACATTATAGTGATTACACACCAGTGATTACACACCTCGTTTTCTTAGGATATTTATGATGTACTGTTTGGAACTTTTGGTGTAGTAATATTACTGGAGTTTTTCCCCAACACCAAATCGTTATTTTTACACCTCGACACGTGTTTAGATCACCAAGTGATCATCTTCAAGAGGAAGATAAAAGGAAGATGAGAGGAAGATAAAAGGAAGATATCTTCCTCTTGAAGATGATCACTTGGTGATCGAAACACGTGTCGAGGTGTAAAAATAACGATTTGGTGTTGGGGAAAAAACTCCAGTAATATTTCTTAGGATATGTTCTAAAAATAACCACTCCTAACTGCTACTAACCATAATTTTTGACAGCAGTTACATGAAAAATATATTATTGTTGGTTATTTTTGGAACAAGAATGCTGTGTGTTATTGGGTTAAGTCTTATGCTGAGTCAACAGTTGAGACTGAAAATCATACACTGTGACCCTATATTTTTGAATCAATCAATCTTATACTGATTAAAATGAATATTGAACTATACTAGCGCGCTTCTATTCAAGAGTTATTTTCGAATTTTGAAGAATCGAGTAAGATGAAAATCAATAAAAATTCACAAAGGGCCCCTAAGAATTTCATAAATTGACGATAAATTTCTTCAATATTCTTCACTCCAGTCTGTAATCATTCGCATTTGATAAAACAAAGGAATGAATGATTGTAAAAGGGAAACTGGGTCATTTTTTGAGATTATTAATTAAATACAGTTTCTTGTTCGAAAGTTTAGGTGTACATACCTATTAGTGTTAAAAGGAAAATACGTAGGTATTCAAAAACACTTCATTGTGAGATTTTAATTGAATAATTTCACAAAAACGCAACACGTGTTTCGCCATACAATGGCTTCTTCGGGCGTGACTTTACTCGTACTGTTCCTCATTGTAAGTGCGTGTTTCTATTTAAAAAATGATTGGAAAGGAACCCGTTTTTATTGAGCTATGACAAATGAAACTCCAGCTGAAAGGGTCGGGTAAATTGAAATTGATGAACAAAAACGAATCGTTGTTTGATATTGTTAGTTTCAAAGTTTTAAAAGTTCTTACTTATTTACTTATGTTAGGTTTTCTAGGTTTGTCACATGTCCTCTGTTCACATATTCCAAATTCAAACCTGTTATATATCTGTCAATTGGCAGTCTCATCACAACAAAATCGTCGGTTAGTATTTTGACGATCGGTTCACCAGTTTTCAAAAAATCGTGTTACATATCTAATCGGTTTTTCAGTAGTACTTTTGAATCTTATCCTTATTGTAAACCTAACTATATCAGTGTTGTCAATCATGAATATGACCAAAAGATATACAACCATTTTTACGTGTATAAGTTCAACTTAGTCTACTTTTCTGAGGTAATAACTTCAACATGTGCTTAAAATAATATATTAAAAAATATTTGCTGTCAAAAAGTCTGGTTTAGGAAGTGGTTACTTTATAACCTAAAAAATTAAATGGCAACTCTGCTTGGAATTTAAAGTCTGAATTTAGGAAGAATGTATAATATTTTCAAATGTTTAATCATAGTAATACTCATCAACTACTCAATCTGTTCAGCTGGTGATCATTCACCATATTATCAAAGATGTTTAGAAAAATGCAGCCTTCTCAACTGCACAGATGGTGAGAGACAATTCTTTGAGGTTGGGTTCAATTTGAAAATTGTTGAAAATAATATTTGTAGATGGTGTGGGGTTCAAAAATTATGATCAGCCCACAGTTTTGTATTTGACTCAGTGGTCATGCGGAGATGAATGTAGATATAATTGTATGTGGAAAACTGTTGACGCTTTTCATGAGCGAAAGTGGAGAACTCCACAGTTCCATGGAAAAGTGAGTAGTTTTATCGATACATTTTTCATATATTGAAATTCTGATTTTATCAGTGGCCATTTGTACGAATTCTGGGGATGCAAGAGCCTGCTTCGGTAGTCTTCTCCATATTGAATGGTTATGTCCACCTTAAGATGGTTCGCAAATTTCGAGCTGAAGTGAGACCGGATAGTCCACTGACATGGTTATGGCACACTTTTTTCGTTGTAAGAATTCATATTTTGTCCCAGAATCTATAGTTTGTTTTAATTACATATTATGTAATTATTTAAGGGGCACTTCTAAGGATCATTCTGAGAAAATAAATCCATAGTCTCAAAAAGTATATTTCGAATGGGGTGAAATCTTTTTTAGGGCAAATACCTTGACAAAAAATAATAAAGTTAGGATAAAAAAGGTAACATTAAAAGGAAAGTTCAATACGTTTTTATAGCCATTCCATGACAAGTTGAAATTAATAATGTTGACTTTAATAATTCCATGAATTGTACATGTTTATAGAGGGAGTGAAATAAAATAACAATAAGAATAAAAAATGATACAAACAATCAATTCTCACTAGAAACAGGTCAACTTTAAAAGTTTTCATGTTCATGTAATTAATCATCATCTTGGACAGATAAAAATACTGTGTAACAGTTTTTTTGAATTCTATTGCAGAATTAATGTTCTTTATGTATTCGAGTAGACTATTGTAAATGTTTATTTCAGTAAAGCATAATGAATTTTTACCAACCTTTCTATGTATTTGGATAATTTTTAAAGGGTTTGTTTTTCATATGAAGTGATCATGACAATCAGAGTTGAAAGTATAAGAGATATTCAAATGTGTATATTTATGTTTTGTCAAACAAATGAAAATACTTATTTTTGTTTTGAATCAGTAATTTTCAGGTATGAATAATTTAGTTGTTGGTTCTAGGAATGGCAAGTTATATACAGGGTGTTTATTAAACATGCGGCAAAAAAATTAAGGGACTGTTCCTTGAACTATTCTAAGGATATTTTGTCCTTTGATAATTTTTCATAGGGCGCTTTGTTTTAAAGGTATGGGGCGAAAAAAATTTCGACAATAACACTTTTGGAAATTTAAAAGTTAATAATGTAGCCGAAATAAAAGTATAGCGTACTTCACTGGACTTACGAAACAATAAAAAATTCAACAATTCCGTTGGTACCTATCAACAACAATCCGATTACTACAAACAGCTGCAGACATTCAATTTGCTGGGTGTAACACAATCAGAAATGATCCTGGTATTTTTGAAAGAGTTAGTTCGGGAGTCGATGATGTGAAGATTGTATTCTTGCATCCGAGCGGGGGGTAGTAATTTTCAACAGTTCTTGTAGATTAAGAAATATTACATGTAATTTTTGTCACACTTGTGACAAAAATTATTCATTTTATCGCTTTATTTTGTAATGTTTTCGAAGTGGATTTTGTGGCAGTGTCCCAAACAGAAATTAAATATTGAAGTTTTGAATAAATAAAACGGAAATAAAACAATTTTTAGATATTTTGAAGATAACAAGAATCTCAACTTAAATAAAATTCCTATTATTGGTGATATTCTCTTCCTCAAATTTTGAATATGTACAGTCCATGACAAAGTGTGATCTATGTGTAATCCTAAGATTTTTGAGATTTTTTCATATTTAATTCTACAATTATTGTAAATGAGAGGTGTACTTGAGGCGTCAGGCATTAGTTTGTTGCCTATATACATATAACTAGATTTTTTGAAGTATAAGTCAGTTTATGGAAATCAAGTCACATTGAAATGGCACAAAGATCATTTTTATTTCATTTTCCAATTCACTTACACTTTATCTCTGATGCCAATATGTTTTAATTAAAATCTTATGATTTACTGTATCAAAAGCTTTGCACAGATCTAGTGATAAAAGTAATCTGAATGTATTTTTAATAGTATCTTAGTAATTAAATCTAAAGCTGCAGACTTGGTATCGCTAGATCTGTCAGAGCCATTTTGTCCATCATAAAGAAATTTTAATTTTTTTCTAATTATTGTAAAAGCCTCTCATGCATAGCTCTTTCTCTGAAATTTTTAATAGCTTCAAAAGTATACGGGGGTAAAATAAAATTTGAAATAATAAAGAGTTGTCTTCTCAGAATCATCCATAAAATCATCCTATTAAATATTTACATGACTATCAGGAAGACCCTTTATATTTAAATCGAAAAGGGAATATTTGAAGGTGAGATTAGTTTTTGGGAATAAAGCTTGTTATCTTTCCACTTCTTCATCATTAAAAAATTTGGTGATTTATTTGAAGGGTTTTTATTGTATGTAGTTTTTTTTTTTCTTTGAAGAAATAGAAAGCTTGAAAGCTTTCTTCCCAAATCCTTTATATGTTGTACCAAAAATGGCATGCTCAGATTAAAAAATGTCTTGAAATTCTTCATTTCTTGAAATTCTTTCAAGGTTTCAATTCATGCTTGGTTTTGGTCAGCTGTCTTCCACTTTCGAGATTTTTTATTGACAGAGATTTTAGATTATGCCAGTGCCTTTTCCATGGTGCTCATGAATTGCTACGTGATGATTGTGAGGTAAATTACCTTCGCTTAGGTATTCGCTCTAGTTATTTTTCTTCAAAGTATTCATTTTTCAGATTGCTCCGAGACAAAATACCTCGTTTCGCTCTAGTCACTATCACAACATTTTTCATTGCTTTTTTGGTTAGTCATGTCGGATATCTCAGTTTGGGTCAAATTGATTATGGTTACAATATGGAACTCAACATCTTTGTTGGTAAGTTGTCTTAAAATGTCTTCACAACTTGCTTTCATTTTTCCTGACACAGTAGGATCATGAAATTTTTATGAAATTGGCTTTTCGATATTATCTTAAAACTGATGAAGTATGTATTTGAAGTTTGCAAATGATTTCTCTGAAATCATTGTCAGCCACTATGATCGAGATTATCGAATTTGTGTCAATTATTCTCTAGAAAAAAAACACAATAATATGTAAAAAGTATTTACACATTCAAAAAGTCTCACTGAAAAGGTTGAGAATGGAAAATGAATGGAAAAAAATTAAAATTCAGTTCAATTCAGTATTGTACATAAATTGAAAATAAGTACCTATATATTCTTATATATTACGTGAAAAAAGTTCTTCCCGGAAATGACAATTTATAGTTCAAATTATAATTTAGAAAAAAAATAAAATTCAAATTTAATAAAATCGTATTTTATACTGTAACTTATAAACAGCTACAGGTGGATACAATTTATACAGACTTCTCAAAGGCCTTTGATAAATTGAACCATCAAATTCTACTGAATAAACTTTTTTCTGTTGGTTTCGATAGTCAACTGTTGAATTTACTACAGTCTTATCTTCAGAATCGTACGCTATTTGTAGAACACAAAAGACACAAATCAACCGAATTCACTTCAACTAGTGGTGCACCTCATGGAAGTAATCTAGTTCCTCTTCTATTTTCTTTGTTTATAAATGATATTGTTTCAAATATCTCTAGTAACATGACTTTGCTGATGACTTGAAGATTTTCAGACCCATTGAATCAACCAAGGACTGTCTTATTCTGCAGAAGGAAGTTAATTCGATACATGAATGGTGCATACTAAACAAGCTTCCACTGAATATTCAAAAATGTAAATTTATGAAATACACCCTCAAGCACAACAATATAAAGTTTGACAATGCAATAAATGACGTCATATTAGAACAAAGCACAGAAACTAAAGATCTGGGCATCATATTCGATAAGAAACTTAGCTTCACGTCACAAATTAATCAAATCACATCTTCTTAAAAAAAATGCTTGGCCTTATCTTCAGGACGTGTAGAGACTTTCAAAACCAAGAATGTTTTATAACACTTTCTAATGCATATGTTCGATCTCGTCTGGAATATGGCTCCCTAATCTGGCCACCTAATGTGCATATACAGCAACTCGAATCTTGTCAAAGAATCTTCATGAAATACATGGCTTACAAACTGGATGGAGCTTACCTATCCCAAGGAATTGATAATAGAGTTTTGCTAAATAGATTTGCCCTATTATCCTTAGAAAACAGAAGAGCATATTATGCCTGTATAGTCATATATAAATTGATTTATAATCTGGTTGACTGCCCAGATTTTTTATCTCAACTAGATTTTCACGTACCGAGACGAAGTAGTAAAAACGAAATATTTTTCTATTTGCCTTTGCCTAGGATCAACGTGTTGATAAAATCCCCAGTTTATAACATCTGTAAAATTTATAATAGTTTTTATTCAGAATGTGATATTTTTGTTGTGCCATTTGGGCGCTTCAAATATATAATTCGTAACAAACTATTTTTTATGCAAGTCGAACTACAATCTAATTTCAACCCATAAGTGAAATACTGTGTTTCAACTCTTTGCACACTGCCAATTCTATTAGAATTGTACAGTATATGTTTTTTTTATTATTATATGAATGTATCACTGTTTGTATAATATACTACTCTATTACTTTGCTGATTTTATATGCTATTCGATATATTCCATTGTACTTATACTTAGTCATAGCTGTAAACTTAATTATATTTGTCTTATAATTGGGATCACTCCTGTTAGACAATAAACCTTTTTTTTTAATTGTGATTTCATCTGGAAATTTTTAAGCAATACACACGAGAAGAAGAGAAGAGAAGTCCTAAGTTTGGAAGGAAAGTGGGACGAAAGTTGAAATTACAATTTATCAAAAGTATTCCAAATTTATTATATTATTAGATTCAAATATATTTTGAAAGGCACTCTTCCAAAAATGACTATCGGACAGTTCTTAATTCATAAAAACAAAACAAAGAAAAAAGGCATCTGAAAATTTTCATATATGGAAATAAAAATTTCGTAATTTCGTTGAAGAGACTACAGATGTTAAGAAAAAGAAATTTGAAATTCACATTAATTTGAATAACATTCTATATACTCTCAAAGGAAAAAAAGAGTTACTTGGAAATTTTCGTTTGAAAACTGCTAGTGTGTGTTTATTTTTTTTGTCTCAAGTTTAGTCTGTTTAATACATTCCTTACAGTTTATTTTTTTCAGCTCAGTGGGTTTTTTCATTAATTGCTTAGTAAATCTGACTCATCTAAAACTGTTGTTTTATGTATGTAATAAATTATATTCTATCCATATAAAAACGAGAAGATAAATCCATTTTTTAAAATTACACTACTCCCTATCACCTGTAAATCAAAAAAGGAGAAAAGCTTTAATTGTTTCTTATGCTCATTTTTCATTCACATTAATTTTCACAAAAACAAAAAAGAAAAAAAAGAAAAAATAAATACAAAAACAAACAGAAATGAAAATTCAAAAGCAAAAAACGAGGGGAAAAAATCTATGTTTGAGCTACTATTCAATGTTACTTTCAAATAGTTTTTTATTAAAACAGTCTGGCTAATTGGTTCTCCCAAAGCCAAAAAATTTAAACCACACACACACTTAATTTTCACACCGAATTTTTGAGTGTGTTGGGAAATACCTATTTCATTTTAATGTGACAGAATTGCGATGATATTGAAATGTGCAGTTTTTCTTATTGCATAAAATTTGCCCTATATATTCGTTGCTGGCATTGATTTTAGAAAAATCATTGTTGCCTTATTCATTGCTGACTCACAGACATAGCTAGAGTTGATTATGTGCAAAGAAAAAAAAATTAGTAAACATATTTATTTCCTTGTCAAGTTTACAAATATTAAATTTTTTTATGTACATCAGTGAAGTACATACATGTATCATATTATTTTACTTTTTTGTAAATTTTATCACATTTTATGTAATCTCCTTTTTTGGATAAAGAAAGATTTTTTAAATAAATTAACTTATCTATTATCAAGATTCCAAAACATCTAACTGCCAAAACATGAGTACAGTCAGAATATTAATTATAATAATAAATTAATATTATTATTTTGATATTAATCTCTAATGAAATGTTAAATTAATGACATGGCATATTTTGTTAAACTTTGTAAACACTCTTACAAATGCTAAGTTAATTTTCAGGTCCTTTGAATAACGTGAAAAATATTCAATATGAAATTATTCATCAGATGATTATCATTTTAGTCATTTTATATTATCCTTAAGCAGATCAAAAAATCTCATTACCTAAATATTTATGGAGGTGTAACCCTATTTTTTTTTATTTTGTCAGTAATATACCCTTTTGAAGGCTCCCAAGAGAATATATATTAGTCTATTTAATCTGTCTAGTAGAAATACATTTTTCAAAATGAGGATGTTTGTTAATTTCATCAAGTATAATATCGAGTAAAAAAGATTCCTAAGAGAATCTTGGTATATCTTTATTCATTTTATTTAATGCAGCTGATCCAAAATATATTAGTGTAAACAAATTTTAAACAAAAACTATTCCTTAGAGAACTCCATGAGTAAATGATCCAATACAATAATTTTTAGGAACCTTCACTGCCATATGTTGGTTTGGTTGGTGCACTTATAACCGAATTAGACAGCGGTATGTATGGAAATGTGCTATTTATGTGGCTTTAACGGGTATTGTTATGATGCTGGAAATCATCGACCGTCCTCCTTTTTTTTACATCTTCGACTACCATTCTTTATGGCATTTATCTACGGCACCATTGATTATCCTCATATACAGGTGAGTGTTTTTTCTGTTGAATCATTGGTAATATGAATCATTATAGCTCCTTCTCCTAACATCTTTATTTTATTCATGAAGATATATCGTTTTACTCTTATAAATCACCTATATTTATAAAAAATTAAAACTTAGAGATTCATAAAAACTGCCATGCAATGCTAACTTGTTCGTACAAATTACTTAGTTTCAGATTGTGATTTTTTTTCAGTTTTGCTATCGATGACTGCCGATATCTGAGGAAAAAAGAAATTGAATCACCAGAAAATGGTAAGAGCAAGGTTCCTTGAGATATGCACAGGTGGGTCAAAACAAAGAAAATCAAATGTAAAGGCAGCTTGGCCCGCCTTGCCATCAACAAACGAGGAATTTCATTTTATAGGTGAAATAAAAAACCAAATATACATAAGTTCAAGTTTTTGATGAGACGTGAATTAACTGTAACGAACATTTGGGTTATACCAATAGACATCTTTTAGAAAACTGAAACTTCTGTAATCATTCAGTCATATCAATATTGACAATACAAGTGGCCATTTTTTGTTAGTTTCATAATTTTGTGCCATTTATTTGTGAATAAAAATTATTGATCTATTGTTTTATTTTTCATACCTACCAGATTTGTTCTAGATATCTGCTAGATTCAACATGCAACCACAATATTATTTCATAGAGAGAAAGGATAGGAAAATAAATAAAGCTGTAGTTTCAACTCATAACTAGGTTTTCATAGTTTAACCTCACAAAGATGTGAATAATAACTAGTTTCAGTTTGAAATTGCTCGTTTATGCTCACTTTTCCAGTAGATGCACAATTTGGTGTAGAATAGTAGAAGGTAAACGGATATTTGAACTAATAACATTTCAAGTCTCTACCATCATATGCTTATGAATAGTATTTGGGATCACCAAGATATCTTCAAACTTTAGGGAAAACAATAATTTAAACATCAAATGGCCCTGTTACTTGTTTGATTTCTTAATATTGATTAGGACGTAATATTTCTATATAATATTGTGAATCACCTTATTTTGTATTGAGACTTATTGAAATATACTACCTAGGCATAGAAATTGATACACACCTCAAGTGGGATTTACATGTTGAGAAATGTATAAATAAATCAAGAGGACTTATATATTTTATAAGTTGCGAAATATCCTCAGTATCAATAATAAAAAACCTTACATTATGCTTTTACAAAGTCTCTTCTGCAATATGGTATGGTGCCATTCTTTTATTTTGAAAAGTAAGGAATATTTTCATAGAATCGTTTGACATGAACCCACAAGCAAGCAAAACCATTGGACAACGGGTATTCACATATATTGCTCCAATATTATTCAATCTCTTACTCATTTAAAAACATTGAACAGTCCTATTCCCAGAAAAAAGCACCTGAAAAATTGATTTTTTTAATAAGAGCCAACACTATTTTCATAACGTAAATGGCCCACCAATAGCCTCGCCTTATCATGATCTTTCAAAAAGAATAAAAAGAAAATCCAATGAAAAAAAAACTATATCATATTGTAATCTACCTGCATAAATTATTTTAAAAAATCAGTAATTTGCAGCGCACCTAGCTGATTGATATAGTACAGAAATAATGGTAATGAACTGCGATTACCCTACTCTCGACTGGCTCTTGGTCAGGACTCCTCAAGTTATCAGGGTATCATCTGCTATAAGAGCACTTCAGCTATTTGGAAACGAGTACCTTACAAAAAATACATTTTATTCTACTGAAGAATTTCTACTACTCTAGGTATTATTGTACAATTACTTTATTTTACTTGTACAAATATATAGGTTTTACAACCTACTTGCATATCTCATTTTATCACCGTTCTTGCATCTTTTTAATATGTCTACTAAACTGTTAACATGTATGTATACACTGTAACTATAGATAAGCGCAGCTGCTTTATGTTCTGTTCTGACTAGTCTGATAAAGTTTTATATCTGTATGTACCTTTTTTCAAAATAGTCTTTTTTCGCATTTTTACCGTAAACAATTGCACAAACAATATTTTTCTTTATATGTTTGTTAAAATGATTTTATTTGTTGGCAACCAATTTTTGAAAGGCTTAGGGAAAAATGTATTTCTATGGATGCTATACAATGTCCCACTTCTCTCATAGCTTTCAAACGTTCAAAACCAAAAGATTTCTCACACAGTGAGAAATCTCCGCCATTACAGTAAGAAATAATTTCTCACTGTTATCACGATAACCCAAGTCAGTAATGAATTGTTATGTCAATTACCGAAAACATGTTGAAACAAAACGACCTGCCAGGAATTACTTTACAAAATTGTTCAAATATAACTGTTACTATTTTGAATAAAATGTAAAAATGAGTTGATGACATATAAGTATTATTATATATGTATTTTAATTTTCAATACTTGAAAACAACACGACCGTAGAAAAAGTACAGTATACAATGCGTGAGAAAATGACATATTTGTCATTTTTCTCACTTGTACAATATACTATTCTTTTATTTGAAAAATAATTTGAAGCCTCCTCTCTCTTGTTGCTCCAGACCTCCAAATCCGGCCCTGTGTCTTATATTTACACCTGGTATATCTTTTAGGACAGTTATTACTACTACTAGACAGTTACTAATATCATCTATGGAAATGTTGAAATCAAACAAATAAAAAGAAGAATTGGTCTAATTGAACATGACTCACTTAATGACACTATGTGATTAATTTTCTGAATATTTGTTAACGAGAAGATAAGCAATATTTACGATCGTTATTGATAAATTTTTGAACATATCATAAATATTGGTTATAAGTTGGAAATCAAAAGATAACGATCAGAAGGAATAGATGAGATTAAGGAACTGATACTAAAATTTTAATTAGGTCCCAAAACAACACTGAGTCAAAAGATCAGTTAATCATAGCCTAATAGGGAAGTTATAGTACGTGAAGGTTGAAGGAAATAAAATAATGTTAATATTATAGTATATTTTCCTATGATTATTGTCACAGTCACTTATTTTTGTATCCAAAGATTGACAAAGTACAAGTTAATATGTTAAACAATTCAATAAAATATAAATAAGTAAATTTATATTCAGATTTGAAAATATCCAAAAGAACTAATCATATTCATATAAAAACTAAGTACAACCACTGTTAATAGATTGCCTCAAATAAATAGCACTATATACAATAACAATTTTTATAACGTTTGATAAAAAATTAAGTGAGGTTATATAATAAAATATCACAATTCAGCAAAATGGGAAAGCAGTATGTAACTATCTTCTCCATTTTACTGCACAACGTTCAAAAGGGACGGGGGTTTTGTTAATATTCGAGAAATAATGATTATCAATAGAGAATCAACCAAAACTATAAGGAATGGCTAAATAAATATATTTCTCATACTCAGCTTAAACGACTAACTAAATCAAACTTAGTTTGCAATGTCTTTCCCTTTTCTCCTAATAATGGAATTTCACAAATCTTTCAGATTACTATTCACCCACTGATCAAAAACAAGTTGAAAATTAAGTTTTAAAAACAACCCTGTTTCAAATATTACGTAGGGCACTTCAAATAAGTCATCGTACTCTTTTGAAAGCCTTATAATTTTTGTTTGAATAATATATTACAGATTATAATTTATAAATCATTTACATACTTTTTTTAAAAAATCTGTACTTTTGAAAACTTATTTTTGTCGGTTATGTAAAATGTGATCTTTACTCATTTTTTATGATATCAAATTATATTAATTACAATGAAATTATGAAAATATTTGTTACTATGCAAAAATGTACCAAGAGCCGCCCCTTACCAGAACATGCTGGTATTAGCTGCACTTATTCGTAAAATGTCATATACTGTTACATTTTGTCTTTTATAAAGATTGCCATGTCAGAAAATGAAACAACCTAATAAGAGTTTTGTTGGAAGGAAGGAACACATATGGGCAAATTATTTGGAAGATTAAAGCAACCTATTGTATAGCAAGGTACTTTGTTACTCTAATAAGCTCTTGAGATAGATAGATTGCATTTCAATGTATTATTTTACCAACTACCACTGAACTGAATCCCGCAAGAGTTAATGAACTTTTACTAATCACCAACTCTTAATGATATGTTTTAAAATAGATAAGCAGACCTCATGAACTCTTGGTGGATTTTTTGTTCAGGTTTGAATTAGATACCAACAGATACTTTTCTAATACTTTATCCTATGATTGCAATTACTAATATATATTATTTACACTTATTATACTTTCATAAAATTCAATCAAAAAACCTTTTTACACCCAGAAAACCGATAGGTGGCCTACCTAACTAGTACTTTGAAATAAAATCGAAGGTAGGACTTTTAACAATAATACATATTCAAAAACAAGTAAATCCGATAACATAATCACAAAATTAAGGCCGATTGTATACTAATCGAGGGCAAGATAAACTTCATTTGTCTTAGGTTCATTTATTTCAATTTTTCAAATTTTTGTGTTAGTCATATTTCATCTATAATGAAGAAACTGACCTTCAACCAAATCAAGGTTATATCACCCTTATTGACTTCCAGTTATTTTACAAGTTTACACTACAATAATGTATCATAATAAAATTTTCAATTTGTTTGGTCCTTTTGAAAAAAAAACAGAAATACATTAGTTTCGTTATGAGAAGGTTGAATACACTTGTGCTGGAAGAACTGTTGAAGAAAACAGTACCCTAGTAGATATTTCACACAATTTATTCGATTTTTTATGAAAAGTTAAGAAACCAGTTTGCTTCCTTATAGAATTCAAGTTGATAAAATATGTATTTGAATGAGGAATTGATTTTCTATTTCAAGGTAAAGGTTGGATGTCACGCAGGTAGGTATCGTTAGACGTAGCCTTGTAAACAGAAAGCATTTTTTACTAAGGCCACAAATGTGCTGTGGCTGACCTGTATTGATCTTCAGGAATCATGAAAATATATATTTCACAATTTTATACAATATACTAATTGACACGTTGTCATAGTCATGCTGCTAGAATATAAATTTATTAAATAAAACTAATTAATACAGTTTACTGTATGATTTTTACTATAAAAGGAGTTTACAAAAACCGTGACACGTGTTTCGCTATACAATTGCTTCCTCAAGGGCTTGAGGAAGCTATTGTATAGCAAAACACGTGTCACGGTTTTTGTAAAACCCTTTATAGTTAAAATCATACAATAAATTGTATGAATTAATTTTAATATGGATTTTCATCAAGTATCGGACAGTTCTCTTCAATTATACAAATTTATATTGCAATACAATACGAAACAGCATTATGCCGATTGAATTCAAATTTGTGAATCTGCCTATAATTGTGAGTAAAGCACAAACAAGGTGTTACCTTTTTGTGTGAGATACTTACAATTATTATGTGGTGGATATTGCTTTTCATGTTTTTATTTGTTAGAGGCCATATACATAAATACCAAATTCCATAATTAGGAACAGTAATTCATTGAATAGATCAAATGTCTGACTCATTTATATTATATTCCATCACTAATTTGGTTCTACCAGTATTTTTCAGACACGAAAGGACTTCAAAAACCAGTAATGTGGTCTATAACTTTCGAATTTAAAAATGCAAATACATATTTTATTAAATATTCATTATGGAGGAAAAACCTTATCATTTCAAATCTGAAAATCAAATGACTAAGTGAAAAAATAGAATAACTTAGTTCAAACTTCTCAACTATTTCAAAAATCATAAGTTGATAATCACTTGAATTATCCAATTATCTTCTCTCAAATAAAAAAAAAACACTCGAATACCACACTGACGTTGAATGACAACTGACGGATGCATTGAAGTAGTTTTTCAACCAGCATGGAGCTCTGATTCAACCACCTGACAATCTTTTTCGCAATATCTGCTTCACAAGCATTATGGTGGATTATCACAGAGGACAGTGAAATTTTTACAAATTTCCTGACTCATTCCATAACAGCAGTAAATGAGTCCAAGCTGCAATGTCAAATGATTATTGGATATTTTCATAAAATATTGTATTCATGCTAGTTGTTCAAAAGTTGCCAGGAGATGGTGCCCTCACTGAATATTTCTATTCATTTTGCAATAATATACTGTAAAATCAGGTGCAAAATTGGCGGTATCTGATATTTATTTGAGAAAGTTTCAAGTTTGAATGAAATTAAGTATGTCTTCTGACAATATAAATATTGTACATGTATGAATCACTACATTTGTTTATAGGCATCTTACTGAAACCTGACCAATTCACAGCACTTTTCTCTAGCTCATTTCACTTTCTACTATCAGAAGATTGAAAGCACGATACACTCATAACAGTATGCTACTCGTTAGTTCCAAACGCAGTTCGCGCAGATGACGTGAGTGCGAAGCATATCGGGGCTGTAACTTCGTAGACTTGCCTAAATTCAATTTAAATTTCTCACAAGTTCTCTGTTATGCTGTGAAGTTTAAGAATTATTACGAAATTATTGTCAAGAGTGGTTTTCAAACATTTTTAATTAGCTTTTGTCAATTTAGTATCGTGTTCGAAGCTTCAATAATTAAACAAAAATACGAGTAGGTAGGTATATAACTAAGAATGCCTGGTTGTGCGGTTTTTGGTTGTAATAATTACAACAGAGTGACAAAAAGGACCAATATTAAGTATTTTCGATTCCCAAAGAGCAAAGAACTGTCTATACAATGGATTTCAGCATGTAGGAGGAAGGACAACATCAATTTGAAAAATGGTGTGTATTAATTAAAGCAATGATGACACATAATTTATTAGGTATTCAATGGTTTTCAGCAACTATTTGTTCTATTCATTTCCATAAAGATTGTTTCGAAGATTTATCAGTCAAAGAGCAATATGGTACTTTTTCAACAAAAAACGCCCGTATTTTGAAAACTGATGCTGTGCCCACTCTGAACCTCTTATTTAAGAGAAAGCAAACTGAAGAATCAGAAAGAACAATTCGTTTTGCTAAAAGGAAAAAATCCACTCTTTTACCAGAGCAACAATTGGAAAATTATGAAGGTAGTGTTTCCACATCACTACAATTAAATACTGAAGAGATAGAACAACCTGAACAAACAAACGTAGATAGCACTTGCAGTACTTCAGTTCAGTCGAATACTCAACAAAAAACAGAAAAAGAGAGGTTAGGTTCTTTTGTCAATCGAACTTATTGTCACTGTGAATATTGCCTCTAATCGATTTTTTTTCTTTATGCATTTTTAAATTTTTTTCAGAATTGCGGAGTTACGTATAGCAGAACTAGAAGAAAAGGTTGCACATTTGGAATCATTAAATAGGGAGCTGTGCGATGAAAATTTACAGCTGAAAAAAGATATGGAGACATGGAGGAATGTTTTTCGTCTGGTCAAATAGAAAGACTATTGAATCCCCATAAGAATCTTAGAAAGTGGTCAGCAGAGGATATTGCATCTGCCATATCATTGAGAAGTGTTAGTCCAAAGGCCTATCACTATTTGAGAGCAAGCGCATTGCCCCTACCAGCACTCTCTACTTTAAGGAAATGGGCTTCTTCATTCAATCTCAGCCCCGGACTTTTGACCAATGTTATCAATCTCATGCAAAAAATGTCATTTCAATTGAAAGACATTGAAAAGTTGTGTGTTCTTTCCTTCGACGAAATCCATTTAGCCAATAGGATTGATATAGATAAAAAAGATGAACAAGTGATTGGCCCACATAAGACTTGCCAAACTGTAATGGCACGAGGGCTGATTAGTAACTGGAAGCAATCAGTGTTTTATGATTTTGATCAGCCAATGAAAAAAGAAATTTTAAACCAAATTATATCTGCATTATTCAATGCCGGTTTCACCATAGTAGCCATAGTAAGTGACATGGGTCCTACGAATATGAAATATTTCTCGGAAATGAATATTGCTCTCGATAAGGATTGTTCATTCCCACATTCTTGTAATGAACATATGAGGATTTTTTTGTTTGTCGATGTACCTCATCTAATCAAGTTATTGAGAAATCACTTCATTAATCAAGGATTTTGGTTAAATGGTACATTTATGGATAAATCCTGTTTCGAAAGTCTCCTGGATATATCTACATCAGAGCTTTCTATAGTACATAAAGTCAGCAAGTACCATATCGAATTGAAGGGAACTGAAAGACAAAAAGTTAGGCCAGCAGTGCAACTGTTCTCTAATTCTGTTTCGAAGGCAGTTTCATATTGTGGAAAAAGCGGATTAATGCCATCAGAGTTACCCTGGGCACAAGTATCAGACTTCGTTCAGCTCATTAACAGATGGTTTGACGTTATGAATTCGAAAACGAAAATAAGGGCTAACGAACCATCTAAAAACGCATTTGGTATAAATTTAGAGGATCAGAAAAAAGTGCTAGAAAAAACTTCCAATGTGATTAAAACACTATGAGTGGGAAAACATAAATCCTTGATTCAGTTTCAGTAAGGTATACTTTTCAGTGATAGATCAATTGTTGAGCTCTTCCTTTATCTTCAGAAGAGGCACTCTGATGTCCAATATATTCTTACTACGCGATTGATTCAGGATATTCTGGAAAACTTCTTTTCTTACATGAGAGGGATGGGGTCATCTAATGATCATCCAAATCCTCTGGATTTCATTTATAGAATGCGTTGGTTCATTTTGGGAAAACACTCAGCATCAGTTTTCACTGAGAACAGGAATACCGAAGAAACCGGAGAGCAATGTTTAATCCAACCTCTAGAACAAACTTCAGAACATCCTGAGTTTGAAGAGTTAAACTGTATTACTGCTGATATGTTTGGGAATATATCAACGGGAGCGGAATGTCTGGAAAACTCCCGGGAATTCCAAGATGAGGAAAATTTGATTCCTTATTCCTTTATAAATCCATGTTATGAAAAATGTCACACTGATGGACCAGATATGTCGCAAGAGGCGTTGGAGTTACTCGGATTGAAAGAAAAAATAAACAATGACTCATTAACTTATATAGCGGGTTATGTGGCTCATAAATTCAAGAAAAAATATAATTTGGGAACGGAAGTTCTTCCAGCTTCTTCCAAAGATTTGGATTGGTTGCAATTCATATCAAGGGGAGGTCTTCTAAGACCCAATAACTCATTCCTTCAAGCAGTACAAATAATGGAAACCGAATTTCAGAAAATGCATGGAAATACATTATCCAGAGAAAGGTATCTTCAAAACTTTAACGCAAAGAACCATAGAAAAGATAGAAAACCCAATACCATACGATGCATTACATTGTTTGTGCAGAACAAGGACCTATATAAGATTGTGGGAGATTAACAAACAAATAAGTTTCCATAATTTGAAAAACAGGATGGAAAAAAAATTAATAAGTTCGTAAATCAACGAAAGAAAACTCGATGAATTACCAAAATAGCTTCTATCTCATTTTGTAGCTCGTTGTCATATGTCTTATTACTTCAAATAATTAGAATATGGAAAATTTGACCCATGTGCAATTTATCTTTTTTGAAAACAAAAGTACTTCAAAAATATGTATTTTATTACCTAGCTGATTGAATTTGTCAAAAATATTGTCAAAAGTCGGAAATATCATCACAGTATGTATCACCCTTGGTTTCATCAATAGGGTGAGAAAATGACTCATAATTTTAGTATTTAGTAGACTCAGGAAACAAATATACCTACTTCTGAAAAAATCAACATGTATGTATTTATGCATCAAGACTAATAATCCCATTTTCATGCGAAAATGCCTGGAGATATTCGACCGAATCTCATTCTCCTTCTAATGAATTGTGCGTTGTCCGGCTCTGTGCTTCGCAGTGACGTCACAAGTCAGGACAGAGCGGACAGAGAGATGCGCGTCGGCATACCGTTATGAGTGTATCGTGATTGAAAGGAAGCTATTAGGTTCACACCAAAAATTTAAAGACAGTGGGATGTGGCATATAGGATACATTTGACAATATGAATCTCTTGTTAAAAGACTCCCTCAGATGGTACAGCCAAAGCATAAAATCAGAATGTAGAAATGCTGAACATTTTGGTGTTGTAGTTTGCAGGTATACCTCATCAAACTAATTCATTGATTTGCTACTCATTAGTAATATTGTCAATGTCAAAAAAAAACAAATACATGTCTTTCAGATAACGAACCAAAGTCATTTTTTGTTGAGGAAATCAGGAGTTTTTATCAACCTTCTTCGGGTATTTTCACAATCTGAAAAAATATGAAGATTGTGATGGTGAACATCATTCAGATGTAGAAAGGGCAAACTTTTTAGTTCACCTCAATAAGTCACTGCGTGATTTGAAGTATTTTTCATAAAAAAATGTTCTATTTATCAGTAACTTGTATTTAACAATTTTGCCTACCAACAGAAGGGCTAAGAAATTGTAGAGATATTAAACGCTTCTGAGGCTGAACATTCAGTTTTTTTCTTTTCGCTGGTTCACTTCATTTCTAACTGCATTGAACATTTCAGAAGTCAATCAACAACATTGACATATTTCACATTTCAGAACTCCTTTGACATCTCTCATAACTTTTCAAGCATTCGAGATGGAATTTAAAATTTTACTTTTATGTATCATGCTACATTATAAAATATGTACCTGACAATTACTATACGTGTTCATTATTATATTATTACTTATAATGCACTGTTTAGAACCTATAGTGTAGTAACAAATATTACTGGTGTTTTATTCCAACACCAAACCATATTTTTAACGTGTTTCAATCACCAAGCGATCATCTTCAAGAGGAAAATTAAACTGAAATCTTCTGGTATCTTCCTCTTGAAAAAAAAACTGCGAATATATTTAGATTTTCTCAATTCTGAAGACGGAGGCAGATTTGAGCCTCCAAAATGTGTATAATTTCCTGTCTCTTTTTTTGGTAGGCAAAAGTATTAAATACAACAAGTTACTGATAAATTAAACATTTTTTCTTGTAAAAAATACTTATCAGAGTTAATTTCCAAGTTTGCCCTTTCTATACCTGTATAAAGTTTTCCATTACTATTTTCATATTTTTTCAGATTGTGAAAAGTGAAAATTACCCAAAAAGATCGATAAAAACTATGTCTTTCAGGGTTCAACTTTCTATATAATTCAAGTGTTTAAACAACCTTCACACTCAAATCTTATGACAAAATCCATCCTAAATGAATTCATTAGTAATTTCAAAGAAAATAAATAAGAGGTTTTATGTTATCAACTGATTCATATCTCAACCACACACATGATCTAACTCACTAGCCAACATACCTTAGGAGTAGGAGTCATTATCTCAATTATGATCTGCTCTTTTTCCATTCATATATCCAATCCACCGTTCTGCTGTTACTTTGAATAATTGTTCATTGGTAATAGTACCAAGAAGTAACAGCTGATTAATGTGAGTAGCATGATAGTCCCACCTAGCAAGATTGGGAGATGTGCCTAAAATAAATTTATACTAATCAAAATTCTAATGAAACTGAAAAAGATCTCAATGAGTAAATTTTATTGTTTTATTCTTTCTAATTGAATTTTTTTATTTTAATAAGTAGAATTTGGAACCTCTGACATGGAATGAATCTATTAAAAACACTTTTCCTTCACCAAAAATGCTGTCTCTCGACGCACGTTTCGCTAACCAAGTTAGCATCATCAGGAGATGAGAAAGACATGTGTCAAGAGACAGTAAGTCTTTTCAATAGAAGTATTTGATGTCCTGACATGGCTATTCTATATGGTGGGCCATGATTTCTTTTAAATAAACTAAATGAGTTAGTGAGGAACAATATGACTTATATATGTGTATGTATATATAAAATAACTCGTACAAAAATGGTAGGTAATTATATTACTAAAATAAATTGAGAAGTATTAAATTACCAAATAGATTACGGAAAAATGGGAAAATAGTTGAGGAGGTATTGCTTGTCTGTTGGAAAGTTATGACACGGATCCATCATTTATAGCACAGATGCTAGAAACTGGCAGATTTTGATTATTTTGACTTCCTTAATGATAACATTCCTTTTTTGGGAAAGAAAGTTTTTGGCCTTCTACTACTCCATCCTGATACAAAAAAATTTGGAAATCTTGTAACAAAATGGAGTAGTGGAAGGTCAAAAACTTGCTTTTCCAAAAATTAGTCACTTATAAAAATATAACCCTTTCAATATAATCTACATAAAATGTATTTTAATACATTTCGGTAACCTTACATGTAATTATTTGGATAAATACAATTTTATTAATAAGCTAAGGTGTAAGATAAAGAAAGCTACATATACCAATTTTAGTCCAAAAATGGCATCACAAATCCAAATTTAACCTAAAATTTTGTTACATGCTGTGAAACCCTAGAATACATCTGACAATGAGATTTTTGGGATTTTTGTTGATGAAAAACTTGGTAGCACCATTTGGTAGTATTATCCTAAATTTTTAGTACGGTCTTTCAAAAAAAGTATCAAATTCTGATATTCTGAGAATTCAAGCTTCCAGGAAAGGTTATTTACTGCATGGGTGAAACTCACTAGTTAATAATTCATAGCTACTAGATACGAGTTCGAGGATATGTCAATACTTTGAAGCTTTGATTCAGAACAATTTTTACAGTTGTTGATAATTACTTATAATTTGTGTATGTAATTCTGTTTTTTTTTTATAATTATATGTCAACTCCAGTTGAATGTATTTGTATATTATTTTCATGATTGCCATAAATTTTCATTCAATATATTGTGATCATATAAAGTTCTTTACTCTACTCTATGTTGATTATCTATTTTCTAGTCCAAGTATTGCTAAAAAGTCTCCAAAATATATGGAAACTAAACATTTTCAAAATAGCACCAAATTGAGGTAGAACTTTTTACTAGTCCAGTAACTTGTTCATTTGTAGAACTGCATGTAATATGCCTGAAAACTTGTTCATTTGTAGAACTGCATGTAATATGCCTGAAAAATATTTATTGGCTGATAATAATAATAATATATCTCATTAAGAGTAGCATGTAAATAAACAACAACAAAAATCTTCAACATTTCAATTCAAATAATTTGAGAAATAAGGAAATGAAACGCATTCATAAATTATTTGTGAAAGCTGCAGGTAAATTTCGTAAATTGACAAGCTCATTTGTTTAGTGGCTGAACGAAAGTGGAAACAATATATTTGTTTTCTCAAGAAACAAGACAAACTCTCAACAACATAGATGCACGATAGTTACTTGCTGGTGTCATACTGTGTATCTCATTAGGTATTTAATGATAATCATAGTAGATATTTCGAAAAAATCCAAAGTTATAAAAATTCCACATACCAATAGTGAAGTGTCTCAGATCATAAGATGTAACACTTCCCATATCGAACAACATCAGCATATTCCGTAATGATGCCATCCCCTCATTGTACAAAAACTCTGCTTCCTGGGCCTGTCCTGGAGGGGCTATAGCTATCAGATCGTAAAGACCCAGCAAGGAATAAATGAATCCATTTAGAACGAATGACGCTGGCTTTGTAGGATACTCTTCATACCTAGCAATGGATCATAACAATAATTGTATGTAGTAATTGAAGTAATATCTCACTTTAAGATATCCGGAACGAGCATATAATGACTAACTTCAAATGATTTTACATACCAGTGGTATTTATTAACAAAAGTAGCTCTAACACCTCCTTTGGAGCTGGGAACTCGAAAAGGTTTCAGGCCTTTCAAAGCTGCATTGAGGTAGCGGATGTCACCTCCAGAATGATAGTATGCCCGAGAGAGGACGGAAATTGCATGGCCTTGACCCATCGAAGAATACCAACCTGAAAAATGATTCATAGCTATTTCATTAGTAGAACTAGTGGTCCCTCGTCAAATTTCAATATTGGTGTGAAGTCCCAATTGAACACAAACTTCATCACATGCCACTCAACAACAATACTACTATAACTATAACAGAACATATCAAAATCTAATCTAATGGCTACTGGAAAACATAATACTAATAAAATCCTTATAACTTCAACATTAAATCAGAATAAATAATAAAAAAACATTGAAAATTGAACTATCCTTGGGAATATAAAGATTATTATTATTATTTTCAACGAAGGGTAACTATAACAGAACATATCAAAATCTAATCTAATGGCTACTGGAAAACATAATACTAATAAAATCCTTATAACTTCAACATTAAATCAGAATAAATAATAAAAAAACATTGAAAATTGAACTATCCTTGGGAATATAAAGATTATTATTATTATTTTCAACGAAGGGTAAGCTCGTCAGGCCCTGTCCCCGAAGCTCCGACACATTCGGGAAGGCGCTTTAGCATAATTAACAAATGACCACTTCCCACACCGTGGGGTGAGTGATCATTGGATCTGACAATTATGTGCCCTAAGCAAAATGACAGCATTGGGCATTTGTCCGGGCAATTCATCTGCTTTCATACGACAAGCCGTCATGATCTTAGGATTTGGGAAAAGAGGAGGCATCATTCCACCAAGGACTCCAATAATCAGAACAACCATCTAAACCAGTGGTTCTTAACCGGTGGTCCACGGACCACTGGTGGTCCCTGGACCACCCAAGCGGTCCGCGGATCCATCCTTATAAATATGTTAGATGAGTCGACACGATACAATGCGACCCGCCGCTAAAATGTTTGAAGAAGAGTTACTATTTTCTCAAGAACTTGAAACGCAAGGTGCAGATGTTATGGATGCAATAAGTCAATATATGGAGAAACATGGACTTATGTGGGAACGGCGTGCGGGGTTTTGTACGGACGGTGCTCCTGCTATGCTTGGTTCTCGCTCTGGTCTTGCAGCATTGATAAAAACCAAAAATCCGTTTGCAACTACGACGCACTGCGTTATTCATCGTCAAGCACTAGCTGCCAAGACGCTTCCAGAATGATTTGCTTTGACGACGAAAACAGCTATAAAAATAGTAAATTCCATTAAAAAGAATGCACTCAATACTCGTCTCTTCAAATAATTGTGTTCTGATGAACTCTGAACATGAAACTTTGCTTTTCCACACGGAAGTGCGTTGACTTTCCAAAGGAAACATGTTGTTGAGGTTGTACGATCTAAGAGAGGTAGTAAAATTATTTTAACTAAGAAGGAAAACAAAAAGTTGTTTGATCAGTTTTGCGAGTCCAAATTTCAAATACATATTGCTCATTTGGTCAATTTTTTTTGCGCAACTAAACAAATTAAACCCTTTACTGCAGGGGTCGGGAAATTTGAAGTTGCAAGGCATGAGCAATATTTCTGCTTATGAAGATAAAATCATTGTGTTTATCGCTAAAATCGAGCTATGGATCAACAAGGTCGAAAGTAATAACTTTTCTGTGTTTGATAAGCTTAATCAAGTTATTGATGGACAGAGTGCTGAAATTAAAGGAGAAATTAAAAAGAACATATTACATTTAAAAAACTTAAAAAGTGAATTCTTAAAAATTGAATATAAAAGTATTCAAAAACTGATCCGCAATTCATTTATTGTAAACGTTCCTGAGGTGCCTGATGGAGTTCAAGAAGAAGTAATTGATATGCTATACGACAGCAACTTAACTAAAACTTCTAGACATTGCTATTCGTTACCTAACTTTATTTTCTTCAACATATCTATGTTTTCGGCGCTTCTGATTATTAAAAACAAGCACCGAAATCGGTTGGATGCCACTGCTGATATGATAAGTAACACTTAACCAAGGATTCAGAATTTTAGTAAAGAGTATGCAACCACAGTATGTTACAGTTACAGATTTTACCTAATGATTAAAGGACATTAAATAATTTTGTGCGTATTTTATTTATAGATGAATTAGAACAACCATTCCATTTATTTACTGTACTGTATTTATTTGTAGTTATCGTAAGGTACTTTATATTAACTACAAACTAATTAACCAACTTGGTGGTCCATGGCCTGACAGAAATTTTGTCAAATGGTCCCGCATGACTATAAGGTTAAAAACCACTGATGTAAACAGTGGCCTGGTGGAAGTCTGCAGAGTTCAAAGAGAAAATCTCGATAACTGGCTTATTAGCTTGTATGAGCTGAGGGTGGGGAATGAATAGTTCCAACAAATTCGGTACTTCTCATTCCCCACAACGAAATCAAAATCATCGAGGAACGTAGAGCAACAGCGGTGTCTAGTCAATACTGTGGAGTTTAATAAAGCACTTTTAGGGCCATGGATATAGGCCATGAATATAGGTCAATGGATATAGGCTGAGACTGCATATGCTGGGCATGCTGACAGCAAGTGCATTGGGGTCTCAGGCGGTATGTCCTTTTTTTTGAAGGAGGGGGAGAGGAAATCTTGCATTAGACTTTGTGCCGAATTCTTACTGACTCAAACCTCTCCCCCCATAACACATATCTCTCACCAGGACCGCTTTCGTATTATTTCCGTAGAAATTGTCCGATATGCGCTACATACCCTTATCAACATTTTCCTTTGTAAGCTTTCCACCTCGGATATCAGTTTTTGTTTATTGTTACTGTTTACCAGGAAGGAACTACATACAGAATTTGGTACTGAGCCACACTCAATAGTAATCTTCTTCTGGATGGCCTTGGTTCTCTGATATTTGGAATTATTCTAGACAAAGCTTTATCTCCATTTTGATTATGACTCTTTTAATATGTTCGGCGAAAGTCAGTTTTATATCCAGCCATACTCCCAAGTACTTGATGGTCACGGCAAGTCTCGCACCTAGTGTCAAGAACTTCTATACCCATCACGTAACATCACATGGCCTGACAGGCCATGATGAAGTCTTCGATGAAGTTTTCGACTTCAGCCCACTCGAACTGAGGAAAGCAGTGGTCAGGTGCTTTGATAAGCCGAGGTCTTGAATGTTGTTGAAGAAGACCCATGTATGTATGTGATGCCGCAAGAGTGAAGTGATCTCTGCGGTTTTCATGTGTCTAGTCTACTTCTATCAGATTAATGTTAGATTAGATTTAAAACAGAAACAGATGATTTTTTGACCAAGTCAAATATGAGAATTTGAACAAATTATGGATATGTAAATGTAAATCATACAAATGTATAGCTTTCATAGCACTAATATAATCTTTGTTACTAACCTGGCTGCAAATCATGAAAACTATTTGCCAACTTCCTCCTTACCGGTATTGGCCAGCCTCCCGTTTCTGTATCCTGGTATTTCAAGAACCAGTTAGCAGCATCATAAAATTGTTGAATATGTTCAGAAGATGAAAGAGTTAAGTTATCTATGGACCCAGAACCTCTCAAAGTAATATTCACAACTTTAATTTTTGAGCGTAAAACCTTGTGTTTTGATTTATCTTTATCAAGGTAAGTCATACCTTTTTGAAGATCTACAATAAGATCTCTAGTAAGTTTTTTCCATTCTTGAGATGTTCCAATACCATGGTAGATATTATTATCCTGAAATATACCAGTCTTGTTCAAAATAAATAAGAAAACAAGAAATTATAATCATTCTCCCAACTCTAGATGAAACTACCCTACATTATGAATGAAACTAAATATCAGTAAATATTCATTTGAGAATGATTCTTTGGTAAAAAAATTCAAGAATTTCATTGCAAATATTGGGGTCAAACAACTGATCCATGAACCAACAAGAGTTACTAATAATAGTAGTACATTGATTGATTATGTCTTAAACTCCTTGACCTTAAATCAATGTTCCTAAGATTACAGATCATAATATCAACACTGTTACAATCAAATCCTGTCAGCTGCAGAAATCTAGTACTTTGAAATTATATAGGGATTTTAGTGAGAACAGCTCAATTGGGCTATTTATAAAAGTTATAGAAACGAAGTGGTTAATTTGTCGAAAATGAAAAAAGCTGACTACTACAAACGGAAGATTGATGATTGTTTGCGTGACCCAAAGAAAATGTGGAAATCTTTGAAAACACTTATCAAACCCAGTAATAGTCCCCTTCCTGATGTAATTGTATTTGACACAGAGAATGATGTTACACCAAGACAAAGCTGAAAGCTTTAATAATTTTTTTATTGAAAGTATTCTTGATATTAAAGCAACAATTCCGGCTTCTGTACAATGGTCATGTGAAAATCTTGAAGTGATTGGATGCAATTTGTCCGACTTCAAACGTTTTTCACTGAAGGAATTGAAGTCAATTATTTCCTGTTTGGATAACAAGTGTAACACTAATATAATGAATAACAAGGTTCTCAAGAGTATCTTCTCGGTACTAGGTCATGTACTTCTTGATTTTGTCAATACTTCTTTGATAAATGGGCACTTTCCAGATCAACTCAAAATTAGTACAGTTGTTCCTGTGCCTAAAGTTAACAACGCAAATGAAGCCTTCAACTTTTGTCCCTTAAACACTCTGCCTCCTTTAGAAAAAGTGTTAGAGTTAGCTGCTTATAACCAAATATGCACATATATTGAAGACAACAACCTTTTGATGAAGTATCAATCAGGTTTTAGATTGCAACACTCATGTGGAACTGCTCTTGAACTCACCTTGTCTAAATGGAAACTGTCAATTGATGACAATAAATATGTAGTAGCAGTATTTTTAGAGTTCAAAAGAGCGTTCAAAACTATAGATCTATCTATTTTGCAATCAAAATTAGAGTATTATGGAATAACTGGTAGGGTGTGGCTATGGTTCAGAAGTTATTTACTCAACAGATCTCAATGTACTAAAATAAACAACGTCATATCAAGCCAAAAAGCAATTGATACTGGGGTCCCCCAAGGGAGTTTTAATCATACTTTATTTGAATGACATAAATTTTATTAGTGATTGTGAATTCAACCTCTTTGCAGATGATACTCTCACAGCAGCAAGCGACTCTGATATTCATAATGCTGTACGCAAAATTAGTTTTTGAACATAAACAAACTCAAACTGAATACCACTAAAACAAAAGCTATGATATTGACAACACAATATAAATATAACTCAATTGATAACTCCATTAATACTGAAATCTACAGCGAAACTATTGAAATAGTGGAAGAATTCAAATACCTGGGCTTCATCGTTGATAACACTTTGAACTTGAAAAAACACTTCCAGTTAATGTGTGATAAAATTTTTAAAAAAATGTTTTTCTTCACTACAATTAGTAGACAACTAACATTCCAATCTGATTTGCCTGTTTATAAAACAACAATCCTAACACACTTTGATTACTGTGCTACTCTGATACTTTGATACTGATACTTTACTAGACGGTAAATATACTCCTATATTATCAATGATTAATATTCTGAATTGGATGACAGTAGATAGATTACAATATTTTTATATGATATTTATATTTAAAATACTTGCTAGAAAAGCACCATATTACTTCAACGAATCAATTACATATAACCATCAGATTCACAAATAAGATACAAGAAGAAGAGATGACTTCATTGTCCCACGAACTACCCTTGCAAGAACAATGAATTTCACAGAGGACTCTTGGACTATAACAAGCTTCCTAATGAAATTAAACAAAGTAACACCCTCCAACTCTTCAATCGCTCCTCATCTCAATATCTCCAGGCACAATATTATTCCAATTGAATTGTTCATCATTCTTTTCTCTATTAATATTAATCACTTCATCATTTAGTACTGCTGTTTTACACACTATATTCAACTATATAGGTCTTATATATTTTAGTTTTTTTGTATTTTATTTAATAACTGATATATTTGTATAATATTTATGTACATTAGGACATCTATTTCTAATAAATCTATTATTATTCAACCTTTTCCTGAGTTACATATTTTTGTCTGTTTTTGATAAGTAGAATAAAAACCTCTTACATCTTAAGAAAACACTTTTTCCTTGCCAACTGGGTTAGTGAAATGTGCCTTGAGTGGATATTTTTGTTTTGATATTGGAAAAATGTTTCCTTTAAATATATTTTCATCTGCTAATTACGAGACTGAAGCCAAAACTTGATTCTCCAGTTGGCTTTTATAAATACGGCCATTCAAAAGTCGAAACTATCAAAAACTCTACTCATTGAGAAATTCACTTTCAGTAATAAAACTTCCATTTCAATTGTTTCCATAGAATAAAAAATTTCTATTTCACCAAAATGTCTATTTTTGGGATCATGTATTTCAATGGAGTTTTTATTATTTATTGGCAATATGATGAAAATTATGTTGCAAATATTCAAAAATTCACTTAGCTGTGCTCTAGAAGATCATCACTTTTTCAAGCTATTTTTTCATTCATTAACTTATAAGTAAATGGTACTTTCTTATCGAGTCAGCCTTGTTTTGAATGGAACAGTACTCAAGCATAAAATTAATCATATAATGCACATTCTAATTGACAGAAAAGAACGTTTCATTTTTCTATAGTCATATAAATTTAATATTACCTTCAATTCTAGTTATATTATAGAACATTATTAACAGATCCAACCAATAAGTAAGTAGCTTGTAAAAATATTATTAAGTTTAAACAATTATGACAATCATTTTCCTGAAAACCATTTAAACTAATATTCACCAAAAAACTTTACTTTGTAACAGTATACATCTTACCTGTACTGTAATCCAAATATCAGATGTTATATAATGTAGATTATATATTTCCTTTGTTTCTCTATTCTGCAAGATAACACATAGACTACTATTACCAGTCAAGATGATGTCAAGACTAATAACAAAATACAAAACATGATCCAATGAAAGTCCAATTCCATCAGTATACTCTTCAGTAGTTGTGAATTTTAAAATATTACTTCCCAATGCATTGTCGAATACTTTCTCTAGTTTTGCAGTTGCTGGTACAATCCATTTGATATCATTTTCACAGTCTTCAATAATTTTTCTTCGAGGTTCTGGCTCCGTCAAGTTTTTACTATAGTGAGACAGACCAAACTGGGCGATTTGGGTGGGGTAGTAGTACCCCTGGCTATCCCACTGAGTTGAGACTGGAACTCCTTCAATGGCACTGACACACCTAACTCTATCTCTCACTTCAACATTGTAGTTCTCAAAATACATAAACACCCCACGAGGGTCATATTTAGCTTTGGGATGATATACTTTGCTGTAACTATGTGACCATTCAAATCTCTCTAAGCCATCATATGTGGCCAATTTTCCATAGACTTCAAAATATCTATGAAGAAATGAAAATGGAATGTAAACTTCGTCTCCTTCCTTCCTGCATGTTATTATGTATTCTCCATTAATATCACAATCTATTTCTTCGGTAACTTGTAGGTCGAAAGTTTTGGTGCTGGCTTTGTTGAATTTTTGCCATTCTTGTTCTGTATTTCCGCAAACAGAGTACAGCACTAATATACTAAGTATACCAACAGATAGTAAAAATATTAGTGCTACTTTGACATTGAGTCTCATCATTACAAAAAATAAAGGAGGTTCCTGAAAAGTACAAGTTAAATAAAATTGATGAAAATTACATGAGATTTCTTTATATACTTTCAAGAGGTGCAAACGGCTCTTGGAATAGCCTGTTAATATTTCGGAATGATTCATTTAGATCATCACATTTTCCATCAACTTATTTAGTTATGAAGAACTTTTCTTATTTCACATAATGATATTGAATATTTTACATATTTTGTTCCATTCCACAATAACATAACCCCTGAACGGCCTCAACTCAAATGTCAACGATTGTAAGCATAGACGCTGAGGCCATTGAATCGAAAAGAAGAAGTAATCATAGACATATCTAATTCTGATATTTAGGAATGTCAACTGTGCCCAAACTAGAGGGAATATAGTGCCTGTGATAGTGACCAAAAGTCTGTCAAAAGTGAACGAAAGCATAGTATAGTCCGAGTATCTCTACTTTTGGTATTAAATCACAGCGTGCATAATCGAATCGTAGCAGGTAGTTTTTGGATGCGCCGTGAATTGCTTCGATAATCGGCAATGTTTTCGTGTCTCAAATTTTTCATGTATTTACCGCTTTTGGCCTATCAGGCCATCGGCGAACCATCGAGATAAATAAACCTCTGAAGAAGCCAGCCACTCGTGCTGTCGAAATGTTAGGATACAGTTCCAAACCACGACAGCCTTCGAATCCAAATGAAGATCGTAACAATGAACACTTTCACTACTTTCATAACACCATGAAATACATTTCCCATAGAAGCTCAGAAGCGGCGAGAAACAAATTAATATTACTGGAGTTCTATTCCACGTGTTTCAATCACCAAGTGATCACTTGTTCAATCTTCCTCTTGAAGATGATTACTTGGTGATTGAAACACGTGTCAAGGTGTTAAAAATAACGGTTTGGTGTTGGGATAGAACTTCAGTAATATTCATTATTACACCATAATTAAAGCAAATTGAGTTGATACTTGGCATAAGATATATTTCATTACTTGCTTCTCTGATAAATTCGTTGATCTGCTTGCTTTTGAAGACTTCTGAATTCTTCACTCTATTACAAACATTCTTCCTTCTGAAAAATGCAATAACCTTTGGGTTATATATCGAAAGTAAAAACAAATTAGTACCCCTTTTGAACATATTTTTCAAAAGTGCGTTCCCAGGTGCTCACATTTTCAAATTGTGTCCATTTTGGCACAATGAGGAATGTTCATCAATTTGGGTTATTACAGCAAATGCAAGTTTGAACAAAATAAAGTTGAGTTTAATTCATGAGTTTTTCAAATTCACTTCAAAAAGTATTCGAATTGATGTTTCAAATGTTGGGTTTTAATTTTTAAAGGGATTTGTTTCTAATTCACATATTGGCAACAGCGCCTATATCAAGTTGAAATAATTTATACGTACCTAGATATTCTACTTTAAAAAAGGGAAATCATCTTTATAAATCAACAATTGAGGCAAAATATAAATTATAGTTCAATACCACCTCCACAAGCCACATAAACAGCAGTTGTTTTGTTATTTATTTATATAGAGGAAGATAGGTTAGGTGCACAAAATGTCATATGTCACAGAATGTCTCGAAACTCGGAACATAAGTAAACAGAACAGCACGCCTCTGAAATATGTTATCTTTGTTTATCTCATACAGGTAACAGATTCATTGTCCTTTATTAGCTATAACCGATGTTGCCAAATGGTGAAATAGAAACGAATCCCTTTAAATGTTGAATGTATTATTTCATTCCTCTTTTTTGAGTATCTAAAAAATTTTTTAAAGAAAAAGGTTGAAATGATAAGTTTAAAATGCGGTGCTTTAGAGCTCTTTTATGAAAACTACTTGATTTTCGTCAGAAAGAACATTCCCCATTGTGCCTCAGAAACAACACTGAAATCGTAATAAACATGAAGACATGACAAGTTACAAGTAATAATATTAGAGACAACGAAATTTGAATGAAGAAAGTATTTAGGCACCCACTTACTTCAGATACTCAACATTTTTTCGCGAAAAGAAATATTTAAGAAAGATATGGTCTGCTAAAGTATCATCGTTTAAGAGTTAAAATATAGGAAACACACAATATACTATCATTTTCGAATCGTATTTTGAAATGCATTTTACTACTGCTTTTGAAAAATCGAAAGGACTACATTATTTATAAAGGTGAGTAGGTAGTACACGTGCTGCAGGCATTTAACATTCTTTACAGATATATAGTTTTGCAAGTCCAAAAATTCAATAGGTAATGACAAGTGTGTAGCCTTTGAAAAACATTTTTTGTTGGTGAGTGTCAATGTTTCGTACTGTTTGGGGGTTTCTATTTTCACACAATCTGAAAAATGTGTAGTCAAATCAACAGAAAATCTGCTGAAGTGGAATAAATAACAAACAGAAAAGTTTTCACATTGTGTAATATAAACCACGAAAATTGATATATTTTTAAACGAAAAGTTTTTCAACGTTTTTTTTATAGTTCTGAGAACGGAAAATGATTATTTTCCGAAGAATTCGGAGTGAGTACATAAATTTCACCTCAGTGATTATATATTATGTGGAATTTCCAGTTTACCCTCATTATACTTTGACAGGTTCTCTATCGATTCAGCTTCACTTATTTTTCATATTGTTGGAATTTCAAAAAACCTAGGAAAACATCAAGAATCAAAATTTACGTAATATCATTCGTTTTCAATATCGTAAGATAGATCATTTTCAAGAGGAAGATGATCACTTGGTGATCGAAACACGTGTCGAAGTGTTGACATATGTGTATGTATTCAACTTGACATTCATAAGTTCAATTGTTCATAGATTGTATAGATACATTGATAACACACATAAAAAATACAAGCACTTCCTCGAAAGGTTCTTGAACCTTCAATTGAAGATACATTTTTTAATAAAATATCATCAAATTACTTTATCTTACGTCGGTAACTGAATTTTCGTTCTCACGTTTCATTGGTAAAATCAGTGCAAATTCAGTCTATTTCTATCCTTTGTTTTTATCACAGATCACAGAACTCTATCAGTAGTAGTGCGTTATTCTGAAACAAGCGGCACGTGGCTGAACCTGAACAAATCTACTTAACCTATAATTCTTTTCATCGACTCGTTTCACAAGAGGAAACATGGTGAGTATAACTTCTCATATATTTTATAAAAAATCGGTCATCGACTCAATATTTGTTATAATCAGAAAAATTTGGACACTTTTTTTTCATTGTGAATATACCAATTTTATATCCTTGAAGAAAAAGCAAGATTAATGGCCTCCTATTGTTTCATTTTAGGGAAAGGTTAAGTGTTCAGACTTGCGAACCAAAGACAAGAAGGAGCTGACTAAGCAGCTCGATGAGCTCAAAACGGAACTTACCAGTTTGAGGGTGGCTAAAGTCACTGGAGGAGCCCCTTCAAAACTTTCAAAAATGTAAGAATTCAAACTATACATATATTCTTTGTTTTCTCTGGATATTATTTTTATGGAATTGAATGCTGTTATTAAAACAAAACATGTATCTTTATAATCGTATTCAATGATTGAGATGAGAAACTTCCAAGTTGAGTGATCAATTATCAATTTGTCTATTATCCTCATTTTCGCAATATTATTTTTTACTTAACCGGACTAGATATCTCCATCAAGTAATGTAAAAATATAACTTTGAAATTGTTCCTCTATCAAATTGAGATTTCAAAAATGTTTTCACTGCTGTAAAGTTATAATTGATGAAAGTATGTGTTTCTGTCATTGTTTAGAGTTTTCTCAAGCTGTTCTTCAATGCTCAAACTGCACAATATTTTCATATTAGAAAAATCATAAGAATGTGTGTGTGAGTGTTGTCACTAAGTTCGGGTTGTACTGCATTTGGAGTTTTGTTTTCGACGTTTCGGCTTCGATCTTGGAGCCACTTTCAAAAAATTGACGTGATTTGATGCCAGGTCTCCTCACGAGTTCTCTCTGAGGTCTCAATCGGCCTATATATATATATATATATATATATATATATATATATATATATATATATATATAAAATCAAAATCCCATCATTAGATGCCAAAATGTGGATTCCTTCAGATTTTTTTAGTTGTTAGAGTCAGTGTTCTTTCTCTGATAGCCAGTCACTTTTGTATAAGTAAATAAATATTTCAAAATGAAATCTCAAGAAGTAGCATTTCCTATAATGCTCAGATAATAGTTAAGAGTAAACAATTAATTGTACAATTTTTTTGTCTGTTATGAAATCTCGTATGTTACCTGTGTTGAAATATAGGAAAATGTAAATGTACCACAAGAATTTGCTATTCAAAAGATATACAATTATTTATTTTTTTTTATCGGATATTAGTGTGGAAGTATCATCAGCAGAGTTGTCTCATTTAGTAAAAAAAAATATTTTCAGCTAAGTTCTGTTCTTTTTTATTAAACTTTTAAAAGGTAAGTATGTAATGTCAATTAATTGAACCCTAAAAGATGTAAAGTTTTGATATTCAGCGAGAAATCCATTAGTGATGATATCAACACCAAATATTGTTTTCCGTTTACTGATGCATAAATAGATGATGCATGTCAATTGAATGAATTATGTTGATGGATAAATAGTATCTAAGGAACATAGTATACATTTGAAATTATGAATGAACTTCAAGGTAAAATATCAAAATATACTTCTAGATTTGGTTGTCGAACTGATGAAAGCTTGTGTGCGTAGTTTACTACGAAAGAAAGGGAATCAAACATCAATACTATTACATGATAGGATGGAAATGAATACTCTAGCGTAAAATGAATCTAATGAAAATGCTCCTCTTATACATTGGAACTGAAGCTTTGTCTCATGACCCGCATTTTGCTTACGAAGTTTGCATCAGGAGATGACTAAAACTTGAACCTTTCATATAAATAACAGCAGTAAGGTTTAGTCATCTCTTGATATTCAAAAGATACACCTCTTCCAAGGTTCCTGGCAAATTCCTGTCAGGAAACTCTTACTTTTTTGACTAATACATTTGTTTATATCCAACAGACTTTTATGCAAGTTTAATTCTTCCTTCACAATCATTTCTTTGATATTCAACGAGTCATTTTTTGTGGGGGAAAATCAGTTTTTGATCAAACTTTTTTTGGGTATTTTTTACCTTCCACAATCTGAAAAATTTTTTAGTTTACTTTTTAGTTTACTCTGATAAGTTACTGCGTAAAATCAAAGTATTTTTCACAAAGAAAAATGTTCTATTTATCAGTAACTTGTCGTATTTAACAATTTGCCCATCAAAAAACATTTCTAAGAAATAATACAATACTTATGGACAAAAAAATCTAAGATGTTTGCAGTTACTCCTTTTGATTATTCATTTCTTAACTTCTTCAACAGATGTCATATTTCAAAACTCCTTTGACATCTGTTGAAGAAGTTTAGAAATAAATAAAAGGAATAACTGCAAATATCTTGAAATTTTCTTGTTCATTTCTGAAGACGGAGGCAGATTTTGGCCTCCGAAACGTAAAAAATAGTATTGTATTATTTCTTAGCAATTTTTTTGATAGACAAAATTTTTACTGCTACTGATAAATAGAACATTTTTCTTTGTGAAAAATACTTTGATTTTACATTACGCAGTAACTTATCGGAGTAAACTAAAAAGTTTGATCTTTCTACAATTGTATAAAGTTCTCCATTATAATTTTTTAATTTTTCACATTTCTTTGACTTTTGTCTACAATAATACATTAGTGGAACTTTATATTTATTTTACAAAAATTACTTTTTCCTATTTTCTATCAAACTGATTTGTAAATCCAGCCGACATCAAGAAGACATAATCATGAATGAACAGGGGCTTTGTTTATATTGCAGAAAAGATTCATAATATTACTACCCAAAAATAAAATTTGCTTTTTCTTTTCAGCCGGGTAGTCCGCAAAGCAATTGCTCGTGTATACATTGTTATGCACCAGAAGCAAAAGGAAAATTTAAGAAAGTTGTACAAGAATAAGAAATACATACCTTTGGATTTGAGACCTAAGAAGACACGTGCTATTCGTCGTGCTCTATCTCAACATGAGCAACGCATCAAGACTCCTAAGGAAATCCGCAAGCGTTCTGCATTCCCTCCAAGGAAATTTGCACTCAAAGCTTAGTTGATTTAATAAAGGTTTTGTAAAAAGTGAATGTTTTTCTTTTATTTGAATGATGTCGATCTGATATTTCAGTAAATCTTTGGGAAGATTTATTGGAATTATTAGGATTTCAAGCTTGATATGAAGATACATATAACTATAAATCAATTGAGAGTTGAAATGTTGAATGGAAAATCTAGACCTTCAAAATTCAATCTCAACTTTTTCAAGTCAAATATAATGAACTTCTGTTTATTCGGTGGACTATTTAGACCACAAAAAAAAAGAATTGTCAAATTTCATACTCAAAATTAGTTTTGTATAAATCTTTTCACAGTAAACAATGATATTACTAATTTTGGGCAGTTCTACAATAATTTAAACTAAATTTCACTGTCAATTTTCAGCTAATCTACCTAAAAGTTTTTGAGGTTATCACTCATTGTCTATTGAGATTTTGACTGCTGTTTTATTCAAAAACTTGGCAGCCAAGAAAACTGGATATGAATATACGTAGGCAGTGTCATTTTTTTATTTGCATTGTTAAATATGGATGCCTGAAATAATTCATTTTTGAATACGTTTGTATGTCGAGTGTTTATAAACTTTTCAGAAATTTGAAAATACAGGGATATGTGATCCTAATAACTGTAGACCCTGTGTACACTCCGTTTTATAATATTTATTATATTAACATGTAGTCCTCCTTGTGCGAGGTCCGATACAACTGTTGCTGTAATCATCAGGCATATTCCTACAGAAAGACTGGCTGTAACAAACCATATCCATTTATTATTTTTATCATAAAAACAGCTTTTGTGTTGAGAATTGAAGTGTTTGAAATTGAAAGGAAACTACAGCAGACATCTATTCATAAGAAAATGTGCTGTACAAGTATAAACCTCAATATGATGGTAATTTTGTGATGAGCAATAAAAAATACAAATATTCTGATAAACATGAACGAATCTGAATTCAAGGTAATCTACAAGTAATGTTAGATGGTGTAATAGTCACAAAATAAAAATTAAGTCAGTTTCACAATAGTATCCTATCAAGAAATATAAAGTTCCTCAACATAATAAAATATGTTTTCAGGACAGGATTTTTTTTTAGAATATCATTCAGATTCACATCTATTATATTGCTAATTTCATTGAAATATTTGATAGCAATATGCGTTGGTGAATTTTCAGAGACTGATAACCTTTCAAAGGGTTGTCGAAGTCTTTATTCCTATTATACATTAGTGTCATCATTAGTTCAATTTGTTTTTTTTTATTGTACATAATCAGCTCAAGAAATATACAAACATGGAAAGGTTAGTATTTACATGTTGTAGTTGGATGAGCATGACATTGTTATTATCCTTTTTTGAAATACAAATGCCCTTTCAAAGAGACAAGAGGACCCCCCATAAGATCACGCCATATTGTAGAGTAGACTGAACCATTCCAAAGTATAATTACAGAATGTCTGCTAATACAGTATCTCGCAGATTTTTTATTATATAAAATGTGCTCACAGTTCCCATGTTAGCTTACTATCCAAAGTAACACCTAAGAACTTGATGGTTTCTGTGGATTGTATAGATTTACCGGATAACTTTGAATATTGGTCATAATTTGAATTTGGTTTCTAGCAATAAAGCGGACTATTGTTTTTTTCCTATTCAGGTTGAGGCCATTTTCAAGGTTATATCATATTTCATTAGAAACCTTGTTGCTTAATTTTGTTAAATGGTCAATGTTGTGTAACTTCAGAATATTAGTGTGAAAAGAGAAATGAAAATTTCTATGTTTTTTACCACTTTTATTTGTAACTAACGTCCGTATAGGACGAAACTGTAGTAACATTAGTTACTACAAGTACTTGAAAATGGCCTTATAAGCCGAAACCGGTCGTAACGAGTAAATAAACACAGTAAAAACTAGGCAAAAGTATTTTCTTTATTTTATATTAAACATGATTTTCTACAAAATAAATAAGTCATCAATCGAACGAGAACAATATTGATCTCAAAACTGAACCCTATGGAACCCCTGTATATTATTCTTTAACCTGATTTCACATTATTTACAACTGAAGTCATAGGAGACTCCTGAATATATCATTCAGTGCACTGTAGATAACACCGTAGCTGTGAAACTGAGAGGCCAATGCGAAGTTCGCATTGCCGAGCACAAAAGAAATACACATAGCAAGGAGAAATCAGGAATAGCAAAGCATGTTTGGACTCATCAACATAACATCAAGTGGTCTCAAGCTGAAATCCACAAGAAGGTTTAGAAGAAAATTCAAAGAAGTCGCATACATGTTGTCCAACAACGCATTTAGTCAAGCTAGCGTAGAGATACACAACATATGAAAACCTTTAATCAAGGGGAACACGACCAACTCCCGCCAAACGGTCAGTTTCCGGCAAAACCGATGAAGGGGAAAGGGGACAGGTGAAAGCACTCGAATGACCTATAAATACTCAAATCAAAGTGGGCCGGAGAGACCCACACCCCAAATCGGTACGACCAATCAGCCTTACATCCTTCCTGCTGAAAGGACTTGAGAGGATACTGGACGGACATATCAGGAGGGTAGCATTATATGCATCCCCCCTGAATAACCACCAGTATGCTTATCAAACCGGCAAATCAACAGATTCAGCATTAAACAACCTCGTTGAGAAAATCTCCCAATACCTTGACAACAAGGAGATTGCGGTATTTCTCGATATTGAAGGAGCATTTGACAAATGCACTACCTAAATCTATAGGATTGTCTATGGCTAGAAAGGGTATAGAATCGACCATAACTGGCTGGATCTATGCCATGCTAGCAAACAGAACTGCAACTACGACTCTTCAAGTTCAGGGTCACCAGGGGCTGCCCTCAAGGTGGGGTACTATTCCCCTTTTGTTGTCGCTTCTGGTGGATAGTCTGCTTGATGCCCTCGACAGAAGAAAAGTTGATCTGCAAGCGTATGCAGATGACCTTTGTCATCCTGGTAAGGTCCACGTCGGGAAGGGTAGCTTGTAATATCCTCCAAAGCGTGTTGGACGTTGTTTCTCAGTTGGTGCCTGAGGGAGCAGATGTTTGTCAACCCCAGCAAAACTGTGTTAATCCCCTTCACCAAGAGAAGGAAATTGGACGATCTAACGCCACTTTCCCTCAATGGTGTGGTCATTCCATTTGGAACGGAGGTGAAATATCCTGGCATTGTGTTTGATAAAAGACTCACATGGAACGCTCACTTGGAAAAAGTTCTACACAAAGCCAGACTGTCTTTATGGACATGCCGTAGAATTTGTGGTAAAACTTGTAGTTTAGGTCCCAAACAAATCCATTGGATTTATGTGATGATTGTCAGACCAATGATCACTTATGGTGCAATTGCTTGGTGGCCGAAGGCTTTACAGAAAACGGCCCAAGCGAAGCTCTCTGGCTCACAGAGACACGCTTGTCTGGCTATCAGTGGTGCCATCAGTACCACACCGTCAGCGGCCATGGAGATCCTTCTAGATCTATCTCCTCTCCTCATTTTTTTAGAAAGAGAGGCTAGATGGACTGCAAAGAGACTGGTGCACATTGCCAATTGCCAAATCAATTCAATGCAGAGTGCAACAGACTGTTGGTTGACATTAAAAGTCACAGCATTCTGGCTTTATGCCTCCAACTGTCAACTACGAACTGCCTTATAAAGTACTATTCCCGAGTAGAGAGGACTGGATCCTGCGGAAGAAGAAAATATTAAGAGCAAATAGTTGTTGGTTCACAGATGGATCAAAAACACCTTCCGGTTCTGGTCCAAGTGTTTTCAGTCGCAGACTCAGGACAGAGTTATCTACCTGCCTATAGGAACTTATGCGACTGTATTTCAAGCGGAAATTTACGCTTTTGAATTGTGTGTGGAGAGATTGGAAAAATCCAACCTCACTCACAAGTCAATAAAAATATTCTCGGACAGTCAAGCGGCGTTGGAAACTCTTGGCTCCTACCGAGCAACGTCTAAATTGGTGGCAAACTGCCAAAAAAGACTCTCCTCGATAGGAAGATTCAACAAAGTGTCTCTGGTCTGGATTCCTGGCCAGGAAGGCAATGAAGCTGCTGACTCTCTTGCAAAGGAGGGTGCTGCAAGTGGCTTCATTGGACCAGAACCTGTCATTGGCTGCGCTTTGTTATGGACTTCTGGCAGAATCTTCCAGGATTCGCCTCACAAGGCGTTTATTCACCCTTCGAAGCTTGATTCCAAACAGTTGTTGGACTACAGTAGGGATGAACTACGATGTCTAACAGGCCTTCTTACAGATCACTGTCATTTGAATCATCACATGCAGAGACTTGGACTGTCGGAAGACAGTGTGTGTCGCCTCTGTCTGGAAAATGATGAAACTGCAGAGCATATACTTTGTGCCTGCCCCGCTGGGGATCGAATCAGGTTCTTTGAGTTTGGCAGATCCGTACTCTCACCATCTGACCTGAAAGACCACTCATCACCATACAAACTATTCGGCTTCGTTAAGAAGCTGGGTTTATTTGGCCGAGTGTGAATATAGGTGTGAGCCACAATAAACCCTTATTGGTTGCGGTGGAGGGTCGAATAGACCCACTGACTTCAGACCTACCTACCTAAATACTCAAGGAATAAGTCCAGTTATCACCCGAAGACGATTGTAGATACTAACAATCGAAACGTCGTGAAGTAACTTGATTTGCAATCTTTTAATTTTCATTTTTTGTTAATGATTTTTAATTTTCATCTAGTGTTAATAGTTCAATTTTTTTGTTTTTGCTTAATTGTATTTTATTTCATTGTAATTTCAGTTTTTTTGCTTTATATAATTGTTATTTTTCAGCTAATCTTTCTAATTTTTTACAGATTCAGGGATTTCAAATCAATTTATATCATATTAGTCCGAACTAATGAAAAGCACCATGAAACATTATCAACCACTTTCAAACAAACAAGCTTCATTTCTACCGAGAAGCCACTGTGTTAGTGAAACAGGTTTAGAAATTAAAATATTTGTGAAAATTGTGTAATTATTATCATGGATAGTGGTAATAATTTTCACCAATTTGTTGACCTGCAAAATAGTTATACCTCAATTCATATGTTTGTAGAAGAGAATTTCTGTCACCAACTTTTTTATATTTGCAAATTATCCGTTGTGGACTTACCTTTTTGGATAATCTATATCCTGTAATCTGTTGAAAACTAAAAATGAATACAAAAATAATTGCCCTGCAACAAGACGATATTTTTGAAATAACTGCGACTGAGCATATTTGTAATTTTCCATATTTTTTAAATTGCAATTCCTTGGATCGTTCTTTCCGCGACCATATGTTAATATGAAGTGGGAGTTGTTGTTTGTAACCCTTATCTAAAGAGAATGGAAAATAGGCTTTTCATTGGCTGGTATATATGGATGTACAATCACTTTTTATTTTGTTTCAAAAACTTTTACATTTTTTTTGAAGAAAGTTGTCAGAATATAAATTAATGGGTGCATTCATATATCACACTTTCACTTCAGAGTGAAGGCTCCAATTGATACACTACCTATTGTTTAATCTGATAATATCAATCTCAAAACACAGTTGTGTAGACTGATATTTACCATAAATATAAACTAAAAATTACTATTTTAAATTAAATTGTTTTATTAACAGATGAACAAAATTTCGTCATACTCTGAAAAGATTTTTGAGTTATTAAAAACAATTTTTTTTTAATTTAAATTTCTTTTTCTAAAAATGAACCTAGATTAAGATGTTCTTTGTAAAATAAAATTAAGTCACCACTTTAGCTACATCCTGGTAATATTTTTGTATGATCCTTTGGATAACAACATACAAGATTGATTATACATATCAAGGATATCTTCTTTTCAATGCATTAGTTTACTTCTATGTATAATAATCACACTTGAATAGTTTCAATAGAGAAATATATCTTGATATCATAGGCAAAAGACATCTGTAAGATCAAAGCCTTTATATGATTCAAATTGTTCATAAAGAAAAATTATTCAACTAAAATTATTGTTGAATTGCCTAGAATAATGAGTATGATTATAAAAATTGTATTGTTTGTAAGTCGGCGCATAATCAAATCAATTTAATCGAGAATATCACAAGTCTACAAACAAAAACTGTCAACAGATTTGAAATTCGTGAGAATGAAATATTGAAAATACTAGGACCAAAATATTTCGATAGGTTAGTTGAAAGCAGGAAATGAAAACGTGACCTACAGATAGTCTTGAAGTATCAGAAATAGGTTTTTTTCACCATTTCTCTTTATTTTGTGTATATTAGAGACATTTCACTTGTTTACTCCATTCATCGATTTATTTTCATTTCAAGTCATAATAATTTGATTTTAAACAAATGACTTCTTACTTTTTTAATTTCATGCAAAATGTTTCTAAATATCATTTCCTTTTTCTTAAATAACGTACCTGAATATTTCAATCCTAGCGTTTTCAGTAATTTCAAAATTATTAATATTTCCATCCCTTTTGTTTTTTTTTCAGAGATTCAAAATCTCAACACTTTTATAGACAATATAAGTCTGAACCTCAAACATATGTCTTAGAACATTCCCAATAGCAAACTCGAATATATCTATTACGACTCCATACAACAGGTACCATACTATTTAAACAAAATCATAAAGTAAATTGTACAAAATTGGAGTATTTAATAAAAAAAAAAACATGATTAATTTTTTTTTAATATACAACAAAAAACATTAATCAAAATAGTCTTCTATATCTATATCGGGATTAAGAATGTCATCACCATAAGGTGATAGATCAATCTGATTCAAAATTAGATTTTCTGCCATTTCTTCAAGATCTGTTTCACCAATCAATACAGCTCCTTGTAGCTTATTATTTTCCAAAACAAATTTGATGAACTCGTGTCCCTTCGTCATTCTGATCAATATTTCATAATCATTCCCCAACTTTTGTCCATTATATAAACCTAATAGTATAACTTTATAACCGAAAAGTTTGGTAGAATGTGCAAACATTTCAAAACAAAAATCTTGTAAGATCTCTTCGTTATTCAAGTGTCCCACCATGCATTTTGCAGCATAGCACCCCATTTGCCGTGCTTGTGTCCACAATTTCATTTGAAACCAGTGTTTGGCCAGGGGCCAATTAGCCGAACAAACATCGCCTGCGGCATAAATGAATGGCAAATTAGTTTTCATAAATTCATTTACTTGAATACCCCCATCTTTGGATACTTCCAGTTCATTTTTAATTTTGAAGGATTTTCTTGGAGTAACACCTGTGGCTGAAATTACTAAGTCACATTCTATCTTTTCTTCTGTTGTCAACAAAACTTCCAGGGAGAATTGACAATCAGTTAACTTTCTGATTGATAATACTTCAGACTCATAATGTATGTTTACTGCTGCCACTGAAACTTTTTGATTTCCAGCTCCACTGATTATAATATTTTTATACCAGTCAGGTCCCAAAGCCGCACCTGTTTTTATGAAATTGTCTTCCACATACCTCATCCTCTTGCTAACAGGTTCCTCAAATTCATCATTTTTGTTTAGAGAAGATTGAAAAAATTCAGCAGCACCAGGATCCACGAATGTTGCAGTTATATATTTATCTTTAATAACCCAATGTATTTCTACATTTCTCATTTTGTATACCAGCTCTGAGGCTATACCACCATTCCCAACAATTACAACTTTTTTTGCATCTTGCATTTTGTTCAAAAATTGATCTACTGAATCGGTGTCTCTGATACCTATAATTTGAGGAAAGGTGCTTGACTGTGGAATCAGTTTTGGCTCAGCTCCGGTACAGATACATAAATATTGATACTTGATAACTTTGTTATCATGTGTTACTATATATCGTTCCTCATCATTTATTTCAGTCAAAGTACTATGAACAATAGTAACATTGGGATGTTCAGAACTGAACTTCTCACATTCAATTTCTTTTATATCAAACTCCGTAAGAACTTTTGTGATTGCATGAAGATTTGTTACACTTTTGATTAATGATGATTCACTTAATAAAATGACAGTTTTTTTCGGTTCAAGCAATGATAAATTTTCAGCACATGTAACGCCAGCTATACCTCCTCCAATAACAACAAAACACGCCTCCATTATTTATTTTTCAGAGTAAAATTCAGAATAGTTATATTTCCTGATGGGTACATCAAAAGTTATTAAACCTTTGTCGTAAGCCCGTTTTATGCTTACGACTAGTTGTTGGTGCTTCTTCTGACACAAGCCTGTTTTAGAATAACTCAAAATATTTCCAGTATATGGACAGATGAACTGCTTCAGCAAATTAACATTCTCTTCATGCAAAACTAAATACTCATCTCTACAAATAGGGCAAGGATTGCCTGTCGATATCTGACCACCCCTTATGCAAGTTTTTCTTGTTTTATTGGGTGGATATAATCCTTTGTGATTTCTTCTATAAAGTACCCACACTGGCTGTCCCTCATAGGTTTTGTGAAATGCAGCACTTTTCAGGTATCTGATGCTAGTTTCCACGGGAATTTGTTCGGTTCGATCTTTAGTTATTTCCCTAGTTTCAAGCACTGGTTGGTCATCAACATGGCTCGTAAGAGAAAATGATGTAAACATCGGCCTGGCCGAACAGAATTTCGTGAAATTATTTCTCACTAAAAACACAGAAAACATCTTACTTTAGTTTACGTTTCTCTCTCTTTGTATGGCTGCTGCTTCCCTCTCGGGCGCATCTGGCCAATTTCCTCCTGTCAACAGTTGACAGGAGTTTTCGGTGACGGGGCGGAGGGCAGCAGTTTTTCCCAAGACAATGCTGCCACGTCCAAAGTTAACACTTGGGCCAATATTGGCAACAATACCAATACTAGCAACCGTCATCAACCTACGCCTGGCTCAGTATGTCCATAATCGTTGCGCCTGGCTCACATCCATGAGCGAAGCACAAATCTTGAAATTACCGTCGACTTGAGTGTTCATACTTGCACGGCACATTTTTATGCATTTTTGTCGGCAGTCATTATCTGTGTTGCATTTTGATTACGAAAACATGTTGAATTATTATAGTAGGCCAGTCTAAAAAATAATTCAGTATGTCTACCTTAGAGTTATAGGTATTAGTCAGTCTGTGGGAGGTATTGTTCTGTAATGACCGACTATCAATTTCAGCCTCATCATTAACAACATTTCGTCAGATTGGAAGCAAGTTCCATAGAGTTCTTGATTCACAGTCAACCAATTTATCTGATGGATTCATCAGTCCATTCGAAACGTTATCACGTTTCTATTTGTTGAAGCAATCCATCAAAAATGTTCTGTTCAATTTAAGAACTCGCCGTATCAATGCCATAGAAAGAATAGTGCATAGAATGACTATTCTGTAGTAGCATGGAGTACACTAACTAACGTAGTAATAGCACAAGTATAATACTAAAATAACGTAATAGTAGATACGTATGTACTGTAGCCAGTAGCTAGCGTTAGCAGTGCTACCAATTTGAAGTGAAAGTGTAGGATGAAAAAATATGAACTAAAATGAAAACAGTATTTTGAATTTCAGAATTTTCTAAAAATTGTAGAAAATGTTATGATGCACTCTTTCAAAAAACGTTGCTAAACATCACAACACGAAAAAAATCATTTCTCTAAATATCGTGATATTTTACTTTAATGAAAATTTATGACGTTTCACAGTCCCTCAGATTTGGCTACACCACAGTGATATTGATTTTCCATAAGAATTCTGATCTGCATTGCAGTAACAAACGTACAAAGATATATTGCATTTTTCATTATGGTAAACAGGTTTAATTTTTTGCATGATTGTGTTCACTTGGTCAATTTATATACCGTGCCCTGACTATTCAATTGATTGAGCTTGTTTATTTTTTAGTCTGTCTTCAAAGTAGCAAAGTGTCCAACAGATGAACTGTCTTTAACGAACTGTGCTGTTATCAATGACAATGATTTTCCCAGTGCAAAGTTGGTTGATATCCTTTTATTAGTCATATGACAGTATATAATCCTCAACTTTTAGGCATATAAGAGTACATACAGGTGGAGGTCAAGATTTTGTATTCTCTGTCAAAAGCCATTCCGGTGTTTCAAGGTACCATGTGGGGTTTAGTTTACCCCAGAGAAAGTGGGCTGTCTTATCCCTCAATCAAGAAATCAATGTTGAACCATATCAACCTGATGAATATATATCTTCCATTGTTATCGAGGCTGATTACATGCAAAAAAAAACGTAAGTAACTATAGATTCTGTATGAGTATGTATTTTAAAGTATACTCTCAATATGGTCCAGATATTACACCTTTATAAAGATTGCCAAAGAACTGAGAACCAGTTATTCAAAACTTATTAAAAAATTTAAAAAGCATCAATATGTAGCGTTCACTATTTCTCTGTTTTTTTTCTAATGCTTTTTGTTCATATTGCTGCTGGTAGATTTGAGATTTCTTCACTGATATGAATCTTTTTTATAGAATTGTCAATGAAAACTGTTTTTTATAATTTAGAAAAAATGTATATATTATATATATCAATACTAATATATATATTATATAATAATGTAAGTCACAAAAAGGATTTGAAGATTTATAACCTATTATTATTTATATGCGAGTGCTTTTGACAGCTGGTTGTGCTGTCATCATCTAGGCTCTACTCAAACAGTTTGACGATGCCCAATCGGCTGAAACAGCTGTCTACCGGTGGCTCTTAGATTGAAACCAATATAGGAATGATCAGAATGGTACTCATTTATTTATCTTTTGATTTTCATGGAATTATTTTCCAGCAGTTCGACTGCATTAACCTTTCTCAATTTTATATAAATATAACAAGATTGTTATTTTTATATTTTCAACTACCTGTAGAATGCTTCAACTTCACTATTATGTCAGTTTAATTGATTATAAGAAAATTTCTTAGGACAGTAAAGTTCATTCTTATTAATACTTTAATAATAATGTTTTCATTGACCATTCAAGATATACAATGACAAAGCAGGGTTTGTATAGGTTCTCATATATACCTAACAGGATTGTTATTTTTATATTTTCAACTTCCTGTAGAATTTTTCAACTTCACCATTATGTTAGTTTAATTGATTATAAGAAAAATTCTTACTACAGTGAAGCTCATTCTAATCAGTACTTATAATATATAATACTGTTTTCATTGGCCATTCAAGTTATACAATGAAAAAGCGGAGTTTGTATATGTATATACAGCTTGACAAATCTGGGAAGCGATTTCAAAGTCTCGGCTTAGGATCTCCCCTAAGATGCGCGTTCATTAGGAGGCTGTGTGAGTGAGAGAGATAGAATTCTCAAGTCTCTTCCTAGTTTTGACAAGCTGTACCTAACAATATTGTTACTTTTATATTTTCAACTACTTGTAGAATTTTTCAACTTTACCATTATGTTACACATCTACACTGAACCTAAGTGATTTTGATTTATTTTTTACCATATCAATTATTCTGTAATTTATAATTTTAATGATAATTATTAAAAATGTCTAAAATTAGTTAATTTCAAATCTTTATATTTTTCAGAACGTCACAGGAACCATATGACTCTGATGAAATGGCAAAAGAATTCTTATATTGTTTCCCCAATCAGATGTTTACAGTTGGACAGCAGCTGGCATTTGCATTCAAAGATAAGAAGGTTTTACTCCTGTTGATAAAGGATATTGAAGGTGAGTGAAGAACTTTAGTTGAATATAACCCAATCCTGAGATATTGAAAATTTTTCGTTTCAGTGGTGAATATTTCTTCTATGAAAGCAGGGGGAGAAATGAAACCAAGAAAAGCAAAACTTGGCCAGTTGATACCTGATACTGTAGTACAATTTGAAAAAGCTGAAAACTCTTCCTTGAATCTAACAGGAAAATCCAAAGGGTAGTAATATCAAATTCAGCAGTTTAAGTGCTTTTGCTATTCGTAGAACAAAACTTCTGTCACTTTCAAGTTGAAGATTGTATACTAATTAACCCGTACTTATTTCAGAAAAATCATACGTCAATCTATAATTAACCCAGACTGGGATTTCCAAAAAATGGGTATAGGTGGACTGAGCAATGAGTTTAATGCAATATTCAGACGAGCATTTGCTTCAAGAGTGTTCCCTCCAGAAATTGTCGAACAATTGGGATGCAAGCATGTGAAAGGTATTTTATTGTATGGCCCACCTGGTACAGGTAAAACTTTGATGGCACGACAGATCGGTAATATGTTGAATGCTCGTGAACCTAAAATCGTGAATGGTCCTCAGATATTGGATAAGTATGTTGGCGAATCAGAAGCAAATGTCAGGAGGTTGTTTGCCGATGCCGAAGAAGAAGAGAAACGAGTAGGTATAATTTTGATGACTTTGAAATTATGTTGGTTCAATATAGCCAATAACTCAATGGTGTAGTAATAATAATACTTCTTTAAGTATAGAGAGGTCAATAGCTGTTCAGTTCAACACAAAAAAAGTCAACTGAAATGCTATAAAAATGAAGATAAATAAAAAAAGGAGAAATGAAACCAAGAAAAGCAAAAAAAAGGAAACAAAGAGAAAAAGAGAAATTGAACAATAATACAATGGAAGATTAATTTTTGAAGAATGGAATATAACATGTCAAAACCTGCTAGATGCCCAATAAATTTCATTGGAAACAAACATATTATGAAATCACTAACACCAACAAATTCAGTCACAATGAATGGGGACAATGCGTTCTTTGAGAAAAGATCATTGCCAGATCTAGTAGAAATTTTATTAAAACTCTAAATCTCGTTGGTAACTAAAATTATTGTAATGAGAAAATTGTATATGCTTACACTGAAATATCACTATTCACAAATGATATATATTCAATGATGTTAGAGAATGGTAAGGATGACCATAGGCGATCGGTAAATTTGTCAATGTGCTGGTAGTTGCTGAAGAAAATGAGAAAATAGATCAGAGAGATATGCCGCCCATTATTAGAATATGCCTACATTATCTATTTCGGATTGCCTTAAACCAGCATTGAACGACCTACAGGTTGCGGAACATCCACACTAATGAATATTTCAAAAATGAGAACCCTCAAAATCCTCTCAAACCGGATTCTTCATGAATCCAAGCAATTTGGACTTTATGCGTCCATTGTGTCTAGAGGCCTAACAAGATTATCCTCAAAACTAAAAACAAATTTGAATACATGTTTTTTTGTATATATTTCATGAAAACTATTATTTCAACCCAAAGTTGAATGTCAAATTATGATCATTTGTAAATTGTACTTTGGCTGTAGGATTTCAGTCAATAGCCGTTTGGTAAATGCCAATAAATAACTTTCATTATTATTGGAAGGTTCGAAATAGATGAACATTTCAACCTAGCAGACCACTGTTATAATATTCATGCAGTCATTGTTCACTGTGGTTCTGGCGTTGAATTTGGTCATTATTACGCCTTGGTCAAAGAAGAAACGGACTGGTTTAAGTTTGACGATAGTCGTGTCACTAAGTGTTCTGGCGATGCATTGAATTTATTGGAGCCTCTGGAGACACCCTACATTTTGTTTTATAAGAGAGAGGACATTGTTAGATCAAGATCTTCAGATGTTGTGGTGCTGCAGGTTTTTCCGGGTTTTCCTGCAGCTGAAAAAGCAAATGCGCCACTGGAATCAATGAAGTCGCCCCGGAGCGCCAATTAATTTTTATTGTTGTTTTTATTTCATTTTTATCGTTATTTTAATAAAATTATTATTATTTTCATGTCTATATATCTAGTAATATTCATCAAATCATTGCTCTTCTTGAATTTGAATTTTTCAAAACCTCATTAAATAATATCAAAAAATAACTTTAAATTTATGTCAAAAGATTTGGATAATTTATTAGCTGATTCATTTTAACCATGAATGGCTTCATTGTTTTAAATAACTCTAGACATATTCTTTAGGCAGGACCAAACAGTGGTCTCCACATAATAATCTTTGATGAAATTGACGCCATTTGTAAGCAAAGAGGATCAGTAGCAGGAAATACTGGTGTACATGATACTGTTGTTAATCAACTCCTTTCAAAAATTGATGGAGTGGAACAGCTCAATAATATTTTGGTGATTGGTGAGTACATTTTTTAATATATGTGATATATTATTTTTGTTTCTCTAAATCTGAATGCTCAATATTCCCTTTAGTATTGAGAACTTTCTAGAAAGAAATTGTAAAATTCATGATTCAGTAAGAAAGTAACATTAGTATCACGATTTAAGGTATGACAAACAGGAGAGATATGATTGACGAAGCTCTACTCAGACCAGGCAGATTAGAAGTTCAAGTTGAGATCAGTTTACCTAATGAAGAGGGTAGAGTGCAAATTCTAAACATTCACACCACTAGGATGAAACAGTATAAAAAATTGAGTTCTGATGTTGATTTGAGTGTAAGTCTTTTTTGTATTGTGCCACAAAAATGTCTGTTATTCATTTAAAATTTTGTTCTCTATGTTAACTGTTTTGAATTCCTTTTTCGCTCGTAAAAAAGGATCCTGTATAAAAGTATGTTTTATCATATATTTTATTGATGACGCATCCAACCAACTGTATTTTTCTTTTTATTTTTGTATAGTAATTCAAACTTCCTTACATTTTAGGAACTGGCGACGTTAACGAAAAATTTCTCTGGTGCAGAATTAGAGGGATTAGTTAGAGCAGCTCAATCAACAGCAATGAATAGGTTAATTAAAGCTTCATCTAAAGTTGAAGTAGATCCTGAAGCAATAGAAAAGTTACTAGTATGCCGTGCAGACTTTCTTCATGCTTTAGAAAATGATATTAAACCTGTGAGTTTATGTTAATCTTTATTTGCAAGTGGTTCAAAATTAATATTTTTAGGCATTTGGTACAGCTCTGGAAGTTATAAATCAATTCTTGGCTCGAGGTATTATAAACTGGGGTCCACCTGTTACAAGTATTATGGAAGATGGCATGCTTTTCATTCAACAAGCACGAGCTACTGATACTTCAGGTACTTGAACAGTTTTTTTCTGTATTGCATAACTCATAAATTATGTGATCCAAACTGAATTCTCAAAGGATTAAACATTGTTTGTCATACACTGTACTATCAACTGGAATAGTTGAATGGTTTTACGAATGGCAAAACACTGTAATAACATATAAATTTGTTCATATTTGAAAATCGCACAAGTGCCTTGAATAAATATACAGAGTTTTATCAGACCAGTCATAAAGCATATGAAAGTTAATACTGATAATATAGATAGATAAGCTTTTTTGTCTAAAATGGTAACATTTTGTGGGCAAAGTCACTAGAACTACAAGAATATTGTACACCCATCGAAAGAAAAAAAAAAGTTAACTTTATAAAATTACAAAAATTAATAAAAAAAAATCACCCAAAAGACAAAAATACTTATACGCTAAATTGGATTTAAAATAAAATGTTATATGAGAAATACAGGTCCTTTCTTTCATCATGTGGTAACATTGCTATGTTCTAAACCATAACAGATACAAAGATGATTAAATAGGAATAAAGGTAACTGTCATCGGGAACAATACAATGGTCGAAGAAAGTTTACAGGAACTCTCGCCCTTCTCGAGTTAAACAGGAAAAACAAAAAATGCTGTTTTTCGTTTTTTTCGAATGGAATTGTTATTTCCGAAACTATAAAAAAATGGAATAGAAAAATATTATTGTATTCGAAGTGTACAATAAAGATGTAATAATGAATATTCAATAAAACGTTTTGTATCAACATGGCCACCATCACCTTTTTTTAATACAGACCTGTCTTTTTTATTACAGATAAATAAGCGATAAATTCACAATCCAAGGGTATATCAATCACATTTGACATTTTTATAGCATTTCATTTGAAATAACTACCATCATCAGTGACAACAATTTTAAATTATGGTCCTGTCGTTACTTCTTTTGTAAATTGTTTTGATTTCTCCAAAATATAATTCAGACAACCCAATGAATTCAACAGATAGGTACCCTAACACAATGAAAATTCGTACTTTGTCGTTTTGGAAATTTTTGTGTTGCTGTAATCCTTTCAAGGCTTATTTCTCCCTAATCAATTATAATTCGTAATATTTTTATAATTCTCAATCCTGGAAGTAACGAAAATAACAGTTTTTGGTCAAAATTCGATTGTTGTATAATTTGGTATGATCAAATAGCATCTCAATTCATTATCCATCCTAAACACGTAGGCTTTGCTTGGTTTCTGTGGCAGGAAAAATGAATGCGTTGTTGATGTCTGTTGAGAACTGTCACGACGTTTATGAACATATCAAAAATCTATTCAAATGATAAAAGGACTGATATGCTAATTAGTTATGCAAAATCAAAAAGAAATCCCCTTTTGGCAAGGAATATGTACATTGAATTATAACCGAATCGTCGTATTCCGAACATACAAATGTTTAGACGATTAAAAAGAAATTTGAGGTTCTATGGTGCATTTGACAGAAAGAAAACATGAAAATGTGTGGTTACTGGAGGTGTGAGGAATCAAATAAATGTTATGGGTAAGCAAATATTACCACATAAAAATTTACACAGTGAAAACTTCTTTTTTTTATTTAGGACTGGCCAGTTACAAAAATTATGCTAATCAAGATTATTCTTTATGAGAAATTGCCCACAAAATGGGAATTTATGTAAAATCCACCAGAACAATTTTGAAAAAAAAAACAAATATAAATGCTACAGGTACAGGATACGCAAAGTTCATCACCTCAATAAAAGGGATTATGGAAGGAGAGTACGATTTGCGAAGTGGTTAAGACGTATGTTTGGTTGGGAGTTTTGGGAACAAACATCCTTGGCCCTTTTTTTTTACGATGATCACTTGAATAGTGAAATGTATTTTTATCTTCCATTCAATGAATTCGGTGGCTACTTAGATAAATTGCCACTGAATATCCGCCATGAAATACAATATTTTCTATAGGACGGCACCCCTCCTCATAATGCAGCAATAGTAAGGGAACATTTAGATGCAATATTCCCAAGAAAATGGATTGGAAACAATGGACCAATTAACTGGCCAGCTCGATCCCCAGATCTTACTACTTTAGATTTTTTTGTCTGGGGATACATAAAGGATAAAGTTTTTTCAACAGCAAGTACAGATATAGACCATCTCAAACAAAAAATTAGAGATGCATGTATTAGTATCACACCTATTATGCTATTACAAAAAATTAGAGATGCATGTATTAGTATCACACCTATTATGCTATAAAATTGACACAGAAATTGTCTGGACCGACAACTTATGTGCATTCAACAGAGAGGTCGTCAATTCTTGCATTTAATGTAGATTGGCATGTAGCTTTGATTTTCCATATTGGTTTCATTTTTCCCAAAAGTTCATGAAAAATAAATTGTTTTTCTGTTTGATTGTTGTCACTGATGATGGTGGTGGTTATTTCAAATGAAACGCAATAAAAATATCAAATGGGATATACCCTTGGGTTGTGAATTTATCGCTTTATCAATATCTGCAATAAAAAAGACAGTTCTGTATTTATTAAAAAAAGTTGATTGTGGCCATGTTGACACGAAACGTTTTATCGAATATTTATTATTACACCGTCTTAGTACACTTCGAATACAATAACATTTTTCTTTTCCATTTTTTGATATTCTCTGAAATAACAATTCCATTCGAAAATAACGAAAATTTGCATTTTTTGTTTTCCCCGTGTAACTCGAGAAGGGCGAGAGTCTCCGTAAATTATCTTTGACCATTGTATTGTTCCCGATGACAGTTACCTTTATTCCTATTTAATCGTCTTCGTATCTGTTACGGTTTAGAACATAGCAATGTTACCACATGATACCACTGTACAATTGAAAGATTGAAATTCTATTGAAAATAGAATTTCTGAATTGTTTCTGTTCTTTTATACTTGATATTTGGTGTGGCTAGTGTATATAAAAGGATGTACATACTGATTGACATTAATAAAAATAAAAATCCATTCTTCAAGAATTTAGTAGAACTCTCTCGATTTACTTTGAGTTATTAGATTATTTCATTTGTTTATTGTTTTGTACACCCCTTAGAAACCTGCAGATTCTTATCCTAAAGCAACAAAAATATTCAACAAAATAAAACCAGATGAAAAAGAATATACATCTTCATTATAAACTTGATTTCAATCAGAATTTGAACTCGTAATCAGTAAAAGATGGAGTGTATGTAAAATTGTGGTAAAGTTATCCATTTTCAGTTACTATTGAATAATAGCAGATTTATTCAACTCCCTTCCTCTAACAAGGTAATAATCGTTTATACCTTGTATTCAATTTGTACATGTAATCCAAAATGACCTGTTTCATGAATATACCAGCATTTAACTGCAGATAACATCTCGTTTTGAATTTTGAGCCAACGAGTGCCTGAGAACTTTGATAAGATTCTATTTCTTCTATGCACCCCATAAATAAGGCAAATGCAGGAGTTTTGAATATTTGCAGTCTGTGTAGTTGAAAGATGAAAGAACGAGATTATCACAGAAAGTCATTTTTGTTTTTTTTGGGAGACTTTCTCGATTTGGATGTCCTATTCATTAAGGACATATCTTCAGCAAGGGGTGTGAATGTGCTGAAATCATTATTGATCTGACTATTAGCGTTATATATCCTGAGTGGTTCAAAAGTATAATAGATGCGAGATTCATTGACGTAGAGATGTGCACTGAAATATTGAAGAGACTGGTATATATCATAAACAGAATAGGACCAAATATTGATCCCTGTAGGATACCCAACTTCAATTTCAATGGTGTGAAATGTACTCCATCAAGAATAACTTGCTGATGCCTGTTGTATAGATGATTATGAAAAAAGGAGAACTGATTTGTCAGATAAACCAATTCTGTTTGTGGAAGGATGGCCAATATGGTGAAATCGGAAACCTATTTTCCATGCAAAGTCGCTTGAATTAGGAAATCTTTACCCAATTAAGAGCTTATTTTAATGGCTTTATGGTTTAGAAAATTCCTATTAGTTCCAGTGATATTCGAAAAAACCAAAATTTGACATTTCATTTCTATTGTTTTCTGAAATTATTTAAGGATATATTATAATTATAAAATACTTTCTCACTGATACTTTCCAATCTGTATTAAATGGCTTCGTCTCCGGGACACCATCGTCAATATTACTTTTTTATATAAATCAGAAAAATAGATCTCTTTCATTATGATTCAACTTTTTTAGCGATAACTTCAAGTTGTCTACAAAATAAGTAACTGAAACGTTCACCATCATTCACATCGAATAAATCGTAAATCATTTTTTGGCTTCATAATCAACTTAACCTTGCATATAACAATGTTATGGTTTCTACATCTACCTAATGCTTGATAGATGTAGAAAGCACAATTGTTTGGCGCTCTTAGTTCAGTTTTCATTTCAGGCAAGTAATAGATTAGATTAGTTTCGATTTTTTATTGGTCAAGTTAATACACCTTAGTACTGTTGTTACCGTTTGTAGTAAACTTTTGTAATATTTTTTGAATGTGTATGAAATTGCAGTATATTACACATGATGGCAGAGTTAATATGTTGAACTTAATAAACCAGCTCTCCATTTGACCTATTCCAGCTAAAGCTCTGATTGCTCTTTTTTGAATTCTAAATATTCTCGAGATATGAACAAATGTGTCCCAGTTTATCAATCCATAAAATAAGGAACTATGAAACATTGCATGATAAGCGGTATGGGCAGCTTCATTACCGACTTTATTTTTTATCTGCCTGATTGCATAGACTTTGCATGATAGATTCTTTGCTAGTTTGTCAATATGGGGTTTCCAAGTTAACTTTGAATCAATGGTTATACCAAGACATTTCACATTATCTGAGAGATTATGGGACAACGAGAACATAACTGTATCTTGCTTTTATTCACACATAGACTATTCGCATTAAACCAGTCCGTAGCTTCTTGAATAATTCGCTTTTCTAATTCTGATGATTCTTCAATATTTTTTTTCCGAATGGCGAAGTAAGTGTCATCGGCGAATAGCATTGTAAACATTGTCATTGTATTTGGCAGGTCATTAATATAGATCAAGAAAAGTAGTGGCCCAAGCACACTACCTTGTGGAACACCATTCAATATCGTTTGTAAGCTACTGAGTTCTTCATTATATGATACACATTGCTTTCTCTCATTTAGATATGATGCTAGCAGATTGTGTGCTATACTTACAAATCCATAGTATCTCAGTAGAGACGCTGTCGAACGCCTTGCTCATATCGAGGAATATGCCAAGTGTCGATTCTTTGTTTTCGAAACCTTCAGTTATGAAGTCGACTAATTGGAGCACTGCTTTCGACGTGCTTCTTCCTTTCCTGAATCCAAACTGTCTATCTGTCAAGATATTTGTGTACTCTAAATAATTTATCATTCTTATTGCCATTATTTTTTCTACAATTTTTGCAATTACTGGAAGTAGTGCAATTGGTCTGTAGTTTGAAGGAAGATTTTTATCACCACTTTTGAAGACCGAAATTATCTTTGCAATTTTTAGTTTTGATGGAAATACACCAGATTTCAGAACCAAGTTGACAATACATGTAATTGGTCGTAGTAGCGCTGATAGATTTTCCTTGTACATAACCACTGAGTGATTGTAAATATCAAGCGAGCCCGAGTTTTTTAGGGATTTGATGACTTCATTCACCTCCAGTATCAGTTTGATAGAAATGCATCGAGTTATCAACATTGCATGGAACTTGGTGGAGATAGTTTGTGAATGAATTATTGGGTGTGCTCATGTCATTATTCATATCCAGAGCTACATTTATAAAAAAAGTCGTTGAACTGCTCTGATGTACGATAAGAAGAGTTATTCGTGTGATTATTGCTACCTATGTTTTTATTTATAAGCTGCCAGATTGTTTTTTGTTTATTGTTCGATTCGTTCAGTTGTTTCATCGCCTTTTCTCTCTTAATTTTCATAATTAATTGTTCGTATTTATATTTTTTTTTATTTAAATTCTGATTTGATTTTCTGACAATTATTAAAAAGTTTCAATTGATCGTTCAGTTTCTGAATTTCATTTTTTACAGCAATTACTTCTGGATATGAATAAATGCTAGAGTCACGCTTAGAATTCATTCTGATTTTCATTGGAGAAAATGATACTTCCATATTATAGTAGTTCAGGGTATTATAGTGAACTTGGATCATCTCGTTTATATCATGTTGTTTAGATAGTTCAATCCAATTTTCTGTTGTTAATTTATCGAAGAATAAAGTTTTGTTTGCAACATTTTTATTCAAAATTATTTTATATTTTTGTAGAATCTCTCGTTCTGTGTTAATACTTATAATTTAGAATAATGGTCAGATAGATGGAAGTCAGAAATTTTTGCTGCCTCAACATCAAAATTTGTGAACATATTGTCGATGCAAGATTTTGAATTACCATAAACTCTAGTGAGCCCAAAATTCGTTTGGATAAGCCAAAAGATGAGAATATTTCTATCATATCGTCACTGTGTTTAGAATCTGTAGCGAAATCAATATTGAAGTCACCACCAATGACTAGATTGAAAGTTCTGAATTTTTCTGATAATATTAGGAGCATGGTAGAGATATTATCCTTGAAAATATTTATATCTCCACATGGAAAGCGATAGATAGATACGACAATACATCTTTGTTTTAATAGCTTAATGCAGCAAGTTTCAATGTGCTTCTCCATGTTATATTCATTCAAAGAATCATTTTTTTCGAACAAAATATCATTTCTAATAAAAATACATACCTCTCCGTGAATGTATATGGATCTCGAAAAGGAACTAGCTAATATATAATTTTCCATTTTACAAAAAAGTGTTTCATCACTACTCAGCCAATGCTCACTTAATAGTACAATGCCAAAATGATGTTGCAGTACAATTGCTTTAAGTGAGTTCAGCTTATTTCTGAGACATTATATATTAACATGCATTATCTCAAGTCGAGTTTCGGCTTTCCTAATTCTAAAAAAGTTGTATGGGGATTTTTTACGTTAAATACATTGACTTCCTCACAATTTATCACATCAATATCTTTGTCGCATACTGCAATACTTCTATTGACATCCTCACAGCCCTCCCTATCACCCTGATGGTATTACTTCATCGTTAATTATTACCGTTTTTAAAGCCAGGTGGATTTCCTTAGTCTCTAGTATAAACCTTTTTACGTTATCACAAATACACATTTTACAATTTGATACTTTTGGGTCTACTAGAAATCTGATAGACGTATTTCTTGTTGAGTTGCAATAGGCATTATTAGATAGATTAGATAGATAAATTGGCGCCTCTAGGACTTCCAGCCAGTATAATAAAGTGGATACAATCATATATGACAGATAGAACCATGATAGTGAGATGCAATAATTCAATTTCACACAGTCAGGCTGTGAAACTTGGGGTACCACAGGGTTCAGTTCTTGGGCCACTGCTGTTTCTTCTTTATGTAAATGATCTTCCACAATATTTAGAAAACGTTCATGTTATCATGTTTGCCGACGACACAACGATAACAATATCCGATCAGGATGCAGAACAGCTTGCAGTTAAACTGGAAATGGTTGTAAATCAATTTTCATCCTGGTGTCAGAGAAATAAGTTAATTCTAAACACGTCCAAATTGGTAATAGTCAAATTTTTTCACCGAAAATTGTTACCCAACGAACTTTTTGTAATTGACGACATCCAACCCTCTATGGAAACTAAATTTTTAGGCACTCATTTAGATGAGAGTATAAATTGGGGTAGACACATTGAAAGTGTATGTTCAAAACTAAATAAAGCCTATTTCGCTATTAAACAAATGAAATCAACCTTGAATATAGCAGGCTTGCTAAGCATTTACTATGCTATGGCATATGCACATATTAATATGAATATATTGGCATGGGGTCGAGCAAGAGAATTCTTGAGAGTGTTTGTTTCCCAAAAGCGTTTAGTAAGACTGATTTTTAACTTGAATTATCAAGACAGTTGTCGATCTATCTTTAAAGAAAATAACATTCTTACGGTGCCTGCTGTGTACATTTTTCGATGTATTATCTTTGCCAAACAGAATATAGATAATTATTCGTGTAATTCTGAGAAACATGAATATAACACCAGACACGGCAACTTATTGAAAATTCCTAAACATAGAACGACATTCTATGAGAGGTCTCCGGATTACAATGCAATCATATATTACAATAAACTACCAGAATCACTCAAACGGACTGGAAGTAACATCATATTTCAAAAGAAAGTTAGACTTGCTATTAGAGAAATGCTACTATAGTTTCCAAGAATTTTTAGACGATAATTTCTGAAAAATAAAATATGAACTAGATCTGTATACGTTTTTATATATTTCAATTGTGTATGTGTTTATATGTATGTATAAATTTATTTCTTTTTTTTTCTTTTTAGTGACGTCTTGTATAAATATCAACATTTTTAAATTTATACCTAGTATTAATTCTGATTATTGATTGACTTACCATATATACACTATGTATTGTGAATGGTGAATAAAATATTATTATTATTATTGCCCCACCCAATTTTCTCTAAAGATGAACAGCTGCTGTTGCATATACCTCACCATTTTTTCATTAAAAGATTGAAGGACTAATTACGTTCTGAGATATTGCAAAGTATTGGAGTGTTGATGAGACCAGTCGAGTACCAGAGCACGGCTGTTTGGCTGGATATGACCTACGTTGATGAGAACTTATACTCTAAAACCGGTCTATAAGTGATAACTGGGTTGACTTCAGAAAGTCCGTCTGCTGTATCTATAGAAGCACCTGCAATGATTCCCTCTGAGAGAAACTTGCACAAATTTTTTTCGGATATAATCCAATATATGTCGTGGTATTAGCCAGGGAAGTAGTTTTTCTCGGCAAAAATTTGTCAGGTACTACTGAGTAGCAACTTTGGTGTAGGATAATGTTTGGAATTTTTATTTGAAGTATTTATTTTCTGGGAGTATGTATGACTCTTTGACACAGATTGGTTTGATTTGGGGCTTGGTTACTTCATTATGCTTGAAATGACCCACATAATTTCAGACAAAGGTTTCCTATAAGAGGTGGATCATCAATAAAATCAGCATTGCTGTTTTGGTTAGATCTGCCCTGCACCTATGAAGAATAATACGGCGTCTTGTACCTGTAAAGGTTCTTTGTTGAGTAAACTTGCACAGGTGCCTGTCGTTTGATTACTTTGTCAGTTGTGATATCAACCTGGGTTGTTTTTGGCAGACATTTGTCAGATCCTACTTTGTAGGAACATTGGGAAATGTGAATGTTTGAAATTCTTATTCGAAATATTTATTTTTCTCAACATATTATGTATATCTACTCAACTGTGCCATTAAACTGATCTGATTTCTGTTTAAAGAATCAGAGAATTAATTAATTGTGACTGTGTACAATAATATACTTTCATCAAAACTAAAGGACACATCTCGTTTGGCTTGACTTGGCAACGAACTGCCTTAGATTGACTTATTTATGTTTGATATTTATGCATTCAGTTTTCTGTCAATCCCATAGATGACGTCATATTCCTTACCTTCTTTTTGATTTTTCAGGTTTAGTATCGGTACTTATTGAAGGACCTCCAAATTCGGGTAAAACCGCTTTGGCTGCTCAACTTGCGAAAAATTCTGATTTCCCATTTGTCAAAGTATGTTCTCCTGAAGAGATGGTGGGTTACACAGAAACTGCTAAGTGTTTAACTATTCGAAAAGTAAGATTATTGATTATGAATTTGTTTATATTTATCATTAAATCATTATTTTTTAGGTGTTCGATGATGCTTATCGTTCCACATTAAGTTGCATTTTAGTTGATAATATAGAAAGATTATTGGATTATGGTCCTATTGGTCCTAGGTATTCCAATTTAACTTTACAAGCTCTACTGGTGTTATTGAAGAAGCAACCGCCTCCTGGAAAAAAACTGTTGATTTTATGTACTACCAGCAGAAGGTATTATATTACTTGGCAAATTTGTCAACAACATCGTAATTTCAGAATTATTAATTATGCATACATGATAATTTCAGAAGAATTATCTACTTTAAATGACTAGAGTTTCATTATCAAATATTTTTAGTTCAAATTTTAATTTTTCAGACAAGTTCTGGAAGAAATGGAAATGTTATCAGCTTTCACAGCTGTCTTACATGTTCCCAATTTATCAAAAGCTGAACATCTACTAAATGTCCTAGATGCATCTGATGTTTTTTCAAATCAGGAGTTGAAGCAAATTACTCATCAGGTTCACGGCAAGAGGTATGTTTGTTATTTTTTCATGTTGATGTTGAAAACAGTAATTTGAGATTCTTTTGGAGTATTCTAAAAAAGTTATTTATATATAACTACTTCAGTTTTTTCGTTATTCATACCTGAATCAATAATATCAGTATCAAGAGAGTTATACTTTAATGTTTTGGCAACTATCCTCTCTTCGATTTTCCAAATGAATTATACTGGTTATTTATTCAAAGTTACTAACTGACAATGATGACACATGCAAATTTTATTAATTTTTGATTAGCTTTTTGTATATTTTTCTTTAAATGCAATTTGTACATATTGTTTTTATATAAATGTATTATTTTCTTATATTAATGCACTTACAGTAGTAACTAATAATTCATATTGTAATGAATCTGAAGCCGGCACTGACCGATGTCCCAGTCAGCAAACGCATGTCTGATCGCGAAATGGCGGGAAAGGTGTGGATGGGTCCCGAAATCCGCAGAGAAATCCGGAACGTTCGTTGACAATATAAAAAGGTCGCTCTCCGTCCCGAGGAGTAGTCTGTACTTTGAAAGTGAATCGTGCGTTTAAGGAAAGGAATCTAATTGTGAAGATAAATTAAGCGTTAGTTACGAAGTGTTGTATATAAATTAGTTGTGTTAGTGAAATATTGTTAAAAAATAAATTTGATTAAGACAGTTAATTCTTTAATTCGTTACAATATATTATAGACACAACTTAAAGTACCTAATATCAAATTTCTAAGATTTGAAAGATACTTCAATGTCTTAAAGTAACATAAATAAATTGATAAAACTCACTAAAAACGAATCTTGTAAAAATAAACTTGAAGATGTGAAAGGAAATCTCAGAAATAACATACTATATCTTAGATTATATCATTTCAACAAAAAATATATTTTTTGGAGAGCTTCTGTCTGAAATTTAATGATCAACCAAGAATAAAAACTATCGAAAAGAGAAACCTGATTGCCCAAGTCACGGCTGAGTGTCAATATCCTGAAATATCAGAAATACCTTTGATTAATTATCTGAAAAAAACGGCGAACGGGAATAGATTGACTCTTTACTGGGTACCAGGACATTCAGGAATCACAGGCAATGAAAAAGCTGATGAGTAAACTAGACGTTGGAAGCTCTTGGCTCCAACCGAGCAACGTCTAAATTGGTAGCAAATTGCCAAAAACGACTCTCCTCAATAGGAAGACTCAACATATTGTCTCTAGTCTGGATTCCTGGCCATACTAGCCTGAAAGGCAATGAGGCTGCTGAATCCCATGCAAAGGAGGGTGCTACAGGCAGCTTCATCGGACCAGAACCTATCATTGGCATCGCTTCAGGCTTTGTCAAACAAAGATTGAACACCTGGATGGCAAGAAGATTTATGGACTTCTGGCAGAATCTTCTAGGATTGGCTCACTCCAAGGCTTTTATTCACCTTTCGAAGCTTGATACCCAAACAGTTGTAGGACTACAGTAGGGATTAACTACTATGTCTAACAGGCCTTCTTACAGGTCACTGTCGTCTACGAATCATCATATGCAGAGACTCGGACTGTCGGAAGACCTGAAGGACCACTCACCATACAAACTAATCGGCTTCGTTAATAAGCTGGGTTTATTTGGTCAAGTGTGAATAGGTGTCAGCCATACGATATATATCCAAAGCTAATTATCGCCACTCTTGCAAACCTTTATTCAAACAATTCGGAATTCTAACAGTAATGGCTTTAAACATTTTTGAAACTGTTACAATAATAAAGAAACATATTGACAGATTTGGGTCACCCCAAGTTCATTACACTACTAGACAAGACAATAATATTAAACTTCCGAGACCGACTTCCATTTTATTTAAAGATTCATTCATTTACAATGGATGCAAAATATTCAATCATTTACCTGATGAAATTAAAGACATTATACCTCTTAAGCAGTTCCGAAAAGCTGTAAAAAATATTTTGGTTGTTAGACCGTATTACCACCTTGAGGAATATTTCAGTGACACGCTATCATAGTTGTACTATTCATACTCCATAATTCTTAGTAATAATTCATTTTTAAATATTCGTAAAGCGATATTGTGGTTTAAGTATATGATTCATAATTTCACACATTGTTATCCAGATTGATATACATATATATATATATATATATGTGTGTATATATATATATATATATATATATATATATATATATATATATATATATATATATATTTTCTCTCTATTAAAAATTGACTCAGGCTTAGAACTTTATTGTGTTTCTAATGTATGTACTATGCATGTGTGTGTCTGTTGGTGTGTGTGTACACACACCTTGTACTGATTTTAATATTTTATATGTATTATTTTGTACTATTTTTAAGCTTTGTAACCATGATTTATCATGTATACAATAAAGCATATTCTCTCTCTCTCTCTCTCATAATAAACCCTTGCGGGTTGCGGTGGAGGGTCAAATAGACCTATTCACTTTGGACCTAACCTAATCTAGACTAGACAAGGATTATGGACTCCACATAAAGGCCCTGAACCAGTGGGGGCATCAAAATCATTGTTATGGAATCAGATTAGGAAATGGGCCTATAAGAAATATGAATAGTATTGGGAAAATATCCCTGGAAACACATAGAAAAAAATCTTAAAGGGACCTCCAAGAAGAAAACTGAAGAACTGCTTCAACAAAGCAAGAGTTGACTCAAAACAATTACAGGGCTACTTACTGGAAACTGTCAATTGAGAGAAAACCTGAACTCGTTCAACGGAGACTTTAGCTGTAGGCAGTGCAACAGTGAGACATGTTCTATCATTCACGATGTGATACCTTTGGTGGGTTCAGAGACACGGCGAAAGGTGGCTGTCGGAATAGGGACGTGGGCGCCGGGCTCTCTTTCTGGGCTCAACAGTCGGTGCAACGGGTTGAGAGTCTTGAAATAAACTAATAGTTATACGTTGATACTAGTTATTAATGTCTAAACCCCATTGATAACTAAACAAGACAGACAGCTTGTCATATTGTTTACGAATGTGAGGCAGAAGGCGAACGATTTATGGAAAACCCTAATTATGTCCAGAAGAATATGACATAATTCAGCAAGTGGCCTGTATAAATTAGTAAGAGGAACAACATTGTTGAAATGGGTATCATGAAAAAAATGGGGGGAAACACAATAAGTCACATGGGCTTATTCCAGGTAATGGAAAAAAAAATCATCTAAGGAAATGATGAATAAATATAATAAATTCAGAATTGAAATTCAATTTTTAATGCTGATTTGGATTGCTACTGAAAGGAATTCAATTATCTTTATTTAGAAAAATTTACCATAATTTTTTTATGAAGACTTTACTATGGTCTTATTTGATTCATTTCAATTGTCATTTTTATGTTACTTTGAATGTTTTTTATTATTTAACAACATTTTTTATGTGCATAAAATCTTAAATAATACCCTTTGGCCTCACAAAATTGTTCAAAATTCTTCATGTTACACATAAAACTCCAAGAAACTTATTAGAGTTTGTATGCATCTTGGATCTCGTCTTCAGATGAGATGTTGTCATAATCACTTCTCACTACGAAATGTTTCAATATGAAATACTTAAGTGTTGGTTTTTTACAGAATTTTTATTGGAATCAAGAAATTATTAGCGCTTATTGATATGACCCGACAGACAGATGAACGACTAAAGGTTATCAAATTCATAACAAAATTGGAGGAAGATGGTGCTTTAGAAGATCCCGGTATGGCCTAGTTATAAATGAGTTTACAGTATTGGCAATATGTTAGCAAGATTAGTCAATTTTGGCCGTTTTTTAGAAACGTCTTGTTGATAAATTATATATATATAACTTGTGAAAAGTAGTTATAAAAATATTGTTCATTTTTATGTGATATAATTGTTCATATTTTTCACGACACAATCTGTATTGTATTTATTGATGATAATTTTGTTGTTTTGTTGATAGTTAATATTTTTTATCTCTTTATTGTTTATACATAGTAACTAAAATACAATATGCAATAAAATAGTGAAATTCATCATGAAACATTGTCAATCACCTTCAAACAAACTTCAAATGATTTCATTTTATATTATGTCCATAAAACAATATTTATCAATTTGAGTTCCTACCAAATTCCTGAATGAAAAATTTCATCTTGACTTTATGTGAATTTGGAATTCAAACACATAATGATCATATACATGCTGGCTCTTCAAGAGGAATACTATAATGATCTCGAGAACCCTCAAAAGTGGGAAGGAAAACAAAAATAATTTTATCAAAAATCTGGAACAACAAGACTGGTCAAAGGTATATGAAATACACAATGCTGATATAAATGAACAATGGAATATATTTCAAAACATCTTTGAAACCACCTTTAAGTTAAATTTTCCTTTGAGACATGTTTGTAACAAGGCAAAGCAGATTTTAAAAGATCCGGAGATTGAGGAAAGCAGAACAAAATTAAATACATGCCTAATGATCTCAAATCATAATCCTAAATTGAAACATATTTATAAAGAAATGAAAACACAGCATAATGACCTTATAATAAGAAAACGTAAAGAACACTTTCAGCAGAAAATTATAGCATCTGATAACAAAATGAAAACAATGTGGGATATTCATAATGAAGTAACTGGAAAAAACAAAAGAAACAATACACATTTACAAGGGGATCCTGAGAAAATTGCAAATAACTATAATGATTTTTTAGTACAAATTATTCCACAATTACTTAACAACTTGAACTCTCAAAAATTTTGGTGTGATATTTCAAACAACACTCAATCAATGTTTGTTATCCCAATCACTATAAATGAAATTATTAGCGTAGGACACAGACTGAAAAATAAGCACACTTGTGGTGTTGACGATATTCCAGCAAGTATTGTTAAATACTCTCTGTAAACAGTCAGTAGTATAATATGCTTTATAATGAACAATTCATTTTAATTTGGGATATTTCCAGAAAAACTGAAAATCGCACTAATTTTTCCTGTACAGAAAAAAGGTGATTGTGAGTTGTTAGAAAATTTTAGACCAATTAGTGTATTATCAGCCTTTTCAAAATTGTTTGAAATGGCGATGTGCGACCGATTGATGAACTTCCTAAATAAGTGTAAAATAATTAATAATATTCAGCATGGATACATCAAGGAAAAATCAGTAGAGACAGCCATTATGCAATTTACGGAAAAAAATAGTAGTCATTTGAAAATAACCATTTATTGTTAGGCATTTTCTTGAATTTATCTAAAGCCTATGATTGTCTCAATCATAAATATCTACTTGAAAAACTCGAAAGGTATGGAATTCGTGGAACTGCATCAGATTGGTTCACATCATACCTAACAAATAGGCAACAAATAGTAAAAATATCAATTGATGGAAAGATAGTTAAATCTAACGTAAAAACAAATAACACTGGGGTTCCTCAAGGCAGTATAACAGGTCCAATTTTATTTGTACTCTTTATGAATGACATCTCGAAAATATTGCAGCATCCTGTAAATATATCTTGCAGTATTACTAAATATGCAGATGACACAAACTTATTAGTTACTAGTTCTAACTCATTTGATTTAACTCAACAGGCAAATTATTTCTTAAGTGAAGTAAGTAATTGGTTCGCCCAAAATAAACTTATATTGAATGTCCAACAACAAAAAATAGATACACCAAGTAGTGTACAATTGTCTGGTAGCGAAATGAAATTAGAAAAGAATTCAAAATTTTTGGCAGTATTTTTAGATGGGCATTTGCAGTGGAATATCCATATAGAAAACTTAGCAAAAAAATTAAATAACTTATCTTGCAGTTTAAGAGTAGTAAGTAAATATCTGAATGATTACTCATTAAAAATTATCTATATTGTAAATTTTGAAGCATCACTAAGATTTGGGATTATGTTTTGGGGATCGAACAGTCACATGACTCATTTATTTACCATTCAGAAAAGAACAATAAGATGTTTATTTAAAATGAAATATCAAGAAACCTGTAGAGGAATTTTCAAAAAAAAAACAATTACTGTGTATGCAATTTATATACATATGAATGTGTACTATATCTGTATAAACATAAAAATAATTTTACAAAGTGTGTGGACCTTCATAATTATCAACACGTAATTGTAGTAACATATCTTATCCAATACATAGATTAGTAGCAACTGAAAAACATCCATCTTATGCCTCTATACGACTTTTTAATAGACTATCAGAGAACATTAAAACCTTGAACAACATCAACAAATTTAAAACAAATGTTAAATCCTTCCTCATTGAAGTAGAACCATATAATGTAGAAGACTTTCTAAATTATTCTTATCAGATATTAGATTTAAGAATTATGAAAATTGACACTGTTTCATTTTTTTGTTTTTCGCCGATTTGTGTAAAACACTATTTGAAATAAAGATTATTATTAGTTGAATTACAAAGTGCAATTAGATAGTGTGATGAAATGACATGAAGTATAAGGTATTTTCAGAATATAAGAGAAAATATAAATTGTCGATTTTTTTGCTTTAGGGTCTTTATCCCAAAATATAAAAAGATGAAAAAGGGAAATTATGAATTTCATATTTGTTTTTCCATTTGTGTTCATAAAATTTTTGAAAAAGCGTTTTGTTCAATTATGACCACCTTCAACTTTTTTCAAGTGACGATCCGTAATTTTTTGTGAAATTTTGTAACCATTTGTATCCTGCATCTGGCCATGTACCTATTACATTTGTTTCATTTTGAAAAGTTTCTGTCCATGGTGACCATCATCATAGATCGACCAATGGAAGATTCAAATACGGATCTGATTTCGACATTCATATTCTGAAAGCATGTACCGGTCATCGTAGAATGAACTAAAAAAAATATGGAAAGAAATATCACAATTTCAATCTACTTATGGATTTAGATTGTACCTTACCTCTATCAGTTTTTCGTAAAACAATTTTAGAACAAATATTGAATTCAACTCTGTCAAAATAAACATATATTTGACGAATCCACTCAGTGTAGATATGGACGACTCCCTACAAGTCTGGTATCAGTAAGTAATAGTTTAGTAATCTAGATCTATATTCAATAGCTATCATTGTAGTGTATTCGCCAACAGTTTATCCATGTAATTAGTCTTTAATGGACTGTATGGGTAATAAATACAAATAAATAAATAAATCAATCAAAAGATATACCGAATGAAATATGTCAAGTTCATAACAAACTATTCTATGTTGAATCAATCAAATGCAAGTGATTTGGTTCATAACCAAATGATAGATATGATTTTGATCTATTCTAAATGCCAACAGACAAAAATATTGAATTGAAGTTGAAGTGGAGTTTAGTGAAGAGTCTCTCATATTAGGTTGATTGGTGTCTGTCTTTGTTTAGTACATCTGACGTGTTACCTAAGTTAGTATGTTACAATGTTGGCTCCTGTATTGTAATTGAACACTTCTTCAACTAATAAATTGATTGTTTGATTGAGTTCGATCTCTACCTCGATCAGACATTCTTCTCGAGAGAATTTATCTAGAGTTGGAATGAGTGCAATGTTACAAGGTCTGTGCATAGTCATGATGCTTCCTATGTGGTTCGGGGAGTTATTGACCATAGTAGAGGGTGTTGACACCAAAAAAATTATATTTGATGGAATCGGCCAATAGTTGATGGAAATCCATAACGTATTCAAAAAAAACTTTATTGTGAGATTTTCACTAAATACTTTTACAAAAAGCAACAGGTGTTTCGCCATATGTGAAGACACGCCTAAAGAAGGCATTGTATAGCGAAACACGTGCTGTGTTTTTTTTAAAATCCTTCGCCAGTTCGCCCCCTGTAGCAGTCTACAATCCAGTGTCATCCGTCGTCGTCCCTTTGCAAAGAGGCAAGCACGGAATAGAATGTGTTATTTCCATGGAAGTAGAAACCAGAGGAATAATCACTCAAATCGCCGGGTGACGACTAAAGTATGGTAAACTTATGGTAAGATAAATCGAAGCGTGTTAGTCGTGATTCAGTTTCGTATAGTTCCGTTGTTTTAAAAGGGCATTTAACGCCCGGTTTTCGAAATCAAAATGATTCAGTGTTCTGTTTTAGTGTGATTTAATAACAGTGCAAAGAAAAAAGAAGCGTTTTTGGCCTGATATTTCATAGGTGAGTTAGCAAAATATTCGTATCTTTACGTTCGAGGCCATGAAAAGTTACAGAATAGTATGAACGGCACTCGCTCGAAATTATTTTTTTGTATTTTTTTTATGCAATTAACTTTGAAATTTCATGAACTACACGTCACGCTTTGATCTTCAGAAACTTTATTTCCAAAAATATCACGGCATGTTTCGCTATCACAGTAACTTTTTCATAGTGAATAATATACTTAAAGTTAATTATTTACTTTAATTTTTATATACCCCTTGTAATCACCATCGAGAACTACCTACCTATAGGTACTTACTCGATCATAATTACCTAGAGTATCTACTCAACTTTTATATACCTAAGGTACATCCTCAATTATGATAGCCTATAGCATATTTTATCAATTCTCCATGGGATAACATCGGTTTCTAAGAAAACAAATTCAATAATGGTGATCAATTTAAATCCAGTTGGTCATTTAGTGAAATGTTTGAATTTTTAAGTTCATTTATTTCCATTGCTTCCAAATGATTCAGCTTTAAACCTTTACTTTTTATGTATACAATTTCGAAATTCCCGTCAAAGATATGATTTTCTTATTTCAGCCAATAAAGACCATTATTATTATCATTAATTTAAAATTTTAACAGAACTTGAAATTTAAAATGCATGTTTTTCTTTGAAAAAAACTTTTGATTTCTACTTCTCCATATAAAAACAGACAACTTAAGAAAAATGAAATAAAAATATCATTGTAATAACTTTAGCATTTTGAAGAAATGATTTTCAGTATTAAATTTGAACAGTTTTCTCTCGAAACCGTGGATCCAATTCAAAACCAAAAAGATTTATGTAAATAGAATATTATATTACCTATTACTTTTCATTTTATTTTGCTTTGTACCTATCTGAAACAAACATCTGTGGATTTTTCTTGTCCTCTTCAAATTATCATTTAAAATATATTTTTATATTCATCCTTCATTGCAATATGTAATGGCGCCTTTCTGGTGAAATTATCCAGAAATCATACAAGAATAAAAATAAATCTGACGACTGTTTCGAGGAGAGATACATACATAAAGAGAAAATGAATATTTTGAAATAAAATTTGATGTGTAAAGAAAAGCAAAAAGCACTGCTCCCTAACACTCTCTTCACGACGGTTTCCAACCACATTGACGTCACTAGGAAATGAATCAGACTGTCTACAATAAAATGACTACTTGTCTACAAATAGTCTCTTTCATATAAGAGCTATCACAGTTTGGTATGCATAAAAGAAAAAGTAGATACTTACATCTTAGCTTTAGACTTACATATTACTTATAGAAAACTATGACATCAAATAATCTAGTTCATAAATCATTATATAATATCTAATGTTACCATCTCCCCGAAATAAATGGCGTAACGTTTAGAATGTATTAAGTAGGTAGATACTTGTTAACTTGAAAATAATACTTGCATCTCGCACACTTTAGGTGTGCACATCCTCAGTGCGAGATCACTCTGCAATTATTTTAAACGGCATTGTCCGTAGAATGTTTTTTTCAACCCTATTTTGCTTAGTTTTTTCACTGAAAGATTCTAAAGATAAAGATATAGCATTGATCTGACATTATTAGATGTTGAGAATAAATAACCAGATATCTGTAAAAAGTTCCTTTTAAAGCTAGCCAGTGCGCATTATTGCAAATCTCTCTATAGTTTTATATTTTCAGAGTTAAATATAATTTTTATTTCATTTCGTTATGTGTTGGTGTTATCTCGGAAATTTGGTTGTTGCTATATTTTTTACTTTTTTTTAATATGTATCTAATATGTCTGATGGTTTTCAAAATAGTAATATTATCAACATGAAGAAACTACTTTCCGAGCCCCGAAGAAGAATTTAATTAAATTGGAAACGTCGGCAAGAAAACAATTGTTTTTTTTTAGTAAAAATTGATCCTGTTACCCAACCAACACAAAAATTATTGGATTACTAAACTAGTTAACTGAGAATAATTACATAAATTAGGTGGAATTCGAAGTAACTGGAAATTTTTTATATAATTCGATAGTATAGGTGGTAGAAAATATGTCATAATGAAATTCACGTCGTCATCTACAAAAGTAAAACGTACAGTAGACTAGTAGAGGAGTTAATACCAACTTTCTGTTTTTAATCTGAAGTAACTTGGTTATTGAGAAAGTTATAAGTGGAAAGATCTTTCCTAAAACCAATTGACTCAAAATATTTTATTTTCAACTGTCAGTTTGTAGATTTGAATAGCATCAATTGACAGATTTGAAAAGGGTCAATTGACAAATATATTTGTTTAACAATCTTAGTTTAACATAATATGCAAAATCTATCATTCGATATTCTTTTCCTTTTTACCATTACGCCGTCGTATCAATAAAATCAAATTCTGTTTCCCCTCACATTTTGCGTCCTGGGCAATTTCCCCCTGGATCGGGCCCTGTGAAACGATGGATAGGTATAACGAACGGAATATTAAAATAATCTTAAAGGACAAGGGTCTCGAGCTCGAAAGTTCAAACAAAGATATATATTTATAAAAACAACGTATCTTAAACGTGAAAATCTGTTCATAATCAATTAAACAATTTTCAGTCCCGAGTTTTGGGTGTGTTGCGCGCGCAAGCTAGCTACGTCACATCAACCCTGTCGCAACCTCAACGAAACCTGTGTGTGTCAGCCGCTAGCCGCTCTGCTTGGTGAATCTTGTTATGCGGGTTTCGTGAGATGCGGTTCAGTTATCTGTTTGTTTTTGGATGAATATATGTGACGGACACTGTGAAAAACTTGTTAAAATAATATCCGAGAACTTCCTGTGCGTAACAGTACCCTATTTGAGACGTTTCAACGCATATCAAATTTGATTTCAGGTAAAATACAACTCAATGTACTTTTGCATGCCTCCGCGTTTCTGCGCGCAACGAGCGTTGTCTTGTAGTTTGTTATTTATTGTAATTTTCGGAAACGGGAAGACGTCGAGATTGGCTTGCAGTCGGCGAAAAATTTGCATTCCACCACTTGAATTTTCAATTCATAGTGAAAAATACGCCTCTGATCTAAGAAGGTATCTTGATAAGATAATGTTTCACAAAGCGCAACGTGTGTATAATAAATATTCCATATATTCTTTTTTGTTCCGTTTTCTTGTGGAGTGTTATTTCTCTTTTTCATATAAAGATACACGGCACGTTTCAGGTACGGTCAGTCTTTATAAGTTTTTATTAGTTTCGTAAAATCATAACCAATTTGTGACAGTGTCGTTACCTACATAATAAAATAACATTTTGTTTACTAGAATGACTTCGATAAAAAACCGAGAGCGTATTTTGGAGGCGATTGACCAGTTGCGTCGGAGAAAAGCACGACCGGATATACAGAGAATCTGCAATTATTTATTTCGACGATTTGCCGTAAACTCCGTAGAGGCAAGATCTGATTTGGAATGGTGCGTAGCAAATAATCACGTTCTTAAAGTGGAATATAAAGGCAGCATAAGCTACCGTAACGCTGCAAAAAAATACGCACAAATGAGACAGCGTGACCCTAATCAAAAGACAAAGTTATTGAATCCGAAAAATCAAAGTAGTAATGCAAATGACAGCGTTAACAAACTAAATAGACAATTTAGTGAGCTGCTAACGAATGCATTTGGAGAATTAATTGTAGAAGAACCTGATTATCTGGAAATAGGCGTTCCCGGGACAGAAATAATCAACAGCATATTGTCGAAAGACAGTGTGAGGTATACGAAAAAGTATATCAGTATACTGTTGGAGAAAGAGGTGAAAAGCGGTGGACTAATCAAAATGGATAATGGACATTACCTAATGGGACCATCCAGGGATGACGAAGATGACGATAAAGAGGAGACTGAGAAAAGGGATAGCTGGAGTAGTACTAAGACAGAGATGGAAATGAATTTCCCGAATGATGAGGACAGAGATAGAGACTCTACTAATCAGAATAATAGAAATGTTACTGAGGAATATTTAATTCAAGTTAAACCCAAAAAACGTGCCGGAACCCAAGCAAAAAAAGACTTTTTTGAAAATATGGATTCCTCTACAAATTCTGCAGACGAGAAAAAATCTGACAATGGCTCTTTGAGGATTGGGGGAAGACGTAAGGTTAGTGTAAATTTCTACTCTCTCTTTCAAACCAGTGGCTGTCAAAATTATTTCTTGTGGTGAATTTTTCAGGAGGAAAATGTCTAAATATAAAGTATGTTGATTTTTTTTAGCACGAACTATATTCAAATATTTCAAAGCTATTTCATGTATAGTTTTTAACAATTCCATATAATAATACTTTATTGATCACATAAGTTGTTTTACACAGGTATGAAATCTATCCTGAAATATAATGGTAAAATTATAAAATTAATGCAAGTGATTTAAATTATTCAAAATTCCTGCATTGAGAATTATAATAACCTATCCAGAGTTACCTTTTTTAAATTAATTACAAAATGAGGATATTTACTTTTTTTGATATATAAGGAACACTTATTTTATGTTGGTTTTATACCTATCATTTGAGTATAAAGAGTGTTGTATATTGAAGTAAAGGCATAAAAAGAAAATATTTCTTAAAACATTTTAAGGCTCTTAAGTTAAATTTAATCGTGATTGTGAGAATCGTAACAGCTGGTGTAATGCTGTAAAACTTTGTGTATTTGAAGACTTAGAATTAGATTTACATGTATCACAATGTCCCAATCTGAACATTGTTCGAATTACTTAGCTTATAATAGGAAGTTGCGTTGGATATTGGTGATATGACTGAATCATTATATTGGCAAAGTTTAAGGTTAAGTGTTTGTTTTAACTACCTATCTATAAAACAACTTCTACTTATTTTCAACACAAACCTAAATAGAACCCAAAAATTCAATGAGAAAGTATTCATTTGTATCTTATACTAAATATTTATATACTGTTACACAAAAGATTTTCAAATATGTCCTTTGAGAAAATTACTGTTAGCCTATCGGATATAATCATCATACATATAAAATATCAATGTGCCTTATGTATGTTACAAAACTGTTTATATTGTATTTGCCTTTAATTTTTCAATAGTAAGTACTTTGTTCAAAAAGTCTGCAAAATTATCTTGTATCGAAGTGCTTCAGATTAGAATAATAATGAAAACTTCATTTTCAAGAAACATCCATTTTTATAGGGAATAACCTACATCGAATTATCGTCATATGAAATAATCTCAGTAAAATCTAATATATGGATAGGTATATTTGAAATTTTCAAACTTTTCATAGTGTTTGAGTATCTCTGGGCCCGCTTTTGTTCGTTATTTACATCAATGATTTTTACAAGTATATGAAGCCATGTCACAGTGTACCATTTGGTGACGATACATCCTTGATATACTCTTCTATGAATTATTCAGCTCTTGTTGATAAGTCTATGGAAATACAAGAAAAAGCGGAGCACTGGTTCAGTGTCAACAAACTCATGATGAATAAGGAAAAATCACAAAATATGATTGTTTCTATGGCTCTGCCATTACCTGAATTCCAGTGTGTCAAATTATTGGGTTTTACTCTGGACAATAGGCTAAATTGGTCAAGCCACATTTCAAGTTTGAAAAGTAAACTATCGAGTGTCTTATTTTTACTTAGACAGCTGAAACCAATAACAAATTTCACTACGTTGAAAATAGTATTTTGCTCGCTCATACAGTCTCACATTTCTTACGGTATTCTACTTTGGAAATTCTAGTGATGCCCAATGCATTTTTATATCACAGAAAAAAGCTCTGAGAATTCTTGCTAGAATCGGTTTTAGGGATTCTTGCCGTGAATCATTCATCACTCATGAAATTATGTCGGTGCCTTCTTTGTATGTTTACTCAAGCCTATTAGATATTCACAAAAGAGCCCCCTTGTTTTCCAAGCAATCCAGTTTACACGATCATGATACATGTAACAGCAATTTTATTAGACCTCAACGTTTCAGGTTGATGAAATCACAAAAAAACTCTTATGATTTTAAATTGTATAATGCACTTCCTGCCAATATCAAAAATATGAATATGTTTTGTTTTAAAAAAGTTATAAAAATATATTTAAAAAAACTGTTTTTATTCCACTTTAGAATATTTAGAAAATGTGCGTAGACACACTTTTGACGCAAGGAAGATGCTCGCCGAACCTCCACACTTGATTTGAAAATCTTAATATACCCTGTAAACTTGTTAAAAATTTTTAGTGTTTATTTTATTTTATAGAAAACTTTGTACCTTGCACCTATTTGTTTTTCTGACTTGTCATACTTTATACATAATATGATCAAATAAATATATCTAAAAAAAAATCCTGTCGAATACAAATTACGGTATGACACTTCATGAACAGCTGAAGATAAATTTTGTGGAAATAGTAGTGTGTATCAAAAAACTATTTCTAATACTTAATCTGTATGATGAGGCTTCCGTTATGTAAAAGTATCAACAGGTGAAACCTGAGAATACAGTGATGAAATAAGTTTCTAAACTGTCAGGTTCCAAACCTGTTGATACTTTTAGACATTGGGAGTCCAGACTACTTTTAACATTCATCATTAAACTTTGACAGTCACATTCAAATAAATATTTATTGGTCCAAATTTTTTAACTTTATCTCTTCCTCAACCAGAGAGCTAAAAAAGTATTTGATCCTTCTGACAACAATGTTCCAAAAAAGAGAGGCAGACCAGTTGGATCTTTAAATAGATCGACAATAGAGAAACAGATGGCTAAAGCTAGTGATGAGAGTCGTCCAGATTCACGAACTTCCAGCAATGGTCGTGAGCAAGGAGGAGTATGTTCTGTCTGTCACGTTCAGAACAAACGAGGACCAAACGATCGTATGGTGGCTTGTAGGGAATGCAGTAATAAAGGTACGCTGAAATATTTATTTGTAGGATTATAAGGAACTTCTCACCCACAATAGTCACCATATTTCCTTTTGATCTGCTTAAGACTGTTATTTTGGTTAAACAAAAAAAATTCACATTTTTAAAATTCAGTAAATTATCCAAAGACATACTCGTATTGAAGAAACCAAACAGAACAATGTTAGTCTCTTTGCAACATGACAATATATGTATTTTCCTTCTTAAAACAAAGAAGTTCTTAGAGAAAGAGAAAAATTATTTATTGTCTGATGAGAAACAATTCTTATCGACAAAACCTATCCTATGTTGGATTATTTGAAAAGTAGACATAACAATTCTTACATAAGTCATAAAAAATAATAAATAAAGATACAACAAATAATACAGTACATTAGACCAGGGTAATTATACTAACACAATATGTTTATAAAAGACTTTGTTATTAAAATTAAAGTAAATTTAAAATGTTTCATTCTAACAATCAAGCAATGCAATATATGGCCTTTCACTGAGTGAAGATTTCACTGGTTTTTGAAATATTTTTGAGTTATTGAATTTTTATAATCAGTGATACGTAGATTGTTATATATTTTACAACTATTTTATGTCAGAGAGTCTTCAAATCTAATATTTTCAGCTTGATGAATACTGTAATCTGTTTTGATGACTTCAAATCTGTTGGTGTTTTCTGATCGAGCATGCGGTTTTCAATATAATAAGGGCTACTATTGTCTGAATTTCAAACCTAATAAGTAATGGTTGACACGAATTTCGATGTTTGGCCTTACATTTTCATATTCTATTAACTAAGTTCATTAATGATATGCCAATTCTTCTTATTATTAGTCTTTTCGATTTGTTTATTCTAGTGGATATTTGATAACTTTCAAATATACGTTTTACGATTTTTCATTACTGAATTTTTTTATATAATGTTTTGATTCACCTTTTTGGAAGAGGAAGAATCCATTGAAATGCAATACAGGATTATCTTAATTCAAGAGAAATTTTATATTTTATGTAAAATTATGTAAAAATAAGTATATGTTTTCATGATGAGTAGAATTTGGAACCTCTGGCACTTTTTGCTCACAAGAAAAAAAAGCTGACTCTCAATGCATGTTTTGCTAACCAAGTAAGGGTCATCAACAACCTTGCAGAATAAACTTCCTGAGCAGATTTTTTTCAAATGAATGTTATGTACATTTACTTAAAAGGAATGTAACGAGTTCTACACAGCTAAGTAAGGGATAAAGAAGTTCAAATACTCAATACAACATTTCTTTTCAGCTCATTTCAGCTGCCTGAATGGAGACGACATGATGTTGAAATTATACCCAGACAATACTTGGCAATGTCCGCATTGCAAAACTTGTGTAGTTTGTTATGAAACGTCAGATGCGGTAAGTTTATAATTTAAAATATTTTTGTGTTCACTACATGAGTAAAAGTGAATATATTTATTGAAATGTTTGTTTTTATAGGGAAATTTGACGGTTTGTTCAGTTTGTGCTGACGGATACCATGTCGGGTGCCATCAGCCTCGAATTCCGGAAAAAAATCGTAATGGGAACAAATGGCTTTGTATCAACTGCCAGATGCCCGATGAGTTGAAAATAAATCAAATACAGTCTAGTATTGGAAATTCTTTTAGCCAGAAGAGTCTTGTAGGTAAGTAAAAAGTTTGAATAATCCGTTCAACATGTTTCTAAGAGGCAGAATGATCTTTATCTTACTCATTCAATTCCGCCATTGGGGGGCGTTAGAGTACCCCTGCCTGATGAGGTGTCACCCGTGGAGGTAAGGATCCTCCTGAGTGGCACCTAACCCTAAGGTATGTGTATCCATGACAAAAATGTATGACTCTATGAGCCCTTTGAGTGTCACTAATGGAACTTCCGAGATACCAGACGCCTTCTTGTTTTAGAAAGCCTTGTCACAGTAATGCAGAAATCTGCCAGGATGGACTTTCTTTCCCTAGATATTCGTGGGACCTTTTATGGACCATGAAGTAATCAAAGAATCTGATCCTGAGTCTACAGAGGAGATGGATAGCTACTAAACGACCTCAACTGTTCTCTCTGTAAAATTGGATCTAGAGCAAGAGCTCAATATCGATCAATCAACCTGAATCTTTTCAGTATGTCATTATTTCTTTATTTACGGGCAAGCCCATTCAAAGTATACATTACAATGTTAAATTATAATTAAAATAAAATCAGATAATTTACTGAATCACAAATTGCAACTAAGAATGGCTTAAAAGGGGTAAATTTAAAGTTTAAAACGGATCGATTTTAGAGTATAAAACGACAAAAAATAATGAGCAAAAATTTAAGGAGATGTTAAACATCTCAAGATTAACGTTACTATTGGCTAATCGTAAGATTCTTGGAATGCAGCTATTGAATATGTGTATCAAAGGATAAAATGCTACATAAAGATAAATTTATTCAGGTAATTACATATTTTGATAATGGTATGAGAATCAATGAAAAATAAACAATTTTGAAGGCTGATCTACCTAAGCAGAGCTTGAGTTGTAGTATCAACCTATAAACAACTTAAACGTTGATTATTTATATACACATATACATGCATATATACATATGCATACATACACACATATAAACACATACATATAAATGAGGTATTGTTGCATAATGAAGCACTCATACTGCCAATGTAAATACAACTGAAACAAATAGTTGGAAGAAAGGAAAACTGGTGGAAAGAGAGAGTAATATTCGAAGAGAAGGTGACGTTGGATTGTTTTACTAATTCAAGATATTACCTACAGCAGGATGTAGTTTATATTCATAGCCTAGAGAGAACTTCTATTATGAATCCAGTTCATAAACAGATTTCAATATGTCATAGTTCAGATTCACATATTCTTTCAGTTTTGACTTGAATTTGTATTTATTGGAGATTGCTCTAATGTCTGAAGGAACTAGGTTTATTAGTTTTGGGCCAGAGTATGATATGCAAGTTAATCTACAGCGAGGGACATTCGTTTTTTGAACGGGTTTCATAATTATGATTTATATTGGGGGTGGGGTTATTATGCATCCATAATATGCAGTGATAAGTGTATAATTTTCTCACCTCAAATAAGTCTGATTCTTTGTATAGTGCTACAGTGAAGTATATTTTTTTACGATTAAAAATGATTTTCAGGATAGTATTTTGCATTACCTCTAGATAAACAACTCGCTAGCAACAAACAAAATGTTTGCAACAAACATAAAATGTTTGTTGCTATCCAGTTGAGCGGTTTTGAACATGAATAAATTTTCTGTAGGAGTTCAGCACAACTGAATTTGCCGTTAATAGTAATAATAATATGGCTGTCTAAGAAGATTAGGAGAGCATCTCCTAGCAGTTAGGTGCAGTTAGTACGCTGCAGCCATGGGAGGGCATTTCTCGAACAGACTGATTGGCACAAGTCCTTACTAGATCGCGGTAATAATAATAAATTTGTCATATATACTTACAATACACTTTGAATGAAATGCTTATTTTTTGAGTTGGTTTCCCTGATTTGAAAAATGTGATTTCTTTATATGTGAGGTAACACAATATCGAATTACTATTTGTTGGTAGGAGGGAATTACATTGCTTTTGTGATGTTTTTGGCAATTGTTGAGGTCAATATTGTCTTATGGGGAGGAGAACTAACACAGGGTATGTTATTTTTTAAATAATAAACAATGCTTGAAAAATATAAACATAAAAAATAAAACAATAAAATACTTCAGGAACTTGAGTTATTTAAAAAAAAATCCAGGTATGTACTTTTTTGAGACATGTCTTCAAATCTTTCTTGAATTATAATTTTTCAGCTTCTAATACTGATTGGAATACCTACTAATACTGGTAGAATTAGGATATGTGATTAGAGTTAGTTTTTCATACATTTTTAACTTGTTGTTGATATTAGTCACTCATATGACTTAATGTTAGGATTGACATCTTCACTTGATTAGCTCCTTGAATGATAACTGACAGGGCGTTTTAATACAATTAATTCAGAATTGTTTAATTGTACTTTCCAAAATGATAATTTCACCTCAAGATATTTGGGGATAAATTTGTGAAAGTCTTTCCCTTTTTTATCATCATGATAATCTGTAATCTGCAAAAAAGGTAAAATAGTCAAGATATTCAAAGTGGCCTAATCATTGATATATAATACTAGCGAACCGCCCCGACTCCGCACTGGTGTAATGCGTGCAATGGCTGCTAATCATGAAGTGCTATAGGGCGAAGCGCGGCCTTCGACGCGCTAATTATAGGCACGCGCCATCGGCCCACGGCCGGTTCCGCCACAACCGCTATGCCCCTGCATTTAAAATCTAATATCTTCGAAAATATTTTTTTATTTATTTATTTAGTAGGCAAGCCTAATATATAAAAAAAAAATTGAAATTTATAAATATCTTATAACATTATTAAACTATGTAAAGGAAAACTTGAAGGAAAACAAAATATACATACACACCTGTAGATTGTTGGGTTAGATCCATTAAAGAAACACAAAAAAAAACGAATATCATAATGAATTGTCACTAATATACTTCTTTGATGATCACTTAAATTGGTTTATTGAATTAGATTATTTAACAAATTGTGGTAGTTTATTAAATTCGTTTAGGCCTTTATGAAGTATACTATTCATTCCAAATTTGGTGTTAGTTTTATTAATGTAAAATTGTTATTTCTTCTCGTATTGTAATAATGATCTTCAATATTTCTCAATAAGAAATTTTGAAAGTAATTGGGTAGCAATCCTTCATGCAGCTTAAATATAAAGATCCTAGTCATAAATAATATACATTTTTCAACTGAAAATCAGTTAAGACACTGTAATACCAATTTAATTGCTATGTAACTGCTACATCCCAATATCAGTCGCATATTACACTACATCCCAATATTATTCGCATATCTTGATTTTGAAATTTTTGCAATTGCGCTATTTCATTTTTAACACGTAGAAAAAGCAATGTTGTACAATAATCAAAATGGGGTTGTATTAGGCTTTTGAAAGAGTCAACCTAGCATACATAGTCACTTTTTTACATAAACGAGAAAAAAAGAAAAGTTTTTTGAAATATTTTTTTACAAATAAAATTAGCGTGAATATTTAGTTTTGAATTTTCATCAATTATAAAACCCAAATATTTCTTTCCAGTCACAATGTTAACATTATTAATTTTTATAACATAAATTACATGCTGTGAAGGGCCATATTGATCTATATTAAATGCATAGTGTATTTAAGGTACTTAACTGGATAAGGATTATTGCTGTATTGCTTAAAATCGCTTCGTAATTAAGTCATTAATAAAAAATAGTTATTGTGGGTTATCCTTATGAGATAAACATATACTATTGCAGACTTTTCTATAGCCCTTTTTAAGTTGTGCAGTACATTTTTTTATCTATCTTGTAGGGTTCAGCCAGCGTTTGCAATGTAAACGCAAAAAAATATGTTTATGATATCACATTAGAAACCTCTAAAATTATCAGTATTTCTCTACTAAATTTGATGTCATAAACATATAAACCTTCCTCTTGAATCACTCTATCTATTCAAAACAACTCGCATAAAAATCCGTTGCATAGTTTTAAAGATCTAAGCATGCGTAGGGACAGACAGCGGAAAGTAACTTTGTTTTACAGTATGTATTGATGAACAATTATGGCTCTGAAAGGAACCTTGGTGTATTCCTTATTCACATACAATTACTCTTAATACATAATTGATTTTTATTTTATTTGTATTCCCAAAATTCATAATGAAAACTTGAACATATCTTTCAAATACAGGGTTTGCTACTGAAAACTAAATCCGACTGATTTCTCAGTTATTGGTTGAAAAGATGCCATTGACTCTCTTTCCAACGCTTCCTACTTTTTTAATTTGATACAGTATACGCTGTATTCAAAATATAAGGTGAATTTTCATTTTGTCCAAAAAAAAATTATTTATTCATCAATTTCTATTTTGTCCCCTTCAAAGTAGTCCCCCACAGATATAATACACTTGTGCCAACGTTTTCTCCGATCCTCTAAGTATTTCCGATATGAACTTTTTGGTATGTCTTTAGCTCTCTCAGCGATTCGGTTTCTATCTCCTCAATCGTGACAAAACGCCGTTTTGTCATGGGTCTCTTCAATTTTGGGGACAGGAAAAAGTCGCGGGGGATCAAATCTGGTGAATACGGTGGCTGAGGAATGATTACGGTATTGTTTTTAATCCAAAGGCCATGCATTGTTTTTTGCTCCTCGCAAGCGGCGCATAAGTTCAAGATAATACTCCTTATTGACCGTTGGCCATGTGACAAGAACTCGTGATGCACTACACCATGGTAATTGAAGAAAACAGTAAACAATATTTTGACATTTGATCGCACTTGGCGTGTTTTTTTTGGTCTTGGCTTTCATGGGCTCTTCCATTGGGACGATTGGACTTTGGTTTCGATATCATAACAATATTTCCATGATTCGTCACCAGTTATTACCCTTTTATGCAAATCTGGATAGTCGTTGACGACCTTCATCAATTCCAGAGCGATGCTCGTGCGAAGTTTTTTTTTTGTCAAAATTCAGTAATTTTGGAATGAACTTTTGGAGTGAACAAATGATTCACAACCCTAGAATATAATGTCAATATCTTCAACTACTACAAAATGGCGGAACTTTTAATAATTGCCTGAATACATTGACATTTAACTACATAATATGAGGTAATAAGCTTGAGGTCAGTTCAGAAGATGCTCGAAATAGTTGCCTTAAACTTCTTGACATATGAATAGCCTATCCGATATTTCACGCGAAACATTTTCGAACACAGTAACGTTGATACCCAATACCCTGCCGTATACTGCCGTATACCCAATATTGAAGCAGGTTTAGTTTCGTACACCTTTTGCTTCAAATAGCCCCATAAAAAAGTCAAATCTGGCGAGCGGGCTGGCCATTCTGTAGGACCTCGACGGCCAAACCAACGACCGGGAAAAGTAGTATCCAAATAGTTTCTTACTTGTCTGGAGTAATGTGGTACTGTTCCATCTTGTTGGAATACAATATCCACAACGAATTCATTAGGATTCGCTTCGACGATTTCAGTGATGAGAGGGTCAACAGTAGTTTCCAGCATATTCAAATACAGTTCCCCTGTTGAATTTTGATCAATAAATAGGGGTCCTACAATATGGTTTCCCAATATTCCTGCCTAAACGTTAATTTTTTCTGGATATTGGATATGTGTTTCCCGGAAAACGTGAGGTGTTACTCCAATAACGGCAATTTTGTTTATGAACTTTGCCGTTTAAAAAAAAATGTACATTCGTCACTAAAACAAATATTGTGGAGATAGGTAGGATGCCTTGCAATGGTTTTCGTTATAATTTCGCAAAATACTGTTCTTCGATCAGCGTCATCTTCAGTTAATTGGTGTACCATTTTAATTTTGTATGAATGATACCTATTCCTCTTCAAAAGTCACCACAGTAGAAGGAGACGCCTTACAAACATTCGCGACGGAATAAGTAGACTGTTCAGGATTTACTACCATCTCACCAATTATTTGCACTTGCTGATCTTCCGGAATGGACAGGTGACCTGGGGGCTTTTTGTTATGAACACTACCGGTAGTTGGGAATTTTAATACAGGTTCCCTCAAATATTTTCTACAGATAGCACGATTCGGAAAACGTTCATTGAAAATCCGTTCGGTCTCGTGAAAGTTACGCGTCACACCGTAAATAAAAATCGCTTCAATTTTTTTCTTCCAATGGACGAAAATTGACCATTTTAGAGATTTTTGACGTGGTACCTTTCTGCTAGTAAAACCGAAAACTAAATGAGAGTATTCTAACTGAACAATGATGTTCATTGTCGTACTGTGTTTTTTGTCGATTTTATAAACAAAAAATAACTTAACAAACCTTATTGGGTTGTTGGAATTGCCAAATGGCAGATAAAAAGGAATATTTCTAGAAATACTAGTATCGATATTAATGTGTTTGTCTTCAGGAAATTATTGAATGTTACGACATTTTGTAGTAGGTGAAGATATTTACTTCATATTCTAGGGCTGTGAAGTATTCGTCAGGAGCTTCAAAATGATGTGTCACAAGACCCCCCTTTCATTTAAATTTTTTTCTCAGATGGCGCCCAGTTGCCATCTTGAAAGTTTCATCTGTCAATTTCACTTCAAAATAAAGTATTCAGGCAGTAATTTCATTATCCCAAATTTCAATTTTTTGAGTTGACCTGTTCAAAAAATAAAGGAGGGGGCATTAAAGAAATGCACTGTATGTTCGAGACGACGAGTGTACCAACTTAAAAAAAATAAAAAAAAGTTAATTGAATGTACCTAGTTCGTGAAATTTGAACATTCACCTTATTTTTTGAACAGTCCACGTATATCAGGAAAAAACGGTTTGAAGAAAATCGGACAAAAAAACAAATGTCACGCTTTTTTACTTTTGAGACTAATTTCTCATCATGTAGATAGCACGATTTTTATCAAGAATTATTTTACTTGCTTGTTCACAATTCAGTACTTGGAATTTGTTTCTTGTAATAAAAAATATACAAAGTGTTTGCTGCCTTTCGTTGAAAGTAAAAGTGATGAATAGTTTATATTACATATCTATGTTTAGTAGATGTGTTATTAGTTTAATGGCTACAATCCCGATAAGTATGTTGACAGGAAAGATTTTGAATACTGCAACAATGTGGGTTAAGGCAAGCAATATCAATGAAACTAAGAGTACAATTTATTGAGTTAAATGAATCTAAAACCAATTTCAACAAATTAATCTAATCTAATTTTGCCACAGTGAAATTTACCTAAAACCAGGCAATCTGATTGTATTCAGCTTCGCAAAATCACCACGATATTTTTAACATCAATTCACTTCAATATAATCTCAACTTCAAAAAGAAACGCAATGCTAATTGAAATCGAATTTCATTTGTTGAAAGTCCGAATCAGTTTATTGTCTGAATCATAATACCTATCAAAGGAATCTTCTAAAAACAGCTCAAAACTATGAATTACGATACAGTAGTAACTTGGTTAAGTAATACTTTATTGAGGGATTTTCACAAAACCGCAAATGTGTTTGACTAAATTCTTCAGGCGTGTTAAGTATTAAGACATTTACCACGAATCTGCTTCATTCAGTAATCACTAATAAGTACGAGTTGGGATTGATTGTATTCTCATCTTGATTTTTTAAAATAAATCTACACTACTAGCTTATCGCATTTTTGTTTCATTACTCAAATAAAATAGGTTTCGAGATGTTTTTGAACATTTCTTGAACGTTCATTAACTGAAAAAATGGAAACTTCTTTTCGAAACATACCTTGTCCTTTTTCTTGTGATGAAGAATGTAGAAGTAATGTGATAATAACATAATTTTAAATTTAATAAATTCGTAATTCCTACTAGTATCAAGCAAACTGTAAATTATAAAAAAAAAGTAGGTTAAAAAAGGACATGCTCATGCGACATTTAAAAAGAAACATTCTGTGGCACTGTGTGTTATTTATGTTGTTGGGAGTTTTCATACTGTTTATGTTACTTACAATATCTGGTTACACTGAAATTTTCGATTTTGATTTTTGTATTTGTTTCAGAACTCTTGCCAGTAAATTTTTATTTTTTCGGCGGACCTTCGGAAAGCTCTTTGATTGATTTATACAATATGTCATGACTAAACTCACTGGATTAATTGGACCACATACATTCAAAGTTGTCATATTTTACGTGCATGCTTTGTTGTATTACTGTTAATTACCTCTATATCTCGATAATAATAATAATTTATTTCCCATGAATCATAACACTATACTAGAAAGTTGGGTGGTTCTATGGCCATGAATATGCACCCCATTGATCATTGATTCAACTCTTATTGCCATAAACTGTAAATTTTATTTCTCCATCTGCAGATTTGATGTGTAACTCATGTGTATTTATATGTACATGCAAGTAGTTGGTATATTTTAATCTTTTAAATTGTCTCAGAAGAATAGCCGATAGTACTCTGTTACTATTTTGACAAGTCATATATGTAATTTACATAATGTGACCAAATAAATCTATCTATCTATCTTTGCCCTATGAACATATATGTTTCTGGGGACTTATCAATGTTATTATTGCTTAAAGCAAGTGTGTGTTGTAAATTCGTTTTTATTCACGGTGATCGTAATCTGAAAGATAAAATAATGAAAGTAACTGACAAATGAACAAACCAAACATGCAGAGACAAATATATTTTTTTAACGAATCATGCAATGGCGGAAGTCTCAAATTCCATTGACATTATTTATTATCATTGTAGGCTCAAACCCCAGAATGTAATAGATTCGTCGACAGTACTTTTGATTTATCGAGGAAATGGGGGATATTTGAAATTGAACCACTTTAGATTTGGTGAAAAACAAGTATTGTATACCGCCTGCTATTATTATTATACTCATAGTCGTAGTAGTATGAGAATAATAGTATATAGTTGAAACTTACACAAAACCACTTCTTCAGGTGTTTTCACTGTTCAGTAAGGTTGTACTGCTAAATACTGCTGTAGTTTTGTATGAGAAACCTGTTTTGACGAACTGGTTTTGTGTAAGTTATATTTACAATTTCATTATGCATTTTCATCAATAATCTATCCAAAATGATTAATGATACATTTTTCAGATACTAATGACGCCACGTCTTCAAACTCTGAAGATTCTTCTCCATACAATTATAATTCGCCTCCTTTATCACCAACACCTCCTCATTTGAGTCCTCAAACGGGTACAAGGCCAGAAAATTCTGATCAAGAAGAACAATCAGATTCTCAAAGCGTTAAAGATGAAGAAGAAGTTGATGACAACATTGATCCTTCGATACCTGATGCCACCCATTGGACTGCTGATGAAGTCTATCAATATTTTGCCCAATACTTTCCTGAAGAAGAAGCTAAAATTTTCAAAGAACAGGTTATTATGATATATTTTTGCTTTGTTTCACATAGCCGTATGAACTGCTTTTACCTAAACACAAAATTTCAACATTCATAAGTTCTCCCAAGATATACATATACATAATATAAAATAATATTTGGGAAAGAAAAGTTTTGGCTTTCTACTACTCCATCTTTATACAAAAAAAGTGGAAACTTATGTGAGGACTATAATCATTTTTTAAATTGATTGCTTTCTTCCTTTCTTTGAAAGTTTTCTACATTTTTTTGTATAAAGATGGAGAAGTAGTAGCCAAAACCTTCCCCAAAGATGAGTCTCCTAAAAATATACCCCTTTCAGTTTATAAAATAATAGTATTCAAATTGGAAGGGTTATATTTTTAGGAGTGATTAATTTTTGGGAAAAAAACTTTCTTTCTCAATAGTATTCAACATATACACTATGTCTCACAAAATGGATGTCACTTTATATCAATAAGTTATGTGTGTTTATGTAAAAACGCCAAATATTTCAGTCAGGAGACTTGCTATATTGTCTTTACTTGTTGATTTTAGTTTCAAGAGGACAACGCAAGACCTACAGGGTGTAATATATTTTAATATCACTGTTTTATTCATACTTGGTTTATTTTTATTCCACTTCTTATTTGTCAGTTCGGTTGGAAGCAGATATTCTTTTAAAAAATAGAGAGTAGTCTCCATTCAGTAATGAAATTTTTCAGTTACGTGCTTTAAAATGATATACTACAAGGGATGATTATATGTCCAAATTTCTTTTTACTCTAGAACCACCACTCATTTTTTATCATGAAATGGTATGAATTGATACCTCTTTGAAAGGGTCATTCAAAACACTTCCTAATCACCTCTTTTCAAGTGGTCCAACTTATTTTTCTGTCAATACACATATTACAAACGTTAAAGAATTGGTCACTCACAGTCTAAACAGATTTTATGATCTCCAAGGTCAATGAAATAAATACAAAAATGGTTAACCTAATGTTAAAATTAGTAAAAAAAGTTTAAATGTTTTCAATAGCAAATAAGAAAAGTAATACCAAGAGTGTTTGGCTAGATGAAAGTGTTAGATGTGGAATTCATGGCAAATTTTTTTTTTTTTAGATTAATCAAAATACTTCATCTGTACAAATATGCCTTCCAGTATCTGTGTCCAATATCTTCAGTAGATGTAGATTGACAATTTTTAGTATTGAGATAAAGCAAACATCTTCCACTTGTACTTTTTGCAAAAATAAATATTCAAACTTCTGATACATTGATTTCAAAAAGTGATCTTAACGATGGAAATTCAAAATTGTGTCCACTTTCGAATACATTTTAACTTGAAGGGGTGGCAAAATCAAGATAGGCACATGGCATGAACATTTCTGAGGGTGGTAATCTGTATCAGCTAATTAACACTGGATCAAATTTCAGATTCTGTCATTCACTTTAGTTTTACAAAATTCAAATTGTGTATTTTTATGTTTCTGTGAAGATACATTTTATATGATGCCCTATTGCAAGAGTGCCACTTGAGTATAATAAATGAAAGCTTTGGTTCGAAGTAAAACTATATTGATACCAAAAAGTTATCGATAATTTTATTACAAATGAAAACAAATCATTTCCAAGCACTTGCAAGAAATATAGCAAAACTGAATTATCGGTTTTCTACTTTTTTCAACTAATATTATAACAAAAAACGCCCTTCATTATTCAATTAATGAAATATTTGATGGAGACGGCTGATACTTGATGAAAATCCATAACGTATTCAAAAACCACTTCTTTGTGAGATTTTCACTAAACAGTTTTACAAAAAATGCAACACATATTTCGCCGTACAATGCCTTCTTCAGGCGTGTCTTTAATGATACACAACACAAAACTGATACACAACACCGACCGCACAGGGTGGCAAAATATGAATAACTGCAAAGAAAAATTCCATTGGGTTAGGTGCACAACATACTACAACTAGGGAACTGATGCAGACAGTTTATATGTGCTATTTAGAATTTTCATAACTAGATCCATTTTATAACTAGGCAGGTTCACATATTTAGTTGTTCAACAAATTGATTTGTTTGTTTTTATCAAATTTGTTATTTTTTTGTAAAATGAAACAATTTCTGCAGTGCATTATTGTCAGTACAATAATACATCGCAAATAAACAATTTATTTACAAGCCTGATTGAATATAAAACAAAAACATAATTCATTTATAAAATATTGTATTTCATCTAAATCAACGTCAAAAATATTTTTAGTGCTAAATAAAAAGCAAGATATGGTAGTGAAATGACATTTAATCAAGTAGTTTTCTAGTTGTAATATTCACTCCACGATATATAGTCAGATTTGTAAAATAAGTCAGAACATTGTCCCCACAGTAGAGGTATCAGATTTGATGGATTATATGAAATCTGAGTACTAATTATGGCGTATAACGACTCAGTTAACTTGTAATGTCCGCAAACTTTGAGAAAGCGTTTTAGTGTTACGTAAAATGTGTTGAACTTTAAGTAAAAATTTTGTAGTATATACATTTTTAACTATCTACAAGAACAATTCGTTCAGGCCAGTCTCTACTCACGTACACTGTAGGTTAATGGACTGACACCTATCAGAAAACAACTAATTCCCTGGCTAATACTACGAAGGGCATTTAATTATATCCGACAAGTGTCGGTGCAGGAATCTTCACAAAAATATTTCCTACATATGCTGTTGTCAATACAACTGCCGGAATTGATTTTCAATTACTGGAAAGGACAGCTGATTAACGGAAAAACAGATTTTAAACAGACACACTTGCAGACCGGTTTCGGGTTATTTGGCCTTTCATCAGTGCAACGTAGTGGCCGTCATCAACATAGTCGATGATTCTCCATAATTAAAAATCGAAATTCATTTCTTGTAATAATAATAACTTCATTCGTCTTTTCAATCACTTACATGATATCAGACATGTCATTAATAAAAAATATATAAACAATAATAATGGTCCACAGAATAAACATAGGTCGGACACTCAAGACAGGTACATAACTATATAAAAAAAAAACACATACATATACACCTATTTATATTCTTTAATTAAGGTAGAAAGAAATGCAGTGAAAGCAATAATCATCTGATATCCCTTTCTAAAAATTCTTCTACGCTATAATAACCTTCACTAGTTAATAACTCCTTGGATTTACAGTCAGTCTTCAAGTATACCCAGTAACTATATGTGAAAAGTTTTCTTTCCTCATACGACGAATTGGGCAAATTCGGATATGCTGTTGGTTAGTACTTCGTTTACCAGATGGGGCGATGACAATATATTGTTTGTCTTTCGCTGTTAGCTTCAGCCTGGTTCAAGGAATGATACTCTGAAAGGAATTCTATTTTTAAGAATGGAATATTGTCGACTATATGATGATGATGGCCAATACCTTGCACTGTCTCCAAATCGGATATAATAATGTCAGGTCTGACAATTCCACTTCGATAAGTTTGTTGGGGGTTAAAATGGACGCCAATATATCTTAGCACAATCATGTCACTGGAATTGCAAAGGGTGCTTTTCAAAAACTTGGAACACTGTTCCAAACCAGAAAACTGTACACACCTCAGCAACTTTTGATGCTTTATAAAGCTCAGATCAGACCTTCTTTGAAGTATTGTTCTCATGTATGGAGCTCCGCCCCTAAGCGTACCCTTAAGCTGCTGGATTCCATCCAGAAAAGAGTCATCCGCCTGATTGGAGACGCGAACATCACTTGCAACCTTGATAGTCTGGAACGTCAAAGATTCCTCGATTCCATCGAGAGCGGTACATATCAGAAATACGCGACGGTTTTTTGAGGTTCAACCCAGTACACCTCAAACTATTAAAGAACTCTTTCATTTGGAAAACTGCGTTTATGTGGAATCAACTTCCTGAGAACGTTTTTCCAAATGGATTTAATCTCCAGTGATTCAAATCCAATGTGAATCACTACTTTCGCACAGGCACCGCTCTGAGAGTGCCTTAAGGATTTTTCTGTAGAGATGTTTTTATTTTTTTGTATGTATGCGTGTAAGCCAGAGTTGGGATGGCAACATCATAGTTTAAATAATGAATAAAAGAATCAAAACGTCAACTACAATATCCAATTCAAATATTTGTATGACACAAAATTAGGGTAGTTGAATCAATTGAAAAACATTTTTCTTGGAGAATTTATTCTACATTATTTAGGGTGAATTTGAAGAAATATGTGTTGTGAATTTTTGGAATTTTTTCCAAAACCATTGCTTAGCCATAATTTTATTGTCCGGTACAAAGTTTTGCTACAGTATATATAGTATTACAAAATGCAGCGAAAATAATATGTTTAGCTCAACTGCTGGACTGAGTCATGGCCGGTGAGAAGCCTCTCCCTCAAGATGTGCAGTAGATGTGTAAAAATCTGTTATTAGTATTTTAAATTATTCGAACCGTAAACATCCAAATTCAGGACCGTATTCAGTTAGTGATGCAGTTTAAAAGTAAATTGCATAGACATATGCAATTTTACAACCCCAACTTTACACATATAGGATTTCTCTCACCGGTCATGACTCAGTCCGGTAGCTGTAAATTGAATTTATTGGTAAATTCTCACAAGAACGACAAGCTTCACAAGTCGATATTTGTGTGAACTAGGGATTAACATTGTCTTACTTTTAATGTGTTATTTCTAACATGGTTGAAGAGTTCAGAGCATTTTGATATGTTGCTCAGAATGATAAGACGGATTTTTTACTGATTTATCTCAAGACAATTCATTGCCAGAAATTGAAGTTCTAAAGTCTTTCCAGTATTGATAGAGAGTGATGAAGTATATAACTTAATTGCTTTTTTCCTTTCTTCGAAAGTTTCTCACATTTTTTGTATGGAGATTTAGAAGTAGAAAGCCAAAAAGCTTTTTACCCATTGAAAAGTTTTGCTTATATTAATTACTCTATCAATTATGATGCACTGTTTGGAACCTTTGGTGTAGTAATGAATATTACTGGAGTTTTTTTTTTCCAACACCACCAGATTAAAACTCTTAATCTTCCTCTTTGAAGATGATCATTTGGTGATCGAAACAAGTGTCGAGGTGTTAAAAATAACGATTTGTTGTTGGGAAAAAAACTCCAGTAATATTCTTTACTCTATCAGTATCCAACAGAGTAGAGTTACAAATTTATCTCCTACTGTTGTGAAGTGTTTCATTACTTTTTTCAGGTAGTGATTTTAATACAATCTATTGAAGAGAACTCACGTTCTTCCAGTTCATATTGTGATAAAACTTGCTCAGAAAGTGTGTGGTTAGTGCGAACGAGTTTGAGTCAAATTCGAATTCAAAATTTTTTAGAATCTTGTGTGCAACTAATAGTACACTGCCCTGAATTTGGGATCACACTTTTAAATTTGAGGCCCAGGTCTGTTTATTTCTCGTACAAGCCCTTAGAAGACTCGGGTGCTTGTAGGTCACTGGCTGATTATCTGATTGACGTTTTTTTCAACTCTAAAAACAATTATGGATTTATTACATTATAAACTTTTTAAGTTTGAAACACCCTGATTAAATAATGTAATGTTTGATAATCTTTTTAAAATTCGTTGATAAAACTTAAATTACAAATAATTTCATTATTTACAGGAAATAGACGGGCGTTCTTTGCTTCTTTTGAAGAGGATAGACGTTTTGACAAACTTGAATTTGAAGTTAGGTCCAGCACTGAAAATCTACAAGCATGTTGTTAAACTACAAGTACGTAGAGATGATCCTAGATTATATTGGCTCTAAGAATTTTTATTATTAATTTGCAAGGTTATTTATTGTTATATACCGGCACCATTAATTTGTTACTTTATTTGCATTATTTTTGTTATATATATGTATATAATTATATGAAGTTCTTTATCGAAATAGTTTCATTTACTTATTTCTTCAGGAGACTATGCGAAACGTGCGTCGAGAGAAAGTATTCTAGTTCTGGTATGGGAAAAGAGTTTTCATTAGGTACAACCAATTTTATTTTTTGCTTGTTTGATTATTTGAGTGGATATTGGTAAAGTTCATTTGAGCACTTATTGGAAAATTTCTTAACAAAGGTATTATAGAAATTTTCAAGAAAAATGTAACAGATCTAACACACTAATAGACTAGATTGTAATCAAAAGCAGTTTTTTTCTATTATGCCAAAACATGCGTTCAGAAGAGTTTTCCACAGTTTTATTTTTTTTATATTCATTCTACGATAGCGGGTTCTGTTTATTCATGTTAATATATTGAATATCCCGCAAAGGTGGCAATTTTATTAGCCACGTTAAAAGGATAAGTTAAGTTCCTCTGCTATTTTGCCACTATATAACTGAGTAAATCATGACGTCACCACTTATGGATACTGGCTAAGCTTGAGGCTTTTTGAGAAGTACCATGAGGAACCAACCAATGAGCTTTAAAATGCGGAAAACAAGTGACATAAAAGGAATAGTTTCTGATTCAGAAATTTTATTCATACAGCAGTTTTCACATTTCACTGAAATTTATAGTGTAGTAAAATAATAATATATTTGAAAATCAAAAACTATTTGTATGGGGATATGGACATTTTATCCAACTTTATTCAATATATTTTACACATGTGCAATAAAAAATTCGTGAAACTTTTTAAATCTTAGATATGGACTGCTTAGTATAAAATACACTTATGTACAAACTTCTTCATTTCTAACAGATAAAAAAATTGTGAACTTTTCCCTACATTTGTCAAGATGTTTTCAGTAATTTGAACTATTGATGGCGATAATATTAATATCAAAATCAAAGAGTGCGAACTTTTAAGATAATTTATGTCAAATATATTTTCTGGGTTTGTTTGCTTTGGTCTGCAAATTCTTATGCTCGATCTTTTGCCTACATTTGTGGTATATATTATCAAAGACAGTGAGAAAAGGGATGAAGTTGTTTTGTAATGAAATGCCAATTTGAAAATAAATGAAAAATTCGTTAATAGTCATAAAAATAATGTTTCCACCAATGTTATTAAAACGGTGAAAATGAGGGATCCGCCCACTTTTACCGTCTCTGCCAATCAGCGTGCCGAACGGTATATTAATTGAAGTCGAATTTTGTAGTGATAATATTCGCTGTTATTCGAACTTTCAACATATCAGATCTCGCGACTTGCAGCTCAGTGAGCACTGGTATTGAATATTTATAAAATGGTTGTTCTTTAGTGAATGGCAACTTGTTTGATTACCTGTCAAGTAAAGTAAAAGCAGACTGTTTTTTGAAATTTTTATTTACAACAGTTTTATTCTCCGCATATGAAGGAGAACGATAAATGACCTTGAACATGGAATATGACTTCCAAGATTTAGACTTCGTGTGGTATGATGCAACCTTTCTTTGAATGATGTCACACGATCTTGAGTCATAACCTCGAACATGGAGTTTGACTTTGATATTCTGTTCTTGTCGTAGGTGTTAGAATAAGGAGTGTGTTTAATAAGAAGTGTAGTGAGCAGACGTTTGTCGTGAAACGTTCAGTCAAAACGAGAAAGTAACGAGAAGTTTATTGCGATTAGAAATTCAATGCTGACGATATTCAGTTCAATCATGCCTTTAACAAAAAAATTGCAACTTGTGAAAGAGTTACATAAACTATATAATCTCACACTAATCTTCACACCAAGACCCGACCGAAAGTTAGTATCTATAATGTATGACGCCAGCATTGAACATATTCCAAATGAAAACATGTTTGTCCTTGTCGACCCTAACAACAGCGTTCGTTTCGTCTACTTCGAGAGTATTGTGGTCTATAAGATTGAAAGCCGACCCTACTCCCTTTCTCTTCATACACGACTTGAAGAGGCCCAACTAATCATTCCGACGTTTATGTTTTGACCTTGAAGGCTGTTAACTTTTCTCCGGCTTTGATATTTCAAGTGCTGGGCCTCTTTCATTATAATATACCGATCTTATAATTTTGAAGGATTCGTTAAAGCTAGAACCATCCACCCATAACCTTTGACAAGACCCAGATTAGCGATTCACGTTGGATTTGAATCGCTGGAGATTAAATTCATTTGGAAAAGCATTTCCAGGAAGTTTATTCCACATAAACGCAGTCCTTCAAATTGAAGAATTCTCAAACAGTGAAGTTCGAGGTGTACCGAGTTGAACCTCAAAACGATGAGCAGCCACAGTCCGTCGCCTGGTGGAATTGAATGTGCCAACACCTCCCGTAAAAGTATCTATAAAAGTATCACATGTATCTATACATGTGAACAATATTCCAAAGAAGGTCTAATAATTTGTATGTCATATAATTTATGTACAATTTAGTTAGGAATAAAAATGATGAAAAACATAGAAAATTTCATTTCTCATTTTTATTGATGATCTACCACGGCTATATCCATAATATTCATATCGAATCAGTTCAAATGTAGCGCTTTTCACCGCCAATGACATCACAAACTTGGCGAACAAAATGTTTGACATTTCGTAACCACCCTTCATAAGAGCCCTGGTTGAGAAAATTTATGGAGTATTGAGTAGTTTTAGTTTAGAATGCATGGTAAATATGTGAGCGTGGGATTGTTTCCTTTATCCGTATGTCAAAATTATCTTCTAAGTATAGTTGTGGCTCAGCACTTTACTGCTGAAGACGGTATTACAACATATATAGTTCCGCAAAAATAAATATGAATATACTCATTAAATGACTTCTTAAATAGGCGATAATTATAAAAAGCAAACATTTTAAACGCCAAAATATGAGGTTATTTTTGTTCTTCTTATAAATGGTTGAGTGGTAAGACAGCCAGCCAGTAATGAGATAATGAGTTGTTAGAAGTCACGATATAAAATAAATTACAAAATAATTCTCCTGTTTCATGCAAAATTGGTACTGTTAAATAACTAAACAAATTGGTCATTTTTTTTCTATCTCATGCAAATACATTTTTTCAGACCTACGTTATTTATTTGTTTCGGCTTCACATAGGCTGTCTTTATTACCGAAAATGGGATGAATTAAATGTTAAGATTTTCAGTGATTTAGTTCTAAAGACAGTACTTTCCGCGGATTCAGAACTTTTAAATAGAAAAATAGTACTTTTTCAGAAATTTACTCTTTCTGAGTTATCTATACTACAATTCTTCAATTGAATGAAATTTAGGAAAAACAGCAGAAGATGTGTAATTCCCAGAACTCAAGGAACAATATGGAATTAAAATAAGTGATATATCCCCTGGTGTCGGTTTCGTAAAATAGAGATAGATACACTGAGTGAGAGAGAGAGAGAAAGAACTTTATTGTCCAAAGAACAGAATTCTTGTTAACAAAGTTTAGAAATACATTTATGTATGTACACATATATCTATATATACACACACACACACACACACACACATATACGTATGTAACACAAAGGGATCAATTCAAAATTAAATAAACACCTTAAAATCATAAAACCAAGTAAAATAATATAAAGTGCGTATACAAGTGATTTCAATACAAGTGATTGCAAGTCAAAATCTCCATTATAATATTTGTCTAAAGTATAAAAAGCTTTATTTAGCAAAAAACATTTTACAGCACTTCGAAAATTTTTATATGAAGTGGAGCGAAGATATACTGGCAAATGATGTTTCTTATAGCTTAGTTGTCATCAATGAGTGTTTATTTTTGTCGCTGTTAAATCGATTATTTCAGTGAATTGGTGAAGATTTTTTAGATCATCACTTTTTTCGGTTTGAATATGAGCGATTCAGAGTCAAGTAGAAACCATCAATACTATATATAGGTAATCTATTAGAATCTCGATGTTGTAACATCAATTTTGATTATTTTCCGCGAAAAATTTGGCTTCGAATTGTAGTGGAAATTAGTTAAGTATTGAAAGAGTATGTAGATGGACGAAAGTTCATCAACAAGCATGTTCCTCTTCACTTAAATTTGCAATACTCTAATCTCATGAATTATCAATGAAACAAGTGATTTTGGTTACAATAGGACCAATTTTATACAAACTAACATAGAACATCGATAACCAAGTTTCAGAAATTCAAACTGTTTTTACAAACTCTGAAGAGTTTGTATCATTCCTACAAAAAAGTTAAAGCACGTTCTTAAATTCACATAATTCGAAAAAAATATTCACGCCACACCAACATGTCGAAGAAGTAGTTACACGAAACCTCTAAAACCCTAAAATGTTCAACAGGAAAAAATTCTATGAATTTGTTGATTTGTTTCAAAACAAAGGCTCACAACACACTGGTTTGCATTGCATTGATTGACCTTATAACCTAGATCCAAAGTAAACATCTGTTGAAAAGAGAAATGAAAATTTCTATGTTTTTTACATAGTTTTACAGAGTTTATTGTTTAAGTTTGAAAATGTCCATATAGGACGAAACTGCAGTAACGTTAGTTACAAATAAAAGTGGTAAAAAACATAGAAATTTTCATTTCTCTTTTCATCATGATCTCCTACCACTTAGTAACGGCTACATCCATCAATGTATTGTAAACATCTGTGTTTTGCACATTAGCTACCATGGAGCTGGCATCTAATTTTGAATTCCATATGACCTGAAATATTTTGCAATGACTTGATAACTTTTCAACTGTTATGAGTTTTGATATTTTATGTAGAATTAAAAATCCTCCGGTACCAAATCGCATCCGAATAATAAAATACATCCAATAACCATTGATTACAATCGTTGATAATTGAAAATATACGATATTCGATAAAGGTTAAAGTGGTGGTCTAGTTTCATATTTATTCAAGTAAAAGATCGCGGTTCTTGTCTTTTTTTACATAAGTCTTTGATTTTTTCCAAGATGAATAGCAATATCATGATGTAATCACTTGAACTCCCCTCCTTAAACAACCGATATACGGCCTACGGCACTCATGATTCTTCATACTTCCAACTCACTTCGGCATTCGATTCGCAAAGGCGCAAGCACAACAATCATTACATTTGGAAATGATTCTCTCTCCATCTATCAACATGTATACAGTTTCACAGTTCACATGTTCATTACATCTATATCTATGGCATTGTCTAAGGATTTATTTATGGCTTAATGCACCTGAATGGAAGCAAAAGCCAAAAACATAGAGAGAGAGAGATACATCTATATCTATATATTATACATATTAGGAATTCAATTTTTGAACAGTGAGAAAATTTAACAGATGCAGTACTTTTTACAACAAATTCAATACTATTTGACGGTTAAATCCAATTTCTGTACTCACAACCAGAGGCGTTTTCGCTCATATATTCAAAACGTATTCATCTGTGATTCAAATACATTCATTCTGGCGTTGAAACGATGACGTCACATCAACTATGATTTGAAACGTATTCAAGATGATTCAAAACTAATAGCGTGAAGGTTTTCAAACGGAATTTGACGTTACATTACGTCAGTTGTCAGTTTCTTTTTTATTTTGATCGTTATAGTGCTGAAAACTTTTTATCAAATACGTTTTAAGGATGTACAAAATAGAGCTTTACAAACAAATCCAATTCTAATTGAGTTTAGAAAAAAATGAAAAGTTTCTTTTCATTATTGAATTTGACATCTGAAACAAATTGAATCATTTCATTCTGATGAATTTTATTATCAATGACGTCACTACGAATCGTTTTTAAATACATGCTCTAAAACGATTAAACGCCAGAAAACACCTCGGGCCCCAAAAACAACTCTAGTGGTGTGATTTGAAGTGAAAATGAAGATGAAAGTTTATGTTACATTAATCCGCCTTTAGATGGAATAAAAATTGGCTTAGCCATTATCATAGAGAGAATAAAAAAACAGGATACCTAAAAGGTTTGTTCTGGTTCTACGAAATTCAGATTCTAGGACGTCAGGATCATGCGCAGTTGATATAGAGCGTTCTGGTTTATTGAGGATGATTTCGGACTGATGAATCCTTTGTTCTGGTTTCGACTGCGAAATGATCCTAAACCGTCCTGAATCGTTCTTGCTTTTGAGGCTGAACTGTTGAGAACTGTTCCCGTTGCTCATGCGCATTCATGTGGAAATTTGTTTGGGCTATTTGCTAGGATATTTATTTATTTATTTGATTTGAATAATTGATGATTGATGGTAGGTAACATTTGAACTGACTATAAGGATACGCTACATAACAATGAACATGATCAATAGTATTTTCTCGTCTTCATCTCTTCATATATACGATAGGTGGCACAGTGGTCTCCTCAAAAGCGTTCTGGTTTAAACAAGTGTCCGAGACTATTTGGGACTGTTTGAGATTTTTTGTTTGTACGCATCATGTCTTGCGCTGTTTCCAATAAGTTTCGGATGTTAGAACCAGAACAAACCCACAGGTCAGAACAATTACGTTTTGTGATCTGTGCTTTCATTTCAATGAACCATTGATAATTTCATCGTCATATAGAGATTAGAGATGGCTGCAAAGAAGACTTGGAAAAAAGTGTTATATGAAAAACAACCCTACCCAGACAACTATACCGATAAAAGAATGTTTTTACGAGATTTACGAAAAAACATTGATATCAAAGAAATATCCTTTTATGAAGCATTCTCGGGTTCCATGTTAATATTGCAGGAATTTTGTAATGTAGTCACATTTGTTCTTATTTATTTCTGTTTATTGGATGAGTGGGTGGATCCATACACTTTACTATTTACAACAAATATCCTTACAATGATTGGATTCGTTTTTTATCTTTCACATTTCAAGCGAGGAGTGAAGAAAGATTTTGGAAGTTATTTCAGAACAGTCATAACATTCATTGTATTTGGCAGGCTCTTCTCTCCTGTTCTGCATACTTTGACAGATACTATCAGTACTGATACCATTTACACAACAACATTCACTATGATGTTAGTGCATCTTATATTTTTTGATTATGGTGTTGGTGCTGCAATCGTTTCAAATAGTCTCTCGCTCAGTGCAGTGATTTTTGCTTCAATATGTTTGGCATCCAGACTCTCCTCAGCACTCAATGCTTTCATTTTAATGACCATTGCTATCGAAATGTTTGTGTTATTTCCAGTGCTTTTGGCAAAAATGAAAAGTCCTCTTTTTTTTACTGCAGTTTTTTTGTTTATTGATATGTATCTTTTATTGAAAATTGGCAGCCTCTTGACAACTCTGTATATATCAGTAGTTACACTTATCAGTTTAATATGCCCTTTACTTTATGTACAATATCAAAAATATAAAGAAAATATATATGGACCTTGGGATGAAGCTATCGTGGATGATGCTGATAACATTATTGATGATTTGAATACAGGAGTTGAAAACCATTCGTAATTGTGATTGAATAAAGATTAACGCAGAATTTATCACTTACCTGTGAATTAAATCTTTCTGATAAACAGATGGCAGGAAAATTATTCTAAGGCTGATTTGGAAAAATTCAGAGTGGATTTGAAAATCTAATCTTTTGTTTTGAAGTAGGACATCATAAAGCCTAATTAAGATATCTACAGGAAGTTATTTTTTTCATCTAAATAATTTGAATCCCGAAATGTAGATTTGTCTCCATCATTTTTATTAACAGTATTATTTTTTCTTTATGTACTTCTTTCATGACGGATGAAAATAAAATTAATTGAGTCTAATTTTTTTTATTTTTCCTAACAATTTATCTCTAATTGGAAAAGGCTTTAATGTCCACATGTTAAGAAAATAAAAGGAAGAACTGAAACCTCTGGCATAAAATAAATTCAAATCAAACACTGCTTCCAAACACCAACTCTTCTCGGCGAGGAGAGATATTTTTAGGAGAGATTAGCATTGGGAGGGTGATTCACATAAAAGTTAATAGTGAGCTGTGTGGAATAGGGCCTTTGCCATCGTTTATAGTTCTCATGTCACACTTAGCTATTCTCATGTTTTCGAAGGCATAAAAAAATCTGGTATTGTCTGCCAATTTAAACAATTTTCGATTTTTTGAAAAGTCGAAGTTATGCGAAATTTCTTCCTAAATTTACGGTTTCTTATCAACTTATCTACTATATTTGAAAGATACCTGTTGGTTTCAACTATTTCCTTGATAGATTGTTCGGAGCAGTATTTTGATGTTCTTTGGGTTCATTATGAACTTAAGTAACACTATCGTGAGATTTTTCACTAAACGCTGGTGAAACACGTATTGCAGTTTTGTAAACTGCAAATTGTCACTTAAATACATCAACGGATTTTCACAAGTGTCAGCCAATTCCATTCGTGTGGGTTCGTTATTCTGTTTTTCCCTGAAATGAATATTGATCTTGCTTGATAAATTAGCTTGTTAACTAACTGAACACTCAAGACATCCGTCAAAACATCTGTTACTCGGGGTCTCTTGAATAACAATAATTTTAAGTTGTCTCTAAAATAGTTGTTTTGTCTATATGAAAAACCTGGTAGCCTTCAATTATACATTTTGATGTCTACAGAAAACACTGGACCCTACCTACCACAACAATTTGAAACTAATGAACATATCAGAATATTCAACTTTATTTGTTACATTGACATAAAGTGTACTTAACGTTGGATATCATGGGTTCATTTTGCTCATGTGAACAGTAGTAATAACTCAAGGACACTGATAATTATAAATTAAATCACTACAATGTGGGTTGAGAAAATTGTAATGTAATTATGAGTATTCATCAGTGTAGACTATTTAGTTTTAAAATATTTTTCATTTTATAATTCATTTCAGGTCTATAAGGTATGAATAAAAAATACCTACTTTCTAAAATAAAACAGTTTCATCCAAGTTAGAATTCCTAAGATCTTGCTTGCTTAAGGCACTTTGGCGAAAAACTGACTGATGTTTACACTGGTATAAATACTAGTTTGATTACACCAAACAAAAATTTTCTGGAGAAAAATATCGAACAAATTTTATACTAATAGCCATACAAAATTGTTAAATTCATTTTAATTTTTTGAAAATACCTTTATTTGGATTGTAATTATCTGATCAGTGCTGGAAATCCCATGTTGAAAGAAAAGACTTTGAATCCGAAGCTCGCACAAGTTTCGACTTCTTAGGGTTGTAGTTTGTAAGAGGTACAACTACTTAATGGAAAAACATTTTAAACTTCATAAAAATAAGTATGATTTTGGAAGAAAATGTATCTAGGAACATTATCAGTATTTTGATAGCTTTGATCCACTTGGAAATAGAATTGAACTTATATCTGAGATCGAAGCTGTCAATGTAAAAGATCTCATTGCTTTATTTTGTCCAGGAATTCATTAATTTGATTGAATTTTCATTTCAGTATATTGTTCAAAAAATTAGAATAGGGATACAATTTTTTTTGACTACCCAACTTTTATTCTTATAAAAAATATTACAACTATTTATGGGTAGCCTGTTTACGCATTTGTGTGAGGATGTTGGACAGTTCTTCACGCTTTCTCTTGGCTCGGATGTGGGTTCCAAGACGTCTCTTCAGGAATTTGAGTGCTCGTTTATCTTTGGAAACTTTTAACAACTCCATGGCCCTCTTCTCATATGGGGCATGTCCCACAACTTCTCGGATAATGTCTCGAACAAATTTCGTATGCTTAGTTTGGATCCCCTTCAACCTCGCAGGCCGAACTTTGTTAATCTTTGACTTATCAAGTTTGGTGGTTTTGTGCCCCCTTTGAAGTCCTACGGCTATCTCGTACCTTGGAGCCATCTGAAGAGGAATTGAGAATGTAGTTTGATTCAACTCATATATTAGTTTCAATCGCACTTTCTCAGAAATTAATTTTCATATCTTACCTTAACCTCTACACCTAAATTGTACACGTGTCTTCTTCTTATTTTTCTCCGGAGCAAATGGGTTTGACTGCTAGGTCAATATCCAGATTTTGTTTCGGAGTAGCAATATGACTGGCGTTCGCAATATGACTGGAGTTTCATGGTCTCGTGCACAAGTAATACAAACTATTTTGAAAATTTAAGGGCTTATTGAAATATTTGGCCATATTAGGTCGAGATACAGTTTGTATTGATGATTTGTTTTCGTAAACACTTTTTATGACTGTAGATTTTTTTTCTATTTAGACAATAAAGTTTTTATACTCAGTACATTCCAAGTATTTGTCAGCAATAGATTCAATGCGATTGAAAAATATTGAAATGAAAAAATTATTAGTTTTTTTTCGACAGTTTTTGTGATTTCTAATTGTATTTCTATTATTTCTAAAATGTGTTGTTTCTTATCCTGAAATTCAAAAAACACAAATGTAAATATAGCAAATCATCGGTAGGTATATTACATTTCTTCAATTGGTTGATTACTTTCTCTGATATTGAAAACTGGGAAAAAAATTAATTTAAGTATCAATAAATTGAACCCTTCACCGCATAGGTCATGCCTAGAAGTTTCTTTTAGATACAAGCTGAAGTAAAGTCCATAGAATAGAATAGAACTTTATTGTGCCCATAAAAAATACAAATATTTTGGACAAGTTACCTATTAAATTGCACAGTTACATAAAAAAGCTGTAAATGTAACAATAAAATTAAATGTAGAGTATGAAATGCATTTTAAAAATTCTTAACGTATAAAGAAACAGGAATAAAAAGTGGAAAAGATGCACTAGGTATCTCCAAGCGAATCCTTAAGAGTGAAATGAAACAATCAGATACGTTCTGATGAACAAGAACACAAAAGGACATTTTGTTAAAAAAATAGGAAATGTCAATGACGAAAAGTTCAAACGTGTAGGTATATACAGGGAAAAATGAATATCATTTTTGATGACTCTCTACTTAATTGAAAATTCACAAGTTAGGTACAAACCTACCTACTACATATTTTGTTTTGATCTACAACTCAGACTGACCTAAATTATATACTCAACTACCAAATATCTATACCAATCAATTATTTCATTATGTTAGAATTTCAATTTTATTTTAAAGAATAATCATTTCAAATTTTGAATCCGATATTTCAAGAACCAAATCATTGAAAAATTATTATTGACAAATACGCACATTTTACTGTAGAAATTTATCAAGGGGAACAACCATCAACAATAAAGTGTATATTAGGGTGGTCACAAGGTATAAGGTGGAAAAATATTTTCGTCGTTATGCCGGCGGGACTCCCCTTAAATTTGCTATTTGTCTAGAAAATAAGATTTGGAAAGTTCTAGCTCAATTTTAGATAATGTTAACCCGTGCCTCATCGAGATTATATATGAAAAAAAAACGAATTGTTTGCTAAAAATCGTTGTTTTTTCCCTCATAAAATGTTGCCATCTTCAAGTTTTACTCCAACCACTTTTTTGTTAAAACGTTTATATTTGAAGATATCTATTTTTTCCAAGACCGGAAATGATCTGAATCCTCAAAGTCGCTATTTTTAGAAAATACATACATTTTATATTATTAAACAATATATAATCCCTACATATATTATGAATGCGAATGTAAGTTTGTTTGTTACAGTTTCACGCGAAAACTAGTCAACCGATCATCATGAAATTTTGTACACATGTTCTTGGAGGTATTAGAAGTAACATAGGATACTTCTTATTAAAAAAAATATTTTTTATGTAAGATAAAAAAATTGTCAAAAAAATCTCTAAATCTAGCTACTTTAACATCATCTAGCATTCCAGAATGATTCATTTCTATTGTACTGACACTTATTTAATGGCATAAATGCGAGCGAAGCCGCGGGTAAAAGCTAGTAAAACATAAAATAAAACATCTTTTCAACTTAATAATTGTTTTTACGAATTGCAAATTAATTGTTACCTATCTGGTATATAGTTCTATCCCTTAAAAGGTCAGGTTTTTTACAAATAAGCTATTGCCAAGGACCCTTTCTTTAGAGAATCCCTATCAGGTATCATAAACCACATCCTTCCTCTTGTGTTGCTTGTCTGGGATGCATGGGCACAGTATAGCTAATATATTAATTTATTGTATTAGTTTGATAATGTCCTTGTAGGACGAAACTGCAGTAACGTTACTTACAAATACAAGTAGACTAAAAACAAGAAGTTTTATTTCTCATTTTTCATAATGATCTCCTACCACGAAGTAACGGCTACATCCATCGATTTATCAAATTATCTTAGAAAAACAATTTTTTTCTTGCCAAGGTTTCAAATATAATTAAATTCGTTTTCAGGGCTCTGTAACAATGAATTCTATAAAACATACCTGCCACAAACTTCTAAGTGTTGTCCTTTTTTCAATATTGTAAAAGTGATAATGAAATGACAAACGGAAGAGTTTTTCTATGTTAAAACTATGACTAAATTTAAAAACCATCAGACATGTTGGATATATACGAGTTGTGTTGGTTTTAAATATCTGTTTGCTCCAGGCATTTTTTTGTAAAATTAACTTTTGGTGAAATATTTGACTGGTCAGCACATCTTCAGAAAATAGTTCACGTCACATTCTTGTCAACATAATGATGCCTTCTTTAACACTAGTCATTCTTAGTCGCAAAAAATGTTTGCATTTGAAAAAAAAGTTATAAATTACCTACAGTGACGTCCTAGAAAAGAAAATTCATCGATCATATATCCGAAGTTTTTTGATAACAAATGATACCACAAATGTCGACACTTCATTCAGATAGAATCTAGCGTTCATTAAATATATTTCACTCCCTCGACTCTGATCACATGTTATCAAATCTGCATCTGCTCGCTCGGCTACAGATTTTCAAGACCCAACACACCTCAGTAGGATGAATAGGGGTAATTTATCTGACTTATTACCAGTTTTAAGAGTATTATATTGAAAATTTGCTAATTATTTTTCGGATTAGACACTCATAGGAAGAAGTACTGGATCCCAATCACAAATACTTTTGAAAAATATAAATATGATAGAAATAGATGAATATTAAAAATATTTTCTTTCAATGAACAATGAATATATTTTACACTTGTGCTCGCTACTTGGGTCTGTCTTTACCAAGGCTTTTGTTTTTTCCCCTTAAATCTCTCATTAGGAAAAGTAGTACCAAAATATTGTTCGAGTATATCAATGAACAGCACAAAGATTGAAATAGAAAACTCTTCATACAAAACAATAATTTATTGAATTTTATACAAATAAAATGTGTAATTCAAAAACAATAGTTCGGATTTTGTGTTTTATTAGAAGTATTATGCTCAATATTAACAAAAATCAGTCAAAGGAACAGTACACACTATCGAACAAAACACTGCACACTGTAATATATAAAAATTGTCTCTTCGCTTCACTTTTTATAACTCATCATGATCAGTTTCCTGAAACCAAAAACATCAATTAACAATAAAGAAATATACATGTGAAACCAGTTGTGTAATAAAATTTGTACTATGTGACACTAAATGATATGTTCTGTTTTTTATATAGAGATGGAATGACACAAAGACAATAAAAATTTAAAGTAGACTCACCTCAACCTGTGGTACATGCTCTTCTTCATTCGCATCATCATCCTCATCTTCATCATCTTCATCTCCACCTTCGTCTTTCTTATCATTTTCACTAGCAGCATCACTTTCTGCTTTATCCAAAGCTTCTTTGGCTTTCTTTTCACCTTCTTGCTTATCTTTCAATCCTGACAATGCTTTTTGGGCATATTCAACATCGTCTGTGATCAACACGTTGTCGAAGATGGTGCCCGATTTCACCTGCCACAAATCGAAACCAAGTCCACAGATTTCTTTCTGTTTGTACAAATCAGGTACTGGCGTGTATTCTGGGTTGTCAATTTCTGGGTGGACCCAAGCACCTACATAAAAAAAACCCATCAGAATATGAACTATGAGGAATTAACTTTTTTCTATCTGAATCTACATTTTGGACACAATTAATTGATTATAATGCTTCCTATAAAGACATCTACCTTTGTAAGCTGGGTTATCAATCTGCTTTGGTTTCCATTCCCCTTTGTACTCTGGATTATCGATCATTGGTGGTTCCCATTCTCCATCCATTTCATCATCCCAATCATCGGGTTTAGTTGCATCGGGATCAGGGATGTGTTCGGGCTTGTCCCAATCTTCGGGTTTAGAATCGTCAGGGTCTGGAATGGTGGCACGATCATCCCAATCTTCAGGTTTCTTCGCCTCTGGATCTTTGATTTTCTTGGGGGGAAGAAGATCCCAATCAGCTTCCAGCTCTCCGCTTTCTACTTTTTCACCGTCGATTTGAACTTCGTATGTGTTGTCTGGTTTGATAATGAGGGTGTATGCATGGGTGTAAACATCGTCCTAGAAAATAAAATTGTCATAGTTCATAGCACATTACATGATAATACAGACAGTAATAATCTGGTAAAATATAAAATTCAAGTGATTTTCTATAGAGCTTATTTTAAATAGTTAAAACATACAGTCACTTCCCCTGTTTTACTAATCAAGTGATTTATTCATCTTTTAGTTTTAATATTCGTTCATACTTTCAGATAACAGTGGACAATTGTTAAACAACTTTGGCTTAGTAATCTTTGAAAGTTTTTAATTTGAAATATATGTGATTTCATACTGGGCTCACCACAAAGTAAATTATGTTTATCAAGGATATTAATAGAGAATGGTAAAAAATGAAAACTTTTAGAATTGTCATACTTATGGTATGGAGAACTAAAAAATCATTAAAATGAATATGTTTCCTGTCACTGAATTACCTCAGCCTGTTGGATTTTGAGAGAGGAAAGAAACTACTTTTTCTGAAATGTTGGCCATTGATTGTAAAGTAAACTCAATTGTGGGATCTCAAAAAATATTTTTTGCAGAATTGAAAGATTCAATGAAATATTTGGCTCAATTAAACACATGGTGAATGTTTTGAATATTTGTGTAAAACATTTCTCTATTTATCTTAAGCCGAACACAGGGTTTACATTGGCTTCGATATTTACATAATTATTCGAGCAAGGATGGCTATCAAAGAAAATGACTTTTATTTCATTTAGGAAAGCCGTGACTGTCTTTTTGGGCAACGTGGAAAACCCTAATTAATTCATCCTAGGTAATTCAAGTCTTGCTTTAAGATGGTGAATGTTTCAAATATGTGTGTATAACGTAACACCATGAAACTGAAAGAAAGGGTTCACCTTAGATCTGATATTTGTAGAATGATTGACTATAAAAGAAAAGGAGGTATGGATTTCAACACTGTGGACAATGTGGAAAATGCCAATTATGAATAATTGGGGTTTCAATAAATTGATGGACGTAGCCGTTACTATATGGTAGGAGATCATCATGAAAAATAAAACCTTCTAGTTTTTTTATTTGTAACTAACAATTACAATTGTAATTGTTCGAAAATGTTCTTATAGGATGAAACTGCAGTAAAATTAGTTACAAATAAAAGTAGCAAAAAAAAATAAAGTTTTATTTCTCATTGTTCAATTGGGGTTTTCCATTCCATTGGGGTCAATTATGAATAATTCGAAAATATGGGTTTTCTGATCTTCTCATCTTATACAACCATCCAGACTTTTTATCCAAAACAGTGAAGAGCTGTATCACAACATGATTGCTAATTACTATTGGTAAACAACAAAATGCAAAATATCATTAAAGAAAAGGCTATACAAGTATCTGAAGTATATGCCTAGAAGTAAGGAAGAATTGTAGCCTGATGAAATTAAAGTTTGAGTTGTTTTATGTATCAAGTCGGGTATCAATTTTTCGCTAGTTTATACCAACGTGATACAAAAAAAATCAACAGTTACTATAACAATTTCAGTTCATTAGATGTATTGCTTGGAAAAATTTTAATATTTTTTGTTGGTCTATGTAATTTAAACAGCCTCCTCTTATCAAAATACGAACTACAACATAACATGATGTTCACTCAATCTGGAAATAATAAAGGATATCCACCCATTTGGGAATTGAGTTTTTAGAGCCTCTGATATTTAAGAGACTCGTAATTTTGAAAAATTTTAAAATTTCCTACGCAGCATTGCATTGATTCAATTTGGCCAACAAATATAAAAAAGCATATTCAGATTCTTAATAATGAGTAGAGATTCTAATTCAGGATTCGTCAGAGTCTATCTATGGAACTTCCAAAGACCAATGAAATGTAGGCCTTACAAGACCAATGAACACTCCAGGACTAAGCACTGGCAATATTGGGCCATAATTAAAAACAGAATGGACACAAAATTGATTTTGAGTGTTTTGACCAGTTATATGTATAATTGTTCAATTGATGTCTATGAATGCTATGAGAACACAAAGAAATATTTTGCAGCTCTCCCTGACTTCATAAGTTGTATATTCATTGTTCAAAAAACGTAGGAATCTGAATATTGTATTTTATCTACAGACACACTTCTAATACTTGTCGATATATGTTTAAACAATATTTGTAAAACACAATTTTTTAATATTTCTTACCTTGCATCTGATATCTTTGTTAATTAAAACATTCTTGTCGTTATGGTTGATGATAACGTGCACTTTCTTGGTTCCAGGTCCACAGATGTCAGGGCCAAACATGAGCCTGTAAGGAGAATCGCCATGCATCTCCTCGGGAGTGAGAGAGCAGTCAAAAACTTTTACGTATCCACCACCACAATCAATATTCTGTTCATGTTTGACGGTGAACTGGATCACAAGGTCCTTACCCTCTGTGGAGAAGGGAGTGAATTTCCTGCTAAGGGCATAAAACCTGGCATCTTCTGATGTTTGGATACCTGACATAAGATTGAGATTCTATTAGATAGAGATTCAAACATATATGTAATAGATAATAAGATTACAAGTTATATAGTCTGATTTATTGAAAAGGAAATATTTTTAGCAGAAATAATTCTTTTATGAAAAAAATGATTTTTACTTCTCCATCAATATGAAGAGTGGGAAACTTTTGAAGGAATGAAGAATTTTTTTTACATATATCAACAATCACTTTTTATGTGTGAATCATGCTTGGAAGTTTTTACCTACAAACTAATAAAAAATCCATCTGAAACAACTTCTTTGGGTTATGAACATGCACAAAAATCGTCTTTTCCTTATCCAGTTTGCCCACCATAAATTCATATTGGAATTGAAACAGATATCATAAACAGGAACGTCATACAACCTAATATATGGGTATGCACAAGTAATGATATAAAACTTGACTTTCAGGTGGACTTCTAGGAGTCTAAAAATCCTCATTAACACCTTTGAAATATCTTTGAAAGACTATAGAAACACTTGATTTTTCCAAAAACATCAAGACTATACGTTTAAAAAAGACAACACTGTTCCATCACAAGAATTAGTAAAAATCATTCAAACAACTAGGAATTTCAACCCCAGACAAAGCAATTTCATTTATTGGAAATGAAATATTTTTAGGGTAGTTACTTTTTTTAGAGAAAGCCTGTTTGGCATGCTACTTCTACATAAAGTGGTAGAGTTTTGGCAAGACTTGCATGAAAAACATTCACTGAAAAAGATGCTGATGAGAAACTGAATTAGGTACTTGTGTAGCACTGTTTGGAACCTTTGGTGTAGTAATAGATATTACTGGAGTTTTTTCCCAACACCAAATCGTTATTTTAACACCTCGATACGTATTTCGATCACCAAGTGACCATCTTCAAGAGGAAGATTAAAATTAATATATTCACAATGTTATTCTTATTTATACCATAGATACCTCTTCTAGGTACCTGCACCTTCTCTCTGGTATCTGGTGGGCCTATACTATTAGGTATTGGTCCACCATCGTTATTCATAATATTAATATGTTTATTTATTTTTACACTCTCATAGGCATCTAGTTGTTGTTAACTTGTCCAACTAATCTTAATGAACCATTCCATATACTTACTTCATTAAGATTAGTTAGACAAGTTAACAACAACAGGCACGAGAATGCCTATGAGAATGTAGAAATAACTAAACATTATTGTGAAATTAATTCAAGACACTTAAGACACAGGTACCTTGAACAGGTATCTATGGTATAAATGAGGATAACATTGTAAGTATATTTAGTTTGATCTTCCTCTTGAAATTGATCACTTGGTGATCGAAACACGTGTCGAGGTGTTAAAATAACGGTTTGGTGTTGGGAAAAAACTCCAGTAATATTCAATTGAATTAGGCCTTAAAGACTTACAAGAAACTTCTGTAAGATTACTTTGAAATTGACAGTTTTTACTTGTAAGTGGAATTTTATATCAATAATATAATTGTTTCAATTCCATTATCAATGTTTGGTGTTCAAACTTACTTTAGGCTAGTATACTAGTAGTATGTAATATATAGTATACTGAAATACCAGTAGTATCATCAATATAAATGATAACTCTTCAAATTTTTATTCATAGAAAAGTGAATCATTAATATAGAGTTCACCTTGTAGGGTTGGATACTCTAATTTGATATGAGCAGCTGATGTGAAGCTGAAAGCAATTAGTGAACCGGTTGTGTTTCTGGTACAATTTATAGATGTCCAACAGATTATTTTAATATTTATTATTGAACCGACAGAAGCACAACCACTTTACGAATTGCTCGGTTAAATATCAATTGCTGCCAATCGAGAATATCTATGATAACAGAATTCACAAAATGAATCTGCAGGAAGCCACATCTGATGAAATTGTATGAAAATCATTCAATTGTGTTCTGACAGAAAAACTTGTTAGTCACTAGTATTAATTCTCAGAATTGATATAATGCTGCATAAATTGACCAGTTCTAAAAATCCTTAAGGCAGGGACTAGAATTTCTAAATTGGCCCTGAAAATTGAATGTCTTATCACCTTCAGGAATTTGTGCAAAAACATGGAGTTTAGACAGTTTTTCTTGCTTTTGTGAGATTCCAGTTTTTCTTCCACTAAATTGTTAAAACAAATATTCGGCATAAAACATAACTAGCACATGAGTACCTATCAGTGTAGAAAGTTTTTAACAGTATATGTGCTACTGACCAAAGGGTGAAGGTGTGTGAAAAACTTGATTATCTTTAAGAACAATAATTACTGGGAAAATGAGGACAAGGCAATTGGTAGATTCATTTTGGAATTAGGAAATTATTTTGATGGAAAACAGAATACACTCTTGACAATCATAAAATGATCAAATCAAACTTGATCAATATTTAACTTACCGGCATCTTCCTTTTCATCATTGAAAAATTTACCAGCGGTCCTCACGAACTTGCCAAATTCTTTTCCGGGATGTTTGCTGTAAATCCAGTTCTGTTCCCATGTATCTAAAACAGAAACTCTTTTTAATTTCGCAGGCAACACCTTTCTAGAACATTTGAAACTGGTAAATGTAATGGGTTGATAATAACATCAAATTGGATGAAACTTACCGTCACTGAATTTTTCCTCTAGATAAACACTGGCTTGAGCTGCATACAAATACGCAAAAATAACAAAAACCCCGAAATACTTCATTTTGGGTTTAAAGAATCACTCCGACCTCCGACACGTCAACTTACCAAAACGTCTCGTAATGAATGCCAAAAACCAACAATGAGAGGTGTATATAATTCTAAAACTCAACGCTACTATCTCGGACAAACTTGCTGCAGTCGGTCTTTTTTACACATAGGTAGATCAATGTTAGTGAAGTGGCCGTCAGTCGTTGAACTGTTATTGACTCGACAGATGGAAGCTTGTGATTGGCTAGAAACCCGGAGAATTACAAAACGTGGCCCGTGTTATCTCCTTTTTATGTAGAATACGTTTACTCGATTTCTTGCCTGACGTGAAGAATTTTCTACGCGATATGGTGTACAGCTGGAGAGGAGAGATTGGTTGGCTGAAGTGGGAATTAAAGTTGGCGGCAACCGATGCATATTCAAATTTGATAATTTCAGATAAAGAAAGTACAGGAGCGTGGTACTGCATTGCTTGATTCACATTGTAGATAATGTTAAAAAATTATCAATAGCGACAGGCGAATAGGTACAACAACAATAAAATATTGAACGGGGCTAAAATTTATGATTCTCTATAATCTTGACATGTTCAATAAAATAAAATGAAAGATAAATATATCTGTAATTCAAAGCCTTTTCTTGTTGATAACACCCATCAAAAATTACACGTAGAAACTTCGTAGATCTAAAAATATTCAAATTCAAAAGGACCGCTTCTTGATTCGAAGAAAGTATCAAAAGTTCAACACACAGATACAAAGAACCAGCTCGCCTACCTTTGTGATTTGAAAGTAAAAGTAATTTGTTCAGAACAGTATTAACTCCTAAAATAATTTAGCTCCGTTTTGATGTAACGTTTTATTACTAAGTGAAAAGGGTAAGTTAGTAATTTTCACGCATTAATTATGTATTTGTTTGTTTTGATCAAATTAGTTGTTGCGGTAAAAACTATAAGTGCCTACCCAGGCACGAAGAAGTAGTTTACCTTGAGTTGGCAAAGACATCACAGGATGACTTATACTGTTATAAAGGTCTTGATGTGTTATTCAGAACTGGTTATTATAGAAATAACACTATATACATATACACTGAAGATGAGGTAACTAAACAGTGCAAATAGTAAATAAAAATGTAAGTGCATAGTGTGCATCTGATGCAAATCATATCATATAAAATATATCAAGTCAAGAAATTAATGAAGAATAGTTGGTCTTGGTATTTTTCATTATGTTGAAGAGAGCATATGAGACATAGTTGTGTGATATTGTCAAAAAATGTCACATGATCATATTCCATAACAAAACAGGATCCATATAAATATATATTAGAACGGGCTTTAGCTTTCTAAATCGTGAATAATTTAGTGAAAAGGATGTAGACTGCATTTGGTAATTTCCTTTAGATAGGAATGAACAAAAGAACACTATTCATTTGTATTCATTGATTTCAAGTTGTGTGATATCTGAAAAAGTACTTATAGAAGTTTAGACTGAAAATATTGGGTGTTTTTTTTCAGATGGTATAATGAAAAATGTCTTCACTGAACGAGAGAAAAATAAACGACGTTCGAGACATTTGGAGTTGTAATGGAGAATCTGATAAGGAAAATCCAAAAGTTCCTATTGATAGCAATGTCGATAACAAAACCAAAAATAAGTATAAAACTTTGGAGAGGCACTTGAGTATGAAAAAGACTATAAGGAGGAAAATGATGAGAGATCTACGTGAAATTGGTGACGCGCAATCCGAAGAAAATGCCCAAAATCAGAACGCTGGATTTTTAGATCAAATCAAAAATGATCAGCCGCCTCCTGCAAATATTGACAAGCCTAGTTTGTGGAAGAGATTGACCAAAGGATGGGGACATTAATATTCTGGTTAGATAGCAGGTATAGATTGTCCATTATTTTGGAAAGTATTGCCAATGACTTTCATTAATTAGACTTTAAATACGGTGGGATATATTCCTACCATATAAATGTGAAAAATATGAGTGATAAATGCTTATTTGCCTTAGATAATGTATAGCTTTAAAATGCGGTTCCTGTAAGTTTTGCAATTATTATCTTTGTGAGAAAAATTTGTTTTCTAATCATAATACTTTTGTAAATGAGAAAAATCGATTAATGATGGATATACACAAAATATAATTTTACAGAAAATTCCTACCATTTTGGGAATTCATTCCACCAACAGTGTGAATATTTTTATATAAAAAAACATTTGTTTATCTTTTCCCATTTCATTTTGTAACATTTACATTTTACACCATATAGAGGGAGAAACAAAAATAAAAACACCTAAAAATAAAAACACCTTTATCGAAGATTAAATGGAAAGTTTATTTGAAATGGTTTTTTGAACTGAAATTTCATTTTCTGCAATTTCCTGATTTTGCATGGCCTTACTTTTATATAGGTATTCAGTTTGGTTATATTTTAAACCGTATACCTTTTGTATTGGAGTACAATATATCAAGAAATGAATATTATTTTGTTTAAACATTGAATATAACAATTATTTAATTTACAAGAAAACCATGTCGTAACTGAATTCAACAAATCGATCCTCCATTTTTTATCTGGAAAATAGGCTAGAGAAAAGGTCGGGATTTCTATAAAAATGTCAATATTTAATGATTCTTCACAAAATTACGTTTCTGCCCATTCAGTAGCCAACATAAATTAGAATTGAAAGACCTATCAGTTATTCTTATGGTCTAATGATGAATTAATGACATTGATATGTGTCCAAGATAAGAAGGGCCATTATGGGAAAATCAGAAACAGTAAGAGATATTATTTTATATCCTATTTGAATAATTTACTAATTGAACGATTATGGTGAAACATCAGTGAAGTTGTCGTCAAAAAGTCTGACTTATATTGGGAGATTCTTTATTCCAGTCCATATATAAAATTAAACTAGGTGAAAAGTGGCAACGAGGAAGTTTTTTAAAAATATTTTCGGAACCAATCAAAATTTACTAAATTTTGAAACGTTTTTTGAATGACCTCTAAAATGGGAAACTTTCTCCAGATTCAACTGGCTTTCCAAATTACCAGAAATTTTAATTATCTCCTGATGATACTCAATAGGTTAGCGAAACGTGTGTCGAGAGAAAGTTTCCTAGTTGTGTGGAGAGTGTTTTAAATACATTCAATTATATTATATTAATGTCGTTTTTATGAACAGTAAGTAACATCCATACATATACTTCCTGTATTTTCAAAATTATTAGGGTAGGAAGATCTAAAGTGTGCGAGTCTATTCGACTCATACTTATTCAAACTCCATCAAATCTTCGATTACTCATTTGAAAAGTGATCTTTCAGGTCACATGGTAAGTGTGAGATTCTGCTAAACGCTTAAAACCTGATCTGGTCCTTAGAGGGGAAGGCAGAGACTGTGTGCACTGCTACTAGAGCCTCAATATCAGGATAGTTCTATGTTTTTTGAGCATATTAGGATTGAGTTGAAAAACAACTTCAGTTGACATTTCGCTCTTTCGTTATAAGGTCTTCTTCAATCAATCTAAATACAAATGAAACATCCTTGAGATGAATGAAGTCAGTAATTATTATTATTTAAAATTTTGTTTCTCTTTCTATGATGTGAGATTTTCCCCACAATTTAAAACCATGTGCAATTATGATGATGCAGAACTTTTGAAAATTAATGAAATTTCCTGATAAACCAGTATCAATATATATATATATATATATATATATATATATATATATATATATATATATATATATATACATACATACATTGTATTTTTTAAAGTTGTGGATCATCAGACAAATCAACGTTTGTTAGTATTTTCCTCTTAAACTGTTTTCAAAGTTTGATGTTGAGTTTATTATATCTTTATTATATTAATTTGTAATTAAGACGAAACTGTATAGATAGATGAATAAAGTCTGATTCCAATTTTATTATAGTTGAGGAAAAATTGACAAAATAGTTTCTCATCTAATTTTTTTTTAAGAAAAATGTTCCAAGGTGGTGAAAGTTAAACCTTCTCTAACGAATGATTTCAACTAATTTTAATCACTCTTTTATATAAGTGGCAATGGTTTGAGATGGTTCTACTTAAATCGATTGGATCACATATATTTCTTGAGGAGAAAAAAAAGTTATTGTACGGGGTTACCATCATAAGCAGATTGTTTTTGTAAATTTCGTTGCTCATTAGGAAAATTAGAACTAGACAAAACGAAAACTTTTTTAGCTATTGACACAATCAATCAAGTTATGATATCAAAACCAGAAGTGAAACATCAGAAAATAGTATAACAGAGAGAGAGAGAAATACACCAAAATAAACTTCAAAAAGAACGAAATTCTTATATTTTAATAATTCAGGCCAATATTTGATATAAGACATTTTTCCAGAGTATTGTCGATGGCCACCCTATTAGTGAGGTAAAAAACAAAAGCAACATAATTAATTGATAGACATTCAGATCGAATAAAAAAACTTCAATATCTAATAATCTGTGAATATATAATGAAAATGATTAGTTCTAGCTTTTTTGAATTTTGATTTCACAATTTTTGGAAGTTCCCATCGAACGATTCTTTCATTCTGCAAGCAATAATAATTGTATCACCCATTCTTAACCTTTCAATAAAGAAGACACAAGTGTTTTGTTACTAGATGTACTGGCACTATTCATTGTCTGAATATGAATTTAGATAACGTGAAACTTTATTATAAATGTAATAAAAAAAACGCATTCATGTGAATAGCTGAACTATATATCATTGGTATATCAGTCATATTACACTACAGTTATAATTTGATACATTTATTTGTATTATTTTTATAATTGTTTTCTATATTGTTGAAAGACTTGAAATGATCTAAATAATGTTATGAACTGTTTTTGTTTGTGCATATTGAATAATTATGATGTTATATACATATATATATATATATATATATATATATATATATATATATATATATATATATATATAATGGAAAGATATACGTAATTGTTTAGTCGTTAAAAATCTATCAGTAAAATGTTAAATATTTTCTTATGTCTTCTAAATTCTGTTTTACTCCAACAAATATAAAAGTAGTAGTAGTGGTATTTCATTCATTTTCGGATATTTCCTAGTAATTCCCAATGACTATTTTCGTAGGATCCTTCAGTAGGATTTTCGGCTAAAATATAAAGACAAATCTGTTTATATTTTGTAGATAAATCGTGAATATGGAAGTAACTACAATAGAATTAATAATTTGGTTATTTAATTGCAGATGTATAAAAATATTCTGTAGATTTGTAAAGAATATGATTTTTCCTCAAATAGTCCAATACAACCAAATCCAATTTTGAAGAGCATCAAAACCACATTTTAAATTATTTGAAGACATAAAATTATAGGTATTATTCACCAAGAAACATTGTCAATCAAATTCGAACAAACATCTAGAGTTCTCAATAATATTTTCAGAAACATTTCACTTTCTAATACATATTCAATTACATCTTCTTTATCAGATGTAAGTCGAGTAATTAGTGAGCCCTACTCATAAAACCATCAATATTATATATATTATATAAGTTGGTTGATCCTACCTCAGGCATGATCAGTGTTCACTGTCTAGTGTTAAGAATCTGATTAATCTTCAATATGCACAGTTTTTGACTTCAGAGGGTTGTCGTTCAGAAAAGGAAATGACAACTGGTTTTCTATTTCACATGAGAAAAGTTTAAAACAATATCTCTCCTAGCTTTTGCCAATGTTTCAACAAGTGACATATTCCATTTCATTAGTTCGGACTTCCATTGTCTAACATGATATAAATTGATTTGAAATCCTTGAAAGAATATGTAAAATATTAAAAAAGAGATTAGCTGAAAAAATAACAATTATATTAGGCTAATCTTTTTTAATTTTTTAGAGATTCTTTCAGGGATTTTTTTCAAATCAATTTATATCATATTAGACAATGGAAGTCCAAACTAATGAATGCACCACGAAACATTGTCAACCACCTTCAGTGACATATTACTTAGTATTAGTTGAAGTTTGAGTTCCCTGTAAATTAATTGATAATGTCTCTTTCTATTATGAAATTTTGACTATGAATTAATTTTGGCGTTAGAAATTCAAAACCACAAGGACAATTTTAAAAGAGGGAATTAGCATAGATAAAATCTGGCTACTTGCCCTTAAACACACACTAATTGGGTCATTTATTGAAAAAATAGGAAAGACACCACGCCCACAGGTCATGAAATATATGTTTGATCACAGTTTACTCGTGTGAAATAAGAAAAATAGACAATGGAAACGTTTATTAGAATCACACAATTACATGTTAAATTATGAAAAAATGGGTTTTACCATACAGAAAAATATGGAAACGATTCTGGGATGAAATTGTATTTGTTAGTTGGGACATTTATTTGAAATGAGATATTTGCATACTGTTTTCACATAGACTCAGAATGAAATGTATGCTCACATGCCAAAGTACATCTGATAAAACTTCCATCATGTAATCAAGTATGTCAATTATTACATAATAATCAAACAAAGTGATTATTGGAAGAAGAGATAACAATACAGATACCACTTTGTAATTGGTATGTTAAAATTTCTAACAAATACTAAAAAACTATACATGCAATAAAAGAAAGATATCACATCTAGAAACAACATTTTAATATCAAAGCTCACAAATTCTTTTACTTATTACCTAAAGATCAATAATCGAGACATTAAATTTAGTGTTTTTACTGAAATGTGATGTGAAAGTAATACTATCAAAATAAATTGGTCAACCTCATGAATGTACATAGGTAGTTACAAAAACAATCTAAGACTGTACATTAAAAAATTTTCAAAGCTTAATATTGTAAAACTGATAACACTTTTTGGGCTACTTTCCACGTCTACAATAAAATTATTTTCATATGTTATTATCATTACAGATCTACAAAATACCAATATAATGGAAAGAGGTATATTTTTAGGAGAGATTTGTTTCTGGGAAAAGGGTTTGGCTATGCATGATAGACACATCTTTGTAAACAGTTTATTTTGAAATGAATAACCCTTTGCCTTGTTTTGGAAGTTTCCCTCGTTTTTTGTATTAAGATGGAGAAATAGAAAGCCAACATTTTCTTTCTCAAAAACCAATATAATGTTTTGCTCCTGAACAGAATTAAGAGTTCAATAATTTCGGATATTTTGTTTTGACACTTCAAAAGTTAAGTACTTAGAATAGAAGATATTCAAGTTGGTTAAACATTGAAAAGTGGAACATCAAAAATACCTCCAACTGCTGCTACCACAGAAAAGTAGATTGGATTATGGTTGACTCATACACATAATACTTTAACTTTGTTACTTTTAGTTTGAGAAAGTTTTCACAATGTAAATCAATGGAAGCCTTCATTCACTGTACTTTTACTTAAGAGTGTGTAAAAGATAAAGTAAAAGTTTGGTGTACGAATCAGCCATAATTTGAAATTAAAATATCCTTCAAAGGTCAATAAAACTTTAAATATCTCAAAAGGATTGATATTCATATTTAAAACATCCAATTATTTGATTCTAATAATTGTTAGAACCTAGATCGGTAATTTCAGGATTTGGTATGAATATTATAAAGCTATAAAAAATTAGATGTCATAACGAATGAAGACTTAAATCAAAACCCTTTTTGATGAAACAAAATATAATTTATATTGGCAAGAACAAGATATTTTGAAACATCAACACTGTTCAATTCAATTTTTAGAGGTAAGTTTCGCAATACAGAGCTGCTAAAGGAAGACTGTCACCAGTTCAATTGAATTATGAGGGTACCCTGCACCTTTTTCTAATGAAAATATCTTAAAGATATAAAATTCGAAGTAACATTTCGAAATTCACCATAATACAATTTCTGGAAAATTTTGTATAAAAATATATCTTTAAAAGGAACATAACAAAACCCTATGAACAGTTTTGAAGAGACCTCATTTTACTCGTACACCCTTTTTTAAATAACAATTACAATCACTAAATCCCAATCAAGAACCAAATTGTTCATCACAATTTTCAATTGGTTTGAAGGAATACCCTCCCCTCCCATCTAAATGTAAAACATATTCATGATGCTGCCATAAAGATTTCCTATGTGACACAGTCAACAATGTTATTCCTACATCTCTGCAATACTTGTACATACTACCTTCAACATCAACCGAAACGGCACTTGTGCATTCATCCAAGATTGCAAATTGAGGTTGATGATAGAATAACCTAGCCATAGCTATCCTTTGCTTTTCCCCACCACTTAGGACATCTAACCAGTCTGCCACCGCATCTAGACCTCCCTCTCTTTCGAGAATATATCCCAACTGTACCCGTCGCAAATATTCCTCCAACTTGTCATCAGTAGTCCCTCTACGTGCTGCTTCACTGCCAGAATGAGGGTAGGTAAGCTGATCTCGCAAACACCCTAGCGTCATATAAGGCCGTTGAGGAATGTAGAAGAGCTTACCACGCGGTGGTTTTGTGAGCTCACCTCCAAATAAGGGCCACAATTCCCCCAAGATTCTAAATAAGGAAGACTTGCCTGCTCCATTAGGGCCACACACTAGTACATTCATTCCCGAATTTATCTCAAGAGTTATTTCTGGAATGAGAACGTCTCCGTTAGGCGTAACAAGAGGTACTCTATCAAACTTGATTATATTGTTTCGGAAAATCAATTTTCCACCATTAGGTTTTAAATCCTCTGCACCAGCGACCATGGTTCGCTGGTACTTACCATCATTCAACTCGGCAAGTACTGTGCGCAGTTGAGTTACCCTTGACGTGAAACCTGCAAGTCTTGTGAGATCTCTTCCTGCTAATACCAAACGTCCAATAGCCTCAGCTAGCTTGACTAACATTCTACCGTATGTGTAATATACACGTGATCGTTCGTTTGTTTTAAAAGTCGTAAACTCATGACCTTTAGTCAAAAAGGGTAGCGAGACTGCCCAGAAACCTATAACCCCAGCAAAATACTTTGCAACAATATTATCTACTACACCCATAATCACTTTAAACCTTAGGAACTTCCTGAGATGGTTCAAAAGCTTATTATAGCTAGCCATAAGAGTAGCTTTCTCCCTTAAATTTCCGTTATAGAATGCAATTTCCTCTGAGTGAGTTATGAGTCTAGAATTAACGTGTCTGAACTCCCCTTCCAGTTTTTGTTCGCTTGCAGTAAGTCTAGCTGTTGGCTTACGAAGATTTGTTAACAGAAGTCCAGAAAAAAATAAATATCCTAACATCAATCCAGGAGTTCCGCCTCCCATAGTAGTAGATAACTTATAGACGTAGATACTTATATCTAATAAAGGTTTAGCAGTGTTACAATACAAATCTGTAATGCCTTCACAAAATTTATCTATATCAGTTGTAAGTAGTTGATCAGCATTTGATATCCTATTGTCGAGATTGGTTATCCTGTAATAGGTATAGTTTTTGAGATATTCCTCGTAAAGTCTGCGAGTCATGTTGGTCCTTAGTTGAATTTTCAAAGCTCCTATAGAGTATTTGAGAACATTGTTCACTACCGACACTATAGGTATCGCCAAGAAGTAGGTCATGAGGCGTTTTCTGAACAGATCCTTATCCATAGAAATGATGGCACTGCAAAACAAGAATGACAAATTTAAAAGAAAAACATCTATAATTATAAAAGTGTTGCCCTTATTGAACAATTGAAATAATTGTAACATACTTTAATTTTGGTTCTCAAGATATATGGTGATAACCTAAGCAACATGCTCAGTAACATTGTGATAATAAATGGTGTTTTTTATAGAGGTATAGAACTTTAAGTTGGCATTACTTTTCAAGATGGCGACCGATTTAACAGCTGTCAAGTGATTTATTCTTAGTTTGGTTTGGCAATTCATCATGAATAGACTCACGCCTGAACAACGCTTGCAAATAGTGCAATTTTATTTCGAAAATAATGGTTCTGTGCGGAAAACGTATCGCGCACTACGTCCATTTTATCGTCGACAAAATCGGATCTTGGTTTGCGTGCTTACAAAATCCAACTCGTGCAAGAATTGAAGCCAAACGAAGGCGTAGATTCGTCGAATGGGCCCAAAACGAGATTACCGTTGTTCCCAATTTTCATAAGCAAATTTTGTTTAGCGATGAAGCGCACTTCTGGTTGAATGGCTACGTCAACAAACAAAACTGTCGCATTTGGAGTAAAGGTAATCCTCAACTGTATGTCAAAACACCGTAACATCCACAAAAACTGACTGGTGCGCTTTATGGGCTGGTGGAATCATTGGTCCGTACTTTTTCAAAAACGATGGTGGCCAGAACGTTACAGTCAATGGTGATCGGTATAGAGCCATGATTACTAACTTTTTCATTCCTGAATTGAATAACCATGATGTCCAGGAGATGTGGTTTCAACAAGACGGTGCAACATGCCACACAGCTCGTGCCACAATAGATTTATTGAAAGACACGTTTGGTGACCGCCTAATTTCACGTTTTGGACCTGTGAATTGGCCTCCAAGATCTTGTGATTTAACATCGCTAGACTACTTTCTGTGGGGCTATGTAAAGTCATTGGTCTATGCGGATAAGCCACAAACGCTTGACCATTTGGAAGACAACATTCGCTGTGTTATTGCCGATATACGGCCACAAATGTTGGAAAAAGTCATCGAAAATTGGACGTCCAGATTGGACTACATCCGCGCCAGCCGTGACGGTCATATGCCAGAAATCATATTTAAAATGTAATGCCACAAGATTATCTTTCGGATAAATAAAATTCATGTCAATCGAATAATCCATCGTTGTTTTATTGCAACTTAAAGTTCTATACCTCTATAAAAAACACGCTTTATTAAAGATTCATCAGATTTCGTAGGCTAGTTATTCAGAAAACTCATATTCACACTGAATCACCCCAAAAATATACTATTATTTTTTCTCCATACTTTCTAATATTAGGAAAATGTTAGTAGAGATCAGTTATTTCAATTGAATATCAATAGCTAATAAATTCAATTCAAGTTTTCAGAAGTACTCACATGGATGAAAAATGAAACTTTCTATGATTTTTCCACACTTTCATTTGTAACTAATGTTGTTTCTGCAGTTTCATCCTATATGGACATTTTTAAACAATTATAACGAACATTTTAGTAATTTGTATATTACATAGAAAATTTCATTTCTCATTTTTCATGATGATCTTCTACCACATAACAACGTATACATCCATCATGGATGTTTGAATGAATGGATGTTTCATTATATCCCAAGTAACAGAAGATTAGCTCTTAGAGTTGAATCTAACCAAAAATCATATTTCACAATATAAAAAATGAATATTTTTCAATAGAAATTAAAAGATTCCAAGCCAAGTTACATCACACTTGGCTTGGAATCTTTTAATTTTTAATTTTCATTTCTTGTTTAATAGTTCAATTTTTAATTGGGCCGTCTTTAACCTATTGGAGGCCCTGGGCATAATAGCATAATGGGGCCTCAATGACTTTGACAGAACACTATTTTGTTAGAATAGACAAAGAAATTAGATAAACAAGGTTGAATATTTATTTTTATTAACAATTACATGAAACGAAGAGATAAATGTAATGTAGTCCACAAAAATAATTTAGCGGTGTGAAAAAATTACTATAACCAATATTTAATTAAATTTTATTTATAAAACAAATACAATTAAGTAAGAATTAAATATTGTTGCATTAGAGATTGTACTAAAGATAAAAACATATTCATATATTTAATTGTATTTTGTAACAGTGAATAAGAAAAATCGCGGTCGGTAACAGGAGTCCCCAGTGGACCGGTCGGGTCCCCATTTTGTTCCAGGTAGTGTGGTTGTAGTGGAGAGTTTGGTTTCAATTTTCTATGTAATTTCTCAATTAAATTAATTGGTTAATTCAAACTTGGAGCTTCATACTTCGCTTCGTTCGCTCAATTTAAATGGAGCGAGTCACACTGATGAGTGCACTACTGATTTTTTTTTAAAATGTGTATGTGCTTAGTATAACATTATATATTCAAATTTATCTAAGCATGCTAAAGTTGGAAAGCCTAATTTTTGGGCGAGAGTAGAATAGCTTTGCGCATGTAAAAGCTAGTAAGTTGGTATTGTAGTCAGTAATTTATGTTCGATTTCTTCGAATTATATAAGTTTTTTGGTGATGAATATTGATTATCGTTTAGTGATCTGACAGGAACTAGGGATTTTGTATTTGATCTGAGGGGGCTCCTATCGATCGCGGGGCCCTGTGCATTTGCCCAAAGTGCCCATTGGGAAAGAGGGGTCTGTTCAAATCAACTTATATCATATTAGACAATGGAAGTCCGAACTAATGAAATGCACAAAAAAAATTGATTCAAATAAATACCAAGACCATTCCAAAGTATTATAAGAATGAGAAAAATTAGCCATGATTGAAAAAATAATACATGGAAAATAAACTTGTGCACCAATCTTTTGAAAATAAATTTAGGGAGTCCTTTGCTGAACTATGTAATTTCATAAACTACACCTTACGATTCGAAGATCAAATCGTAAGGTGTAGTTTATGAAATTACTACGGATCTTCCGATAACGGCCGAATCAATTAGAGAAGTAAACTATGTAGAATTGCTGACTTTTCTATGCAATTGTGAGACATTAACGTATACTATTTGTAGATCATTAACGTATACCTCAAATGAACATTATTTGAAATCTTTGACACCTGTATTTGTTAGTGACATTTCTTAAAATGATATACCTGCTTTAAATAAATTGATAGAATAAAATTGATAAGAAGACAAAAATATCTTCAAGAACTTCAAGATAGTCTAGGAACAAAATTTAAAAAGTAATAATTCGCAGAACTGATCAATTCAGTTAACGAAAGCAAATTGAGTTTAACACTGAAAAAATTGCTTTAATTGATGACGAAAACTCAAAATGCTCCTTTCCAGCTTCTGTATCCTATGGAAATTGCGGAATCTTCACAACTCAATTCAACATCTGAATGGGAAAACTTTCTTATTAGTCAGTGGGCTATGCTTGAAGACTGGCAGTAAACAAATCTAAAGAAATGAAATTTAAACGTTCAAGCCAGTCTCGAATATACCACGAAGGGCCTTGGATTATATTCGACAGGCATCAGTGCAGGAATCTTCACAGAAAATTTCCTGCATATGCAATTGGCAATACAACTGAAAGAGTCGACCTTCAATTTTGGAACGGGCACACTTGCATACCGGTTTCGGGCTCATTAGCCACTCATCAGTGCAAGATAGTGGCCATCATCGACCTAAAGTCAATGATATTCCATAATTGAAAATCGGAATTCTTTCAGAGTATTTCATTCTTCTTCCTAAGTTGGAGCGAACAACAAAATGTCACTCCATCTAGTGGACGAGGCACTAAACAACTGCATATCCGTAATTTGCCCGATTCCTCTGAATAAAGAAGAAACACTTTCTTATTAGTCAGTGGGCTATGCTTGAAGAATGGCAGTAAACAAATCTAAAGAAATGAACTTTAAACGTTCAAGCCGGTCTCGAATATACCTACACAGTAGGTTGAATGGACTGACGCCTATCAGCATTTCTTTAGATGTGTTCACTGCCAGTCTTCAAGCATAGCCCACTGACTAATAAGAAAGTTTTTGTTCCTTATTCAGAGGAATCGGGCAAATTACGGATATGCAGTTGTTCGCTCCAACTTAGGAAGAGGAATGAAATACTCTGAAAGAATTCCGATTTTCAATTATGGAATATCATTGACTTTAGGTCGATGATGGCCACTATCTTGCACTGATGAGTGGCCAATGAGCCCGAAACCGGTCTGCAAGTGTGCCCGTTCCAAAATTGAAGGTCGACTCTTTCAGTTGTATTGTCAATTGCATATGCAGGAAATTTTCTGTGAAGATTCCTACACTGATGCCAGTCGGATATAATCCAACGCCCTTCGTGGTATTAGCCAGGGGAGTGGTTGTTTTCTGATAGGCGTCAGTCCATTCAACCTACTGTGTAGGTATATTAGAGACTGGCTTGAACTTATAAAGTTCATTTCTTTAGATTTGAATGGGAAAAAGTGTTTTTGTATAATTCAACATTCATACAAAATTAGTTGTTTTGAAAGAATGTTTTCTTTCGTGTAATTCTATGTTTAAATAAAATTAGTTGTTTCGAGAGGGTTTTTTCTTTGCCTCAACAGAATATTGGTCAAATATTGGATTTTCTTCATCACCAGTTTAGATACTGTACTGAAGAAATAAGAAAAGGACTGCAATCTGAAGTCATCTCCAATGTAAGTTGTGTATCATTCATGCAGTAAATAGTAAGCATTTCTAAAGAAAGATCTGCAGTAAAAATGCTGCCGCCATAAATGGTGCTGCGCGTATTGAAGTTGGCTATTCACAGATGATAGTTTCTGACTATTATCACGAGTCGGCTTGTGAAGTGAAGAGAGCGAAGAAAAAAAAACTGAAAATAGAGATATTAATCACGGTGAAAATTCCTTAATTACAGTAGTGTCCAATGGGTCGTGGTCTAAAAGGTCCCAAGAAACAAATTAGGTACAATGCCAATTCAGTAGGTGAAGCCACAGATATTGTTCAATCTGCAATCTTCATGGATTATGTTTGTTGCAAAAATTGGAGTGGTTTGTCAACTAAAATGGAAACTAGAATAATACTTTATGGATTCATGTTCAGCATTGATATACATGGACTAAAATATAAATATCAGATTTGGTATGGAGACAGAAGTGTTTACTAAAAGATATAAGTGTAAAAACCATTCATGGATGCATTATTGCAAAATACTTTGTGACTTATTAGCGTAAAATTCAGCTCAATAGGCAAATCGTTTCCAATATATTTCCGCACTTGGGCTAGGTACAATTTTTTTACTGTAAAGACACTTAATCATTTATAAACAGACAGTTTATAAATTTTTTGTATATAATTGTCTAGTATCGATTGATTTAATGTAATTATTCTATATTCGTCCAACAAATAAAGTATAACCCAAACAAAGATAAATGTGTGATCAAAGCATGATCACCACGCACATTTTCTTTTATTGGGTAAAATAAAACAAGCCTTCTTACGCTGGCCAATCATATTAAATGCAATCGGCTGGCGGAATTCACTGTGTTGGAGTGGTCAGTTACGTTCTAACGCCTGTGGACGATATTTTAAAGTTCAAAATTTTAAAAATGTCAAGTAACTGATACGACTGAAAAAACTACTAATTTGTGTGCCTATACCCAACCGCATACTATTAAAAAAACAGTCGTTCGTTAGTGTGTCTCTGTACAAACAGCCTTGTCTGGGAGACAACGGGCACTATGATATGATAATGTTTTGGAATACTCCGGTTCTTAGATGGACAGAGTATAGTAATGAAATTATTTTTTCTTTAAAAATCATAACTGACATTTCTCATCAGGATAACAAAAACATCATTTTTAGTAATTATTTTGATTTTTTATTGACTTGAAAAATTTGTTAAAATATTCTGACTACTATCATTTCATTTTTCATCCCGAATATAATTAAAGTTACAGAAACAGTCAACGAAAAGTAGCGCCCTCTTGATTGAAAAATTAAGATTCAACAAGACATTAAATTGAAGTTCAAAAATAAAGTCAGCAATGAACTTCTAACGTCTTAGATGTGTGAAAGTTCCTATTATCCCACAGTGGGATAATCGCCTGCGAGTATCAAACGTGGTATCACAAAACTCCTCTTTCTGGGAAAGAAAGTTTTTGGCTTTCTACTACTCCATCTTGATACAAAAAAAGGATGAGGGAATCTTCCGAAGAAAGGAAGGAAGTAATCAATTTGAAAATAAGTAACTCTATACATGGATGTGTAGATCATGCAAAGAAGTAACTTTCAGACACAAACTGAAAGAAAGTCCTCTTGAAACAGCTACTTTCATATAAACATTGAATTATACGAAAAAAAAAAATCTTTCGAAACAAATACTTCTATATGAACACTGAATTATACAGAAGACACTTTTCTCTACTCAGTTTGTATTTCAAACATTCGCTGTGTAATAAAAATCAGATATCATTCACATGAGTTCTACTTTTGATGAATGGTAACAAATTGCACTTACATAGAACACTGTCATCCTCACTGGTATACACCGATGTTTCGCCGTAAGACACTTGCCCTAAGGCTCTTCAGTACCAAATTGGATAACATTATAGAAAATACACACATTTCATTCATGAATTACTCCTCTTTCCATTTGAAAAAAGTTGTAGCTTCCTCTTGGCGACATGTGTTGCCACTATTGTCTTTCTTAGCAAGAAGTACTAAAAACGATACATTTCAACGCATTTTTTGTCCTGTTCAAAAGTAATGAGGGGGGACTATTCACGTCCTCACTGTATATCTGATAATCATATATGCAAAATAAAAACCATATGAACTTCCTGTTGTCACTGGAATCATTAAGCAAATTTTGTATACACAAAATTTCCGCCCGTATTTATATACGAGTAATGATTAAGTGTTTCCGAGCGTTATGTAGCAGAAATATTTTCACTTTTACTGGTTACAAAAATGTTGACTTGCTTCAAATCCACTTTTCAAAAAGATCGGAGCTATCAACATAAAATGAGTCATTCATCACCATTTAAAAATTGTTTGTGTTATTCATTTCAAGTTGGTGAAAGTTTGTATGGTGTTTAAAAAGTATTTAACGTGCGATAACATTTGGAAAGTCCGCATTATAGGGAAATGAAAATAATAATCGACAAAGACTATTATTATCAAAATCTATTCATTGAAACTTTCCAAAGGAAGTAGGCGAAGTAGATCTTAGAAATTCAACAAAAAACGTAATAACATTGCAAAATCCGAAAGTGAGAATTTAGTGCCTACTATTTTGGAATTATAGTATATTAATTTCATTCTAGCCGCTTTTTTTGGTATAGCTAGTTCTGCTTATTGTGCCGATTCCAGTTGGAGATCAAAAAACACCACTAATCTTACATTACTATACAAAATTCAAATATTATCAATTTCATAACGAAGATTTAGAAAAGGAAACGAATTTCAAATTTTACAATTTTCAAAGTGCTTAAATCTGGTTGAATTTTATAGGATCAGCCTATTCACAATCGTCTCCGGGGTGTGCCTTTTGATTATTATATTTTTAATTTATTTCTCATTTCGAACTCTAGATGAATTCCTTTTTTTTTGAATTATATAACTCACGTCAGAAAAATTGACCATTAAAACATTTAATTTATTGTTGGACTACGTAATCACGATGATTAAAATAATGATGAAATTTAAAAAAACCTTCGGTCACTGAATCAACCACAAGACTCTGCGCATGATACTTGGTATTTTGAGCTTTCTTTTATTGCGTGCTGTTGCACAGGTGCCTGACGGTTTTACTTCAACTTTCTGCGCGGCATTAGCTGGGTTAGCTGTTGTTTTTCCGTCGGGTATCTGCTATACGTATCCACAAAACCGTAGGTGTCACATGAAAGGCAAGGGTTTGCACGTGACGCAGTGGTAGATCCTACTGCACAGATCTTGTAACTAGTTGGAATTGGTTCTGTTTGTTTGGGATATTCAGACGTTTCATTCCGTCTAAAATGATCCATCTGGCACTGACGAGGAGCTAGTACTCCGAAACCGGTCTATCCGTGGTTATCGCGACCAAATATGTTTGCCTTTCATATATAGGAAATTACTTGCGACGAATCTTCAAAATCGAAGACGTTGCACAGGTGCCTGATGGTTTTACTTCAGCTTTCTACGCAGCTGGGTTAGTTGTTGTTTTTCCGTCCGTCGGGTATCTGCCACGCGTACCTACAAAGACGTAGGTTCACATGAGAGGCAAGGGTGAGGTGTTTTCATCTGAACTTGAGCATGTCATATGCACCTTTCCGAAATATGCTATAATATGCTGACTCCCATTCGGACTATGTGTTTGCTTGCTGCAGGTGGCGTAATGGTACATCCTACTGAATCAACTGCAGATATAGTTTATGATTAGCTTGAATTACTTTTGTTTGGTCAGGATACTCAGACGGATCACTCCGTCTGAAGTAACCTGCCCGGTACTCATGAAGGAGCAAGTACTCCGAAACCGGTCTATCGGTTGGTCGTACCGACCAAGTGAAATCAATTTCTGCTTTTCATATGCAGGAAGTAACTTGCGACGAATCTTCTAAATAGACGATGTTGCACAGGTGCCTGATGGTTTTACTCCAGCATTCTGCGCATCTTCAGCTGGGTTAGCTGTAGGTTATATCGTATGCACCACTCCGCAATAAATTTATTCATTCTGACTCCCACCCCGGGAGTATGTGTTTGTGGAGTTGCTTCCGGGCTTTGTCTGCAGACATCTGAAATGTCCCATCCGGCACTGATAATGAGCTAGTATACCTTCGGACGTTACTTGCGACAATATCTTCCAAACGGAAGACGTTGCACAGGTGGTTTTACTTCAACGTTATGTGCGACATTAGCTGGGTAAGCTGTTGTTTTTCCGTCGGTCTGTCACACGTCTACAAAACTATGAAATCGTAGGTCTCATATGAGAGGCAAGAATTTGGTATTTTTACCAGAAACTGGGCATATACATATATTCCGCACTGTGGCATTCAGGTAGTAACCGAGCCTAGACGTTCAATTCCATCCATTTTTCAAATACCTTACAAATAAAAATACTTGAGGCGGTCTTAACGGAATTAGAAAAAGTTTTCTGCCGTACTTGATACTTTTGCTGCGATGTACAATAACTATAGAAATCAATTGGTTAGCTGCAAAAAAAATGTCATTGTTTGAACTTTATGTTCGTTTATATAAAAAGGTATCATTATAGAGATAAAATTCTTCCACCTCATGTGAATTTGTTGTTCAAATAGTGCATAAAAGTGAAGTTTCAAGGTTCTACATCAATATACTCGTATACATAAGAATTACTGATTTCAAAATGAAAATATCAATCCAACATTATTAAATATTACTTTGAATTGTGAATATTTCATATTAAACTGAACTTGTGAAAATATTATCGGTTAGGCTAAGGTAAAAAATGAGTGACATTAAATTAAGAGAATATTCTAAAAATGATTGATTGATTTCTGAAGATAAATTATTATGAGAAATCAATCTGTACTTGAAAATAGTAAGGAATTATCTCACTCAATCCAAACTCAAGTAAAAAACCACCAGAATAGTTTTACTTTTGTTTTATAACTTTTTTGTTCTTTATTTTTTTTACCCTTTGATATATTCATTTATTTTCCTTCAGACTCTTATCTTGTCAACCTAAGTTTATTTTTGGTATTTTAAAGTAATGCGCCCGGACCATTTTGCTTGATTTAGTCACTTTTAACTCCTAAAAATATAACCCTTTCAATTTACTTTTTATGTTTTCCAAAAGTGGGCATATTTAGTTTCACAAAAAAGTACATTTATTAATCAATTTTTCGTACAACATTCTACACATCGACGCCATCAGATGTCATTTAAAAAATATAGATAGTTTACATAAATATGGCCAACACTTTTTAGCCAGTCTGTAACATATCCTTACTAAGAGACGATATTAAATTGTAAAATTTTTATCTCAGAAATATCCAATAATGACAGTTAATTTCTCAATATCTCATTATTTCTTTGTCCTGAATCTTCGTCTAATACTACCTATATATCTTATACTAGATTCAGGTAGGTTAGGTCCAAAGTGAGTGGGTCTATTTGACCCTCCACCGCAACCCGCAAGGGTTTATTGTGGCTCATACCTATTCACACTCGAACAAATAAATCCAGCTGCTTAACGATTCCGATTAGTTTATATGGTGAGTGGTCTTTCAGGTTAGATGGTAAGAGTACGGCTCTGCCGAACTTTAAACACCTAATTCGGTCCCCAGCGGGACAGGCACAAAGTATGTGCTCTGCTGTTTCATCATTTTCCAAACAGAGGCGACACACACTGTCTTCCGACAGTCCGAGTCCTTAATTAATTCCATGGAATTTCTAGTCCTCATTCAATTCAAATATGAAAAATTGACCTTCATGGTGACTTGAATTAATGTATGTGTAAGGAATAAACTCCACATCGATATATTTCGAAGAAATAAATAAGTAGGTATTGTTATATCATTTGAGAAATTGTGAGGTTGTCCAACGAGATAATACGAAAATCACTAAAAAAAAGCATCTTCGAATAGCAACAATTCTTGTTTCTATTCCAGATACACAATATAGAAGAGAATATTATTGAAGTTTTATACCAACACCAAACCGTTATTTTTAATAACTCGACACGTATTTCGATCATCAAGTGATCATCTTCCAGAGGAAGATTAAACAGTTTAATCTCCCTCTTGAAGATGATCACTTTTTCAAAAGGAAGATTGAACAGTTTAATCCCCCTGTTGAAGATGGTCAGTTGGTGATCGAAACGCGTGTCGAATTGTTAAAAATAATGGTTTGGTGTTGAGATAAAATTCCGGTAATATTCATTACTACACCAAAGTTTACAAACAGTACATCACGAATATGGAAGAGAGTAAAGGATATATAAAATTAGTTGTTCAGTTGGCGATTAGTTCAAGGATATGAATTCATTGAATTATTCGATGAAATTTTATATTTATGAATATATTTGTACGGCAAATGTTTAGTGATCCTAATATAAGTACTATACTAGCTTCTGAAAATTGTTCACTTTCGAAAATAGCTCTATTAGTCGCATCAAGGAATGCGTAACACAAGCAATTTCCATTTTGATGATTTTTTTCTATTTTTCTATTTCTCCATCATCAAACAAAAAATATGGAAAACTTCCAAGGAAAGGAAGAAAGAAAGAAAATAAACACAATAAAAACTTTTCATAAAGATATATAGAACATACACAGAAATTTCTTTCAGATACAAACTGGAATAGATAACTTTTTCGAATAACTACTTTCATATGCACATTGAATTACATGAAAATAACTTCTTTAAAATCAGTTTGTAATACAACCATTCGTTATGAAATTGAAACACATTATTCATAGGAATGGTATAGTTGAAGTAACCGGTATTTTGAATACTTAAAGTGTCAGCGCTCTCAAAAGCAAAAAAAAACAATACAGAGAAATAAAGCCGCTGCCAATTAGCCCACGTGGACTTAAGAATTGGCGGTTCGTATTGGATGATTTTTACTAACCGAGTTTAATAATTGGCTGAAGAGTCATAAAATTAAATTTGAAGTCATGTTACGGTGACGAAAAGAATGTGAGGATTGTTATCGCCGTCGTGTTGTCAATGTTCAGTTCAGGAACTGATCGCGATTTGAGTATAGAAATAATTCGATATTGGTGCAGTTATAATTACTTAAAATTTTTGTTATCTGTTTAAAATGTGGCGTCCTTGGACAAATACTAATAGTAATAACGTGTGTGATAACAGAGAGTATGTTTCAATGATAAGAATCTATATCTCAAGTTTGGGAGGGAAACAAACTATTACAAACAACATCAGATTTGACCGAAATTCCATTATTTTACTGTACGTAAAATAGTAAAAAACAAACGTTATGAACGCAAGACGCGATGTGATACGGGATTACCAAAACAATTAGATATTCATCTAATAAAATCATTGACAAAGACAATATACGACTGTTACAAGAGCAATGAGATTCCCACAAATGAAATCATAAGGAAGAAATTGAATACTTCCGGCCATAACGTGAGCTGCTGTGATAAAACTATTCAGAATTGGTTAAAGAAATTAGGACTTAGATCTCAAATAATAAACAAACGTCAAACAGTTATGGAAAGCAGAAGAATAGTGGAATTGCGTAACAAATACTTAGAACAAATAACTAAATATAGACAAGAACAACAGAAAATTTTCTATTTGGACGAAACTTGGTATGACACTCACGACATAGTTACGAAAGGGTGGACTGATGGTTCGAGAATGTGCACGCCTAACATGCCTGCAAACAAAGGATCGCGACTAATCATTGTGCATTGCGGAGGAAGTAAAGGATGGGTTCTAAATTCTTTGAAAAAATGTGGAAAAAAAATTTGAGGACTGCAATGTTGACTATCATAAGAACATGGAAGCTAATAAATTTTCGAGGAATGGTTTTAAAACACATTGATCCCAAATTTGGATGCGAATAGTGTAATAGTTCTTGACAACGCTTCCAATCATTCGCGACAGCTCAACAAAGTACCGAATAAAGATTCCAGGAAAGATGAAATACGAAGTTTTTTAATGGATATCAATTTGTATTTTGAAAATTACTATACCAAAAACCAACTACATGAAGTTTTACAGACAAAAACAATTGAAAAAGTGAAGTGAAACTGTTTTTTTACCACTTTTATTTGTAACTACCGTTACTGCAGTTTTGTCCTATATAGGACATTTTCAAGCTTATACATTAAACTAGTTTAAAGGGGAGCTGTTGGAAGGTAGGTTGTACTATATCGTTTACTTGAACTATACATAATGTATATATGAAAGAGTATTGATATGAAATGTCACTTACGTGGACACTATCGTCCTCAATTATATACTTATTTTTCGTATTCTTTTCAGCATACTCTTTAATTTTATACCGATATCATATGGTACATAAAAAACAAATCTACCTAATGCCCACCTAATGCATGTAGAACGGCCAATCATGCGTTGTCATCCAAACAAAACATGTATCATGTATGATATGCAAAATGTCAGCTCAATCGGTTAAGTGTTTCAAAATTCAATTTGCAAGTTGCAGTTGAATAATAGTATATTAGTCAACGAGCGAGAAATGTGATCATTTCTCGTGAGAATGGAGTTTGTTAACGCGAGCCGAAGGCGTGCAAAGTAAACCATTTGAGCGAGTAATGACAATTTCTTGCGAATAGAATATTATATTTTTTCTATGACTTACATCTAAGATTTATTTTTGACAAATATCCCGAATGAAAGTAATATCATTAAATTCCTTAATAAGAAGCAACCTAAAAAAATCATTCAAATATTTTTTTTTCACTGTATTTTAAAACACAGCCGTCCGTCAGCGGGATGCAAATCTAGAACCCTGCTTTATAGTAGATGAGACCGTGGGAGATCGACCTTCACCCATCAGATAACTTGATGAGACATAATTTTTATCAAATATAATTTACCAACAAACATGCCTATGATAACTTGCCTATCGGCAAGTTCACATAGCTATTTTCAATTGAACTGATTTTAATCAATTTTCATAACCGAATTAATATCATCTCAACTGATGAATAAATATCACTGGAGTTTTTTCGCAACACCAAACCGTTACTTTAAAACCTCGACACGTGTTTCGATCACCAAGTGATCATCTTCAAGAGAAAGATCTTCCTCTTGAAGCTTTAGCAAAGTTCGTATATATAATGTCTACTTGAGCACGACTATCTAAGTTTTCAGCTATAAATTGGGTTAGATTGTTAAGATTACTAACTGTGGATCTTTTTTTTGTGAAGCCATGTAGGAACTGTCTCGAAAAGTTTGGCTGGTGCTGATAACACTACCACCGGCCTGTAATTGGATAACCTATACTTCTTTCCAGATTTCAGGAAATGTTTTGCTTATCAAGGATAGGTTAAAGATAGTTTTCAATGGATAAAAAAAAGTCAAGATATTTGAATATAAATGGTGGTATATTAAAAGGCCCAATCAACTTTTTATCTTTGAAACTCCTAGCTGCATCAATGATGTGATCATGATTTATAAAGTGCTTAGATATTATTGCCAAGCCACAGTATACTATATACAGTAATCCCACTTCGGGTGATTTTTGGTTTGATTTTTCTACACGCAGACCCAGGAGTTGCAGTCTCAGGTCTGTGCAAACGACGAGTTCAAGACAGGCACGCAACCCTTCCATTGTTGTCGAATTTCATGGGTTTCACCCAACCTACTGTGAAATGAAAATATATTTTGTCACATCTGAATATGAACATCTGCCGATCCCATGAATTTTTAAAATCTACTTAAAACATAGTTCATCATTGTCCAAATGATCTGGGTTACTTGAATATTACACAAATGCAAAATTATCATTTGTACAATTTTCTCAGGTGCCCAACATGGTTTTCATCGACTGTGTTTTTTTGAGCCGTTTATATGAATAGTTGTTATGTTGAGCAGTGTTTAGACGCGTTGGTTGAGATTGTAGTAGGGAGAAATGTCATTAGTGTTAAATACGTCAGCATTGTAAAAACTGAAACTCCTGGACACCAACATCAAAGGGACCGACGCTAAGTGGGACTACTGTATATAAGTATACTGTGGCCAAGCTATGAAGTTTTAGAATAGGAGCTATTTGATAGGTGCGAGAGAGAAAGTAGAGCACCCGATGTCCGTGTCATAGAACAGAACACAACATTACAGCTGCACGCTACCGTTGAAAGCGAGCGCGCATCCTCGTGTACAGTCGAAAATCATTAGTGACAACACGCACTAAATAATATTATTTGGGATGTCAAAAATGAGTAAAAAGTGTTTTTTTTTTGTAATAAAAAAATATTGACTTTGATGAGAATTTATTTAACACATGCTCTTGAAAATTGGCTTTCCGTAAAAAAACAAAATTTCAAGTATGGACATATTCAATTAGGCAAAGAATCGTTGGATTTTGTTGGTTATCACTCCACGTGTTACAACAAAGTTACAGTTTTAAAAAAGAAGTAAAAGAAGAATTTGAAAATTTCGTTAAGAATTACGAATTAAGTAAAAAATTTTGTTTATACTTATTGAAAATTTATAATTGACTATTTTTTTATATCAGTTTTTGCTTTAAAACAAAGCCGTACTTTCAATTTCAAATGTGTCACCCTTTTAAATGTAGGTAAACTTTTTTCATTAAAATTTTGCTATTTTAAAATTTAAAGAATTTGTTCGTCTTCTGTAAAAGTTATGTCAACAGCTCCTGAAGATGACGAAAATAATACAGAAAATCTTGCAATTTCTGATGATTTCAACGAAGTAATGATTTTTTATTTGCTACTGAATCATTTGAATATTTTTGAAGAACAGTACTAGACCCCTTATAATAGAATTTACTTCATCAATGACATATATTTTACTTTTGCTGCATTAATTATTTTTATCAATTGATTAAAATTTTTGTTATTCTTCAACATCTTATAATCGTAAACTGGAAACTTAAAAGTTTTCTATTCATTTCAGATGCCGTCAACTTCAACATAATCTTTGGAGTATCAGCCTTGGCTGATACTCCGCCTATTCACCATATACTGGAAGTTTTTTTTCTTTGTTTTTGTTATTGTTCCTGTATTCTGTTTTATTTTATTTTTGTCTATTCCATTTGTATTTTTATGGTGAATAAAGACGTATTATTATTATTATAATCTGCATCTGCTGGCCAAGTTGTCTGTATACTTTGCAAGCAGAAACTTAAAAAATCAGGAAAGCGAGGCCTCAATCTAATCATTTCCTCGAGTAATGAGCTGTATGAAAAAATAAAAAATTGTAGCAGGAAGCTGATCGTGAGTTTCTTTCACAGCTGAAAAATCAACCGATTGCTTACCATAAACCCTTGAAAATTGATGAAACCGTATAAATCATGGACAATGGACATGAAAAAGATATATTAGAATCTGAAGATCATTATTTAGCTTTCGATGATTCCGATGGTGAATAATGAAAATTATAATATTTTTTTATGTATTTTATATGCTTTGCAATGAACGCTTTTAATAACAAATGTATTGAATTTCATTTTTCTATATTGAAGAATTTTTTTATTCATTATACTAAAATTTTATAAGTAACACTTGTTCTTTTCCGCTTTACGGCATTATTTGATTTTGAATAATAAATATATTATTCTTTATTTAATTTCAAATGAAGAATATAGATTTTGTATATAATTTTAAAATTCTAAAATTCAGCTTTAAAAAAAATGAATTAATTCCCAGTAGATCAGCCGGCGGAGTGAGGCCAGAACTCATTAACATCGAGGAACTCGTGTAGTGAATATAATAATAATAATAATAAAGTCTTTATTATTTCCTCTTTTGATACATTTGAATAAAAATAATCCTTCAAAATATAATTGAGAAAATAAAGGGCGAAGTTCAACTCGGCAGCGGAGAGTGCTACTCTGTTGTTCTTCTACTTAACCCTGAAAAATACCTATGCGTACCTTTTGAATGATACAAAAGAACAATGTATAAAACAATATTAAAAAATGTCTATACAGTTTTTGATGAAAGCGACAGTTTTTGATGAAAGCGGCAGTTTTCAACCTTGTTATGTGAAAATAATGAATAAAAACCTACTGATAAGTCCTGAACAAAAGATTTTTAAGTTGGGTTTTGAAAATTTGGATACTTTCTGTTTTGAAATTTGGTGGAATGAGATTATATATCTTGCAAATCTGGTAACTAAACGATCTCCTGAAGAGTTCAGTTCTGAATGGGGGTGGGGACAATATTCATCGATGTCTAATATTGATATTATGAACATCAGTGCGGAATGTTATTTTCTGATGAAGATAGGAAGGTCTTCCGGTAAGGATGATTTTATGAAAGAGATTTCTAGAATGTAGAAATCTTCTGTTTTCCATATTCAACCAACCCGTTTCACATATCTTGTTGGAAATTCTTCCTCGCTTCCTTATTCCATATATTAACCGAAGGCAAGAATTTTGTACCTTCTGAATTTTTTGTTTATATTGGTTGGTTATATTTGGTCCATAAACGGAGTTCGCATAATTGAAATTAGATAAAACCAAGGTCTCGCAGAGTAAGGATTTCAACCTAATAGGAAGACAATGACTTACACCATATATAACTCGTAAGGATGAGTATAGTGTTAGTATGAGAAAGAAATTATTCGGTGTGGTGAACTGAGAGTTATTTGGTGTGTTTGAACATTCATTCAATCAGTAAACCTAAAAACAAGGTTCTTAGAGGACAGGGGGATGATTTGGCAATTTGGCAGATGCATTATTAATTTTCATTTCCAAAGAGAAACGAGTTCCTACGCTTGTGGAATATCAGGGTTGCAGGGAGTATTTGCGAAAAGAACTTCATAAACTTGGATTTCAATGGATTAAAGTAAAAAATAACAGGAAAATATTGATGGAATGCCAGCATATTCGACTACTTATTCGTCAACTTATGATATAATTCTTGAAGGAAATGCGGATCCATAAAGCAGAATGTCGACGTATTATTTATACGGATGGAACATACAGGGTGTCCCTGGACTTCCTCTTTTCCTCTCGGAAATGTATAGATGGGGTCAAAATATTACCAGTACTTCATATAACTTTTTTTCCTAAAAGTCTTCGTAACCAAGTTACGGGCCCTCGAAGTTACAAAATGAAAAATGTTTTTCTTTGATAACTTTTCAAGTGAATATTCAAAATCATCCAAATTTTGGTAATTGACTAAACAAATGAATTCCGTCGATGAGCTTTCATGCAGGAGTCAGTTATTTTGCTACAAAGTCAGGAACGGACTACCCCCGATGGTCCACACCCCAAAACTTTGAAATGACAGATATTTTTCAATATTTTTCAACAAAATAAGGTTACTTGGACAATTTTATGAATAAAAGTACTCGTGTGGAAAGTCGATCGGAGCAACGAGTCTTGATAAAAATGTAGTTCTACTCGACGACATTAAACCCGCTCGTCCACCATTATTTGAAATGAATAATTATCAAAGCAGAAATAATAATGATAACGTTAATTCAACAACATTTATAACAGGAATAATACAAAGTATGCTAAAATGAAGTCGTAAACAAAAAGTACAGTACCTATATGGAAGTTTAAGTCACAATTGTGATAGCAGATATTTTTTCAAAAGAAATATCAAGTTCTGTAGATTCGTGGTGTTTTTAAACTAACAAGCTACTCTACTATGAAATATCGAATTCATTCCATATTTTGTATGTACATAATACGTGTGGAATAATCACGTTTCGTGTTGATCAGTTATCTGAATCTCATGAAACTCAACATTCGAATGTTTCAAATTCTTCTTCACAGCTAAACTGTTGAGGAGTTTCACTGATAATTATAATTTTATGGAAGAAATTCTTTAACACGAATCTAAATTTAGCTGATAAAACGCACATCGGAAAAAATATTTACTATACTAATAAAAAGTAAACGAATGAACTACAAAAACGGCTGCACATGATCAGGTGAAAAATATCCAGGGAATAATTATGTTCCATTTCTTTCACAGATGTTGACAAAAAAACCTTTTAGAAAGTTTTGATAAAAAATGAGAAACTGGAATGCGATTTTGTTTTGTTGAGTGGTGCATTGTCATATGACTATCATTGTATTGTCAATATTCTATAGGATATTTTGAATTTTTTTGATATGGCCGAACAGTTTACATTCAATGAATATGCAGATATGCATGTATTTTATGGACGAGCATTTTGTAATGCTGCAGAAGCTCGTCGTCTGTATTCCGAGCATTTTCCCAATCGAACGGTACCGTCAAGAGAAACATTCGAGCGTGTCGATCGCAGCTTGAGGGAGACAGGTATGTAATAATTGATAATTAATTTGAGCACGTTGTTTTATTTCGATATTATTGTAGGTACAGTTTTGCCAAAACGAGGTGGTGAGGGCGCTCCTAGGACTGTACGTACCGTTGTATTGGAGGAAAATATTTTGGAAGCCGTTCAATGAGCATCAGAAATCTATCAGAACAGTTCCATACATCCAAGTCCACTATTCATAGAATAATTAGGGAACAACTGCTCCACTGGAATATGCCAATTGGTTCATGGATAGGCAAAGAGAGGATATGACTTTTATTAATCGAGTTTTATTCACTGATGAAGCAGGTTTCAGTAGAGATGGAGTTATCAACTCTCATAATCTCCATATATGGGCCGAAGAAAATCCCCATGGGATATTGCAAACCAAACACCAACGGAAATTCAACGTGAATGTTTGGGCTGATATCATAGGAAACCATCTTATAGGACCATTCGTTCTACAGGACCGATTGAATGGAGAACGTTATTTGGAGTTCATTCAGAACGATTTGAATGGACTTTTGGAACATGTTCCATTGCAAACCCGAAGAGATATGTGTTTTATGCATGATGGGGCTCCTCCTCATTTTAGTTTGATTGTGCGTGACCATCTGAACCATATTTTCCACAATAGATGGATTGGTAGAGGTGGGCCATATTCATGGCCATCGCGGTCTCCGGATTTAAATCCATTGGATTTCTTTCTGTGGGGGCATCTAAAAAGCCTTGTTTACGCTACACCTATTCACACAAGAGATGCATTGTTGAATAGAATAACATTACATTGTGAAGCCATACGAAACGACCCTGGAATGCTATTTCAAGTACAGAGAGGGTGTCTTCGCAGACTAAGAAAATGTATAGAGAGAGAAGGTGGTCATATCGAGCAGTTTCTGTAGCGGATTTTTCATTTCTGTTTGCTCTTGAGGCTCTTGAGTTTCGTTAGTTAAACGTGTTTGCATTATAAAAATTCGTTATGAACATTTTACCTATCATTTCCATTTTCCTTAAAAACTAATATTTTCGAGTAATGGTAGACATCTCAGGATAAATGTTGTTGAATTAACGTTATCATTATTATTTCTGCTTTGATAATTATTCATTTCAAATAATGGTGGACGAGCGGGTTTGATGTCGTCGAGTGAAACTACATTTTTATCAAAACTCGTTGCTCCGATCGACTTTCCACACGAGTACTTTTATTCATAAAATTGTCCAAGTAACCTTAATTTGTTGAAAAATATTGAAAAATATCTGTCATTTCAAAGTTTTGGGGTGTGGACCATCGGGGGTAGTCCGTTCCTGACTTTGTAGCAAAACAACTGACTCCTGCATGAAAGCTCATCGAAGGAATTCATTTGTTTAGTCAATTACCAAAATTTGGATGATTTTGAATATTCACTTGAAAAGTTATCAAAGAAAAACATTTTTCATTTTGTAACTTCGAGGGCCCGTAACTTGGTTACGAAGACTTTTAGGAAAAAAAGTTATATGAAGTACTGGTGATATTTTGACCCCATCTATACATTCCCGAGAGGAAAAGAGGAAGTCCAGGGACACCCTGTATATCCTAATGGAAGTCTCTGGAAGCCGATAGGAATCTTCTCGAGGCGACGTGATACCTAGAACGATCAAGAAACGCAAGTAGAGTTGAGCGCGACCTTAGCCAAGTCACAGTTGATTTACAAGACCAGCGGCGGCCGGCGTTTTTTTTTTTCAGAGGATAATTTAAAACATCACATTGTGTTAGGAGGCAACAGGGTGATTAAAAATAATATGAATTCCGTTTCTCAAACTTTTTAGAACTACATTTAAGTAAAATAAAATTTCTAAAAACTTTGTAGTTACACCCTAGTAAATAACCTGAATAACTATAACTATTTATTGCAGAAGGGTTTCCATTACTTGGGGCAGGATTACACCCCATCATACCCATGGATATTAATATGAAATGTTCATAAGATGTCTCTCAACACACCCTGGATTACACTCCCTTATCCCCTTTGCAAATGGATACAACTGTTAGGAAATGTTCATAACATATGTTTCAACATATGCTGTGAATTTCAAGCTGGTATTATTTTTGTGACGGGGCTTACCGACACCACTGGTAATTTGGTGATTCCTCTTTATTTTTATAGATTAACATTTTACTCATTGTTCAACCTATTTACTAATTCGTTTCCATTTTGAGTGACAATATTTATTTATTTCAAATTATCATTCTTATATAATTACATATCATATTTGTTCTAATTTTTTTGTATTCGTTTCAACTGTCTCATCTAAATAGAGTAAGATCCCAGAGCGATCAGACATAACTCATTTTCACACAGATGAAACCTTAGAGTCTCAGTAGCGTCTCGTGTGTTTTGAATACCTGCGTGTTTATGAAACTTGCTGAGTGACACCTGGGCAGGTACCAGGTGAGAAAGGTAACTAAAAATAAGAGCTACTCAACTTAAATTTGTATAACTGATTTTTATACATATTTTGTAGAATATTATTTTGAAATACTGTAATAAGTGTCAGACACTTGTCATGGACCAGAACTTTTGTCAGACGCTTTAAAGCTCCACTAAAATTAAATGAACTTTACTTACTTTTACATGCCTGATTTTTGAATATGTTATTAATGTGACTATAATAAAGTTATAATTAATCAGTCAGACAAATTAGAATGACCAAACATCCCTCAAACACAAAAATTAGTTAACCAGGAGTATGAGCGCGAGAGTGCTGTGCGCATGAGCCTCAGTACTTGGGACTATCTTTATGTAGAAGTTTGCCAGGGTTTCACGCTCTAACTGGATGTGACTTTAATCCCGCCTTTTTTAAAAAAGGTGAACAAAGACCATTCAATATATTAATGAAGAAACATGAATATCGGCGAGCTTTCATGCAGTTTGGAGAATCAGAGTTGTTTACCGATGAGCGCATCCAAAAAGATATTTTCAAAATAATCCAAAAATTTATCTGCGAAATTTATAGTGTTCCTGATACGTGCAACATTGATGCTGCCCGGCTTCAGTTATTTTTGAATAATTACAGCGTATCTAGTATTAACGAAGAATTTGATCGCAAAAATTTAAAAAAATTTGATGCTAGCAGTTTACCACCATGCCAAAGTGAGTTATTCGAACAATTCCGCCGTGCTAATTACATTTCTTGCATATGGAATAATGCAAATGCAAAACAAACAACTATCTTTACTCCTGATCACAATGGGTGGAGATTAGAAGAAAACCAATATCACTTTCATTGGTTTCATAGTGACCAATTACCAGCAAACGTTAGTGAATTCCTTCAAATTTCAGGTATTATACTTTGATTTCAGGTTTAGAATTTATTATGTTTGTGATTTTATGTTTTTTAATTCTTTGAACTATTTTTTGCAGAAGAACCAGCCAGCAACAACATAACTGAGAATGACGAAGATGATGACTCGGATGAGCAGCGTCATGATTGGTTGAACGATGAAAATTCTAATAATTGCGACAATGAATATGATGATTAAAAGATGAAAAATATTTGTTTCAATTAATCCTAGTTGAACATTTTTTTACAAAAATTATTTTTTTTTAATTATTGTAACTGGTATCTTTTTGACAATAAAGTAAATACAATTTCTTATGAAACCAAATTGCTCCGAATTAATTAATTATCCCAAATATATTCAATACATTATTTTACTTTAATATTTATTTTAATGCTTATATTTATATTAAAACAGAGATGCAAAAATATCTAATCGCATCGAAAACAGTAAGTATACTTAATGTATTTGAATTTTTCACTCTGAGGCTCATGCGCACAGCACTATCGCGCTCATACTTCTGGTTAATTAATTTTTGTGTTTGAGGGATATTTGGTCATTCTAATTTGTCTGACTGATTAATTATAACTTTATTATAGTCACATTAATAACATATTTAAAAATCAGACATGTAAAAGTAAGTAAAGTTCATTTAATTTTAGCGGAGCTTTAAAGCGTCTGACAAAAGTTCTGGTCCATAACAAGTGTCTGACACTTATTACAGTATTTCGAAATAATATTCTACAAAATATGTATAAAAATCAGTTATACAAATTTAAGTTAGGTAGCTCTTATTTTTAGTTACCTTTCTCACCTGGTACCTGCCCAGGTGTCACTCAGCAAGTTTCATAAACACGCAGGTATTCAAAACACACGAGACGCTACTGAGACTCTAAGGTTTCATCTGTGTGAAAATAAGTTATGTCTGATCGCTCTGGGATCTTGGACTAAAATATTTCTCTTGAATTTTAAATCTGTTAACACTTTTTTAGACAATTGAAGTCTGTACCCCTAACATTCACATTATTATGTCTACAAGAAACAATTATAATATACTGTGGCCTACAGCGATGAATTAAATGAGAATGTTGTGTGTTGAAAATGGAAAATCTTTCCATGGATCTCATCTGGAGTTGTCCAATAGGAATTATAGGAAGGTGTGTTGATGTGCTTACGGGATAGGTCAGAGAAATTCAAATCTTAATGAGCTATGACATTGAAAAGCTGACATGAATTGTTGACTATTGATTTTTTAAACTTATTTTTAATTATCATCAGAATCAATGAAGTGATTCATTTTCATTCAGGATAGTGTTTCTCATATTTTATCAAATATCAGCTAAGCTTCAGTTAGAAGACAGGCAATCTAATAAAGTAACAAGTTCAATAAATAGAAACCAATTATTCATGAAGGGCGTGTGACTTACTTTTCTAATGATCTTTTTCATCAGAAGTGAATGAGTATCATAAACTGAAACTTTACACCCTATCATCATATCCATATTGATAAATAACTTACTTTTCAATTCTGGTGCCATTATCTATGAGCCACAAATCACACATTGATCTCGATATCAAACTAGCTGCAATCAACAGAAATAGTCCACATTCCCCACTGGTCCATCCCGGAACAGCAATTTTGAATAACTGTCCTAATTCGACCAGAAACTTTCTATCCAAATGGGCTTTTGTTTGTGTCGTTCCTTTTTCAGAAATCAAATATTTCACTTCCTCTTCCAAATTTTTTTTAGTTTTCTTTCTAAATAACAATATGAAAAAAAATTATAATCTTCAGTTTACTGTCAGGAAGAGAAAGTTTGTGATTGCTCATTCCACTTAGGAGATAATTACTGACCTCTCTAACTTCGAATTTTTCTGGTATTTTCTTGAAATGATGAACCAAAGAACAGTTAATGCCCCTGCTCCAGCAAGGGCATTATTCTTGTTAAAAACTTTACTGTAGTTTGGAGCCATTACTTTGGCATCTTTTCCCAAATAGAAATTATTTAAAAGGCAGTTACACCGTGACGAGGCAAGTACGAGCACTACATGTATGAAAGTACCAATACATGTATATTATCACATTATAGCGTGTAGACTAAACTGACATGACCATGACAAGCTAGGTTTGCTTCACGATTTCTTGAGACTTTGCCCCTACTACTTCGCAATTCGCTCATTTTGTTTCACGTGATCGTATTTCTCAAATGTGCGTAAACTATAAATTAGATATTATTATATCACAATTCGCCTTTGACACATCCTGTCTGAGATATCTATCTGACGTCTCATTATTTTAGTCACAGATTAAAAATTTAATCTGTGCTTTAGTTTGGAGTCCAACATGTCAAGTGAATTTGCTTTGCAATTCAACCAACGTTATTTTAATTTACGTCGTGACTATTCTTTCGGTTACGGGATATATTTCTCCGATTAGTTGATCCTTCTATGAAAAATAAGATGCGTTTATAAACTTTGACACTTTTCATTGCTAATATTGATATAATGATATGCTTTTTTTAGAAGCCAATGAACTCAGAAGACTATTCCCTTACAGTTTTTCGTGGACTATACTATATTTCACACTTGTGAATACTTAATTGCAAAAATGTACACATATGGGGTTCACGTACCCCATATACGTTATCTGATTTTTTGTGATGTTCTTGTTTTGATAAAAATCTACTAACAACCTAAAACATATTCCTTAGTTGGATCCTTAGTAATTTCAACAATTTTGCGAAATGCTAATAACTTTATCCTTTCATACACACAAAAATGTATTCTCTAAAACTGGTTCTCGAAAGTGCCGATGTGGAAATTTTTAGTAAGAAATATATTTTTTTTTTAAATATTATTGTATATTTCGTCATTCCCAAGACTGATTGAAATGACCTTGAACCCCAATCCTAGGGTGACTAAGTTCACCCTCCCATGAACCTACGATTTTTTTCGAAGTGATGACTCTTTTTGATATAAAAAAGTGATTTCACAAAAGCCGCACAGGAATTTGTTATATAACTTTGCATATAGAGGTCACTTACGAAAATTTTTCCTGTCCTAATTTTTTGAACGATTGGTCTATACTAAAACCAATAATAATTGAGAGTAGAAGTAAGCCCAGTTGACAGCAAATCGGGGGCGTGCTTATTAATTTTTGAGAGGGTTAAGAATGAAAGAAAAATTCTTAGTACAATTAGTTAAAATACTCATACACATTTTTTATTTATTTCATTAAAACTTTGCAATATCGTAATTTACCTAATCGTTGTAGTCATTAGTGGGCCTTATGAAAACGGAGTAATAATCGTGGTAATTATAGTAGGTACCAAATAAATTAACAATATTAATAAAAAACACAAAATATATATATATATATATATATATATATATATATATATATATATATATATATATATATATATATATTTTCTAGGGGTACTAGAAAATACAAATTACAAATTTTTGATAATAGAATATAATATGAATGTAAATGTACAAATTTTCGTCTAATCTTCAACCTTAGATTCGTCAATGTTGCTACCGCTATCATCAAAGTGAATTATGATTGGTTCAATATTGTGTTCAATACGGTTGTCTACGTCCCACATTTTTTGCTCCTCTTTTAAAACATGCTGCATGCATTTCTTCCAGTCTTCCAGTCTTCTGCAGAAACAGTTCGAATAGCTTCTTGTAGGTGATGTTGCACGTCCACTAATTTAAATGTTCTGTTTTCTCGTGCCACATATCCTTTTACTTGCGCCCAGATTAATTCTATTGGGTTTAATTCGCAGTGGTATGGTGGTAACCTTGAAACTGTGATTCCACGACTTAACGCCATTTCATCCACTGCGAACTTTTTATATTTGTCTGTGTGTAATTTTGTTAGCTGAAGTAGTTCTGCCTTTAAACTATCTTTGGTATATTGGATGTTCTTATTAATTAACCATTCTTGAATTGCTGCTTTTTTCCATGATTGTTTCGGTAATGGTTCTAAATGTCGACTATGATATGGGGCATTGTCCATGACGATGACAGACCCAGGTTCCACAAGTTGAATGATGCCTTCAAACCATTTTTCAAACACCTCCGCATTCATCTCTTCATGATAGTCGCCTGTTTTCTTAGATTTAAATATCAATTCACCATTTGGTAAAAATCAACTGTCGCTTCCTATATGCGTAATTATCAGACGACTACCTTTTCCAAATGGCTGTTTTAACCCAACTGACAAACCTTCAATAAAGGCTTGTCGTGCACTTGTTATATTACCATCCTGCCATACTTTTTTTGCCGTATGTCCTTGGTTAACCCATATCTCGTCCATGAAGTACAATTTTTTTTTGAGCTTCCGAAATTCGTCAATTTTTCTTAGATACTTTCTTTTCCATGCTATTATTTCTTGACGTTCAATGAGAATGCTTTTCCTGTCAACTTTTCCGTACGTAAATTTCATTTCGTCTACAAGTTTCCTAAAAGTTTCTTTACCCATTTTTGGGTCCAATTCATGATCGCTAAGTGCCTCCAGAACTGTTTGTAGTGTGGGCAGCTCATTTCTGAAAAAGAAACTGTGAATAACTCTGCGTATACTGGTTTTGGCTTCTTCATCAACTGTGATTTTTTTTCGTCCGCTACTAGTTTTTGGCGTTTGTACGTCCCTATGAATTTCTGCTTCTCTTAGTATTTTGTAAATCGATGATTTTGGTACACCGGTATAATCAGAGCATATATCAACTAATTTATCTTTTGTAATTGTGGAACTTAATGATGTAGAAATGCCCGGTTGGTTATTCGGAGGTACACACGTAGAATTACAGCACATATGCACAAAGTCATCTTTTGGTGGCTGATGATCTCTTTCAAGATAGTGAAATACTCGCAGTACAATTTGTTTTTCTCTTACTGACCGAGACTCCGACCGTTTTACGTTTTTAGACGTGGAAGGCCCGACCATGTCTCCCATTTTTTTGAGTAGTTTGAGAACGGTGTAGAAATATAATTATGTAACGCTTAAACACTTATTAGCACTATTATTTTCACCAATTGTTATCACAACATGTCGATTGCTGACTGACTGTAAAACGTACAATTCACGCTGTATAATTCACAAACCAATGATACGCTCATGGCTGCAAGTACATTAGTGAGGACTGCAACGATGAGATGGAAGTTACGGTAAAATGACAGAGACAGAAATATCGTTGCGAACAGCGTTGCCACTAGTTGTAATAAATATCTAACACTATACAGAAAATAATGAATTTTAACTGATCAGTAATCAGGAAATGTATAAGTATTACTCATTACTGATTTTTGTCATAAATAATACCTTTTAATCGTACTAGTGTTGTGTATTATCTATAATTTGCCACAACCTACAACTCTACTGCTTACTATATTTTGATTCTGCTATAAACTGGTAACGTAAAATTTAGATATGACAACGCGCTTTACTCTCAATCATTATTGGTTTTACTATAGTTCAGAAGTTGAAATTTGTTTTGAAAAAAAAAAACGAGTCAGATGATCTATTTTCAGCAGGACTGCACCGTCGTTGAAAATCATTTAATGTATAATTGAGTTGAAGACGTGTTTTTTTCTGAATAAAGTAATTAAAATTTCAGAAATAACCATATATATTTTTTTTAATATTTTTTCGTAACATTTTTGATATTATACGACAACAGCTGCTTGATTTGTTAAGATATAACTTATAAAATAGGTATTAGATATATGCTGATGGACATTCAGGTCGTTTTAATGGAAGATTAATTAGTATTTGAAAGAGAAGTTCATATCCATTGTTGTTGTTATATCAATTTGTTTACAAGACTTTTTTCGACATTTTCATATTTTTATGGCTTCATAGTCATATTTTAGTTTTTTATTACACCAGTTTTTTATATTTTTCTATGATTATACTTTTCGTATATAATTATAAGTCATAAAAAATATGTCTGACATTTTCATATTTTTATGGCTTAATAGTCATATTTCAGTTTTTCATTACACCAGTTTTTTATATTTTTCTATGATTATACTTTTCGTATATTATTATGACTTATAAAAAATCTGTCCTGAAAGTGCTGCTGGTGTTTATTAAAAAAAAACAGTTTTTTATTGCACCAGTATTTTATATTTTTCTATAATTATACTTTTTATATATTATTATAATGAGTTATAAAAAATCTCAGTCTGAAACTGCTGGTGTTTATTCAGGAATAAATATTTTTTGTCTAATTCTCGAGTTATTTATTTTTAAATAAATAACAGTGGTACTGAAAATCAAGATATATTTTTTTCCAACGGTACTTTATTCTTTGAAGTATTCAGATATCACCGTAATTTTTTTAAATTTTTCATTTGAATATTTTTTTGAATTATATTTCTGAAGTAGGTACTGATAGTTTTCGAGTAATTAACGTGAAACTAAATGATTTCTGTTTTCATCTCAATTCGTTGATAATAAGTTATTTTTTGTGTGCTGTGAAATCAAGAAAATCCCTTTTTTAATCATTATTCTGAATTCAATATGTCATCGCTCATATCTTTAACAACCTTTAAAACTTTGTCGAATATAAAATTCACCAAGACGTGGCGTGTGGTTAGGAGAGATCTGAATCATAATCAATATCTATAAATACTATTATACAAAAGTCGTACAAGAACTTTAGGCAAATTATCCGCCCCTTGGGTTGTTTCCACTCTTCCAAGATTTCTACTTCAAGACTATATAAATCATACATTTTTGAGATGTATCATTGACTCCATCGAAAATTTAGCATGGACCTGCGGTCAGGGTTACCGCTGAAAGTTTCTGAAGCCACAGCACAATCTGCCCCTCTGGTGTTTTGGAGTTCAGAAACCATCGAAATGCTTAGTAATCAGATCTTTCAGAAACTTGAGGCCGTAGAAAATAATGATAAGGGCCTAATGATTTAACTTTCGCAAGTTCCAATTGAACGTCTACAGAAAAAGTGATAAAGTTTTGTAATTGGTTTACGCTTTGGTTTACTGAGCGTTTTGCTGAAGTAGCCAATAACTTTCTCCTGTCCATCCTGTATTTTTGAAAGGACTGTCCCACGTTGCTGGCGTCCGTATCCAAAATGAACTTTCCGTCAGGTAGGGGATAGCTCAAAACAGGAGCGTTGATCAAAGCTCTTTTCAACTTCTTGAATGAGTCTTGGCATTTCTCAGACCACTGGAACTGGATCTGCCCTTCTGTGAGGCGGGTCAATGGTTTGGCGATGTTGGCAAACCCCAGCACATATCGGCGGTAGTAGGTGCATAAACCAAGGAAGCTCCGAAGCTGATGTATGTCTTTTGGAATGGGCCAATCCTCAATTGCTTTGATCTTTTGTTCGTCTACCGCCACTCCTTCCCCAGAGACAACGTGGCCGAACGGACTTCTTTCTGCAACAGATAGCATTTCTTGAGACCAAGTTTCAATCCAGAGCTCCTCAGACGCATGAATACCTCCTCCAGATTTTTTAAGTGATCGTCGAACGATTTTCCGACCACGATTATATCGTCGAGATACACTAGACACGTCTTCCATGAGAGCCCCTTGAGAACCGTCTCCATCAATCTCTCGAAGGTCGCTGGAGCGTTACAAAGCCCGAATGGCATAACCGTGAACTGCCACAATCCTGAGCCGATGGTGAAAGCAGTCTTTCCTCGATCTTTTGGGGCCAATTCAACTTGCCAATATCCACTCTTCAAATCCAAAGTCGAGAAAATTGTGGAGCCGGCTAACGTGTCTAGGGTGTCGTCGATTCTTGGAAGAGGGTAGCTGTCTTTTTTCGTCACGTGATTTAGTTGGCGATAATTCACGCAGAACCTTGTCGAGCCGTCCTTCTTCTTCACTAACACGACTGGAGAAGACCAGGGGCTGTCAGAAGGTTCTATGACTTCTTCTTTTCCCATATCGCTGACTATCTTGTCTGCCTCTTCTCTCTTGGCAAGAGGGAGTCTTCTAGCTGATTACCGGATTGATTGGGCATTCCCAGTATCGATTCTATGCTGAACCACATTCGTTCTGCCGCATTTTCCTTCTCCAATGTCAAAGATTTCCTGGTACTTCTTGACTTGGTGGAATGTCCTTGGAGGAAATGTCAATTAACTTCTCCAACTCTTTAGGCAAGTTGTTGACTTGGCTAACCGAACTGCGTACACTCAGTATCACCGAGGAAATGGACGAACAGTGCCCCAGCATTGTTTCTTTCTTCAAGGTCACGGGAAAGTAGTTGACATTCATGACCCTGACCGGCACAACTTTATCAACACGCAACACGTGTACCTAGAGCTCGACCATTACCACCTTGCTGCTGCTCGCACTTCCGTCCAAGCGAGCATCTAGGATGGTTTCAGCCCTTTCAGGTACGCACACGTCTTCAGCCAACAGGACCCTAATCATCTCTTCGCTTCTTCCATGAAGCACCAGCTCTTCTCCGCCGACACGTAGGACGCCGTCTTGAAAATTCAGCTCGAACCCTCTGGAATTCATTATGTCCATTCCAATGATCGCATCGTCCTCGATGTCCGCCATCAATATACAATGTTTCAATTTTGTGCTGCCCAACACCAATTCAATTGGTAGTTCTCCAAGTACATTAGCTGGCTCCCCTGTTGCAGTGCGTAGCTTCCAGCTTGACGGTTCAATTCTTGCCGGTGTTTTGGCAAAGGTTGGCCCAAGAATGGTTCTCGTTGCACCTGTATCTAGCAGCATGGTGCAAGGCTCGTTGTTGATGAGGCCGTCTACGAAAACACCTTTGTCTTGTCTTTGGAGAACGGCAACATATGCGTTTTTTACGGGGGCTTGCTGGGTACATGTCGACGATTGCCCCTTCTCATCGACCCCTGATTTGGTGTCGAAAGCTGGAGATTTGCTACGCACATGTCCAATTTTCCCACAGTTCCAGCATCTTATATTTTTCCTCTCAAGCAAAACTTCGTTCATTACTTTTCTGATGGTGGCCTCAATGTCTGCAGGCACTTGTCCATCTTCCTCGATAGCTCGAACTTTGCTCTGGCTCTTGCAGGATTGTTTTGAAGCCTCAAATTCCAGAGCGCTTGCCGGTGCATCCACGAGATGTTTGGGATGAGCTAGCGTCAAGGCCTGCCTCGTTTCTTGGTCGCGAAGTCCATCCAAGAATGCCTGAACTGCTAACCGCTCCATTACATTTTCGGGTGTAGCAGAATATGCTAGACGAACCAATCGAGCTATGTCGGCTTCAAACTCCTGTAGGGATTCTCCTGATTTCTGGCAGCGGTTCTTCAGCTGTGAATGGTAAACGTGCTCTAGGTGGGCCTGTCCATACCGCAGCTCAAGATGCTTTATGAGTTGGTCATAGTCTTCCTGTTCTTGGGCCATGAGGGTTTGGAGAATATTCGTTGCTTCTCCACGCAACGCCAATGTTAATGCTATCGCCTTTTCTCCTGCATTCCATTCATTCGCTCTGGCCGTAGCTTCAAATTGTCGGCGATAATTTGCCCAAGGAGTTTTTCCGTCGAACTGGGGTGGCTTCATGGAGAGCTTTCCTGGTTCAGAACTGAGTTTGACATCTTTCAGTTCGGGAATTGAGTTTTTAGTAACCGTTTCTGTGGTGTGGGCAGAATTAACGATTTGGTTTTGCAACTTGCTAATTGTTTCCTTTATCTCGCTGATTTCTGCCTGAACTCCGTCTTTGATTTCCTCTACTTCTGTGTTCATTTCCTTCCTGATTTTATCTATCTCTGTCTCGATTGTTCCTATCCTTTCTTCGAGTAGACTCGCCACACTACAAAGCTATTTCTTCAAGCCTTCTGCATTCTCAAGAAGGTCTTCCTTCAAGCTTTTCAAATTCTCTAGAAATTTATCTTCCAAACTTTTTGAGTTTTCCAGAAGCTTGTCTTCCAAACTCTTCCAGTTTTCCAGAAGCTTCTCCTCCAGACACTTCGAATTTTGTTGAAGTTCATCTTTCAAACTCATCGAATTTTCCAGAAGTTTCTATTCAAGGCTTACCGAATTTTGTTGAAGCCCATCGAGTTTGCTCATTATTAAACTCAAATTACCCCAGAAACTTCGAATAAATATGTTTCGGGATCTTCTCCTGATTCAATCAAGTTATCCCATAGTTCTCTTCTGGAGTACTGATTTCTTTCCGGAAGAATCTAGTTCTCTCTCCTCCAATTCTTGCTTCAATTCAGCGACTTTCAAGTCCACTAGGCGCACTTTTCTTGAACACATTTTATCTCTTAGGTACTGTCTATTTTACTCAAAACTGACTATGTCCACTCATTTAATGGAGTCCGAAAGACTTTTTATATCGGCAACGATCGCCCCGGATCTCGCTAGGGATTTCGGACTTCATCTACACCTTTCGCGATGAGTCATGCGTTTGCTGATTGAGATATCGGTCAGGGCCGGCTTCAGATTAATTACAGTAGTAATTTTAAAGTGATATTGCTTTGGAAAAATGTTCATTATCTCTCTTAGGAAGAATTGTATATTTGTTTGAAGGTGCTTGACAATGTTTCGTGGTGTATTTCATCAGTTCGGATTTACATTGTCTAATATAATATTAATTGATTTGAAATCCCTGAAAAAATTAAAAAGATTAACCGAAAATAACAATTTTATTAATCACACAATTACATCTGTTGCTTTCAAATTGATCAACAGTTTATCATGATCGTCTACACAATTCATATGATTTGAATGTTGGTTGATTTGGTTTTCTGTCTTTCAATATTGCCTGTGCTTTGACAATATCTGCCAGCGGCTAGTTCAGAAATTTATCACAGAGATAGTTAAAGTCCTCCAGGCATAACTTCTGTTTCTTCAAACGTGCTGTTTTTTTACCTTTCTCAAAGACTTGATTTTCCTCCTCAACTTCACTTTTCGAGGAGATCCAGAGCTCAAAGTAGCTGGTGTCTGTGTAGAAATTGAGGAAGACAGCAGTGGTGAAGAGATTTTGGTCAGACATACCAAATCATCCAAGGAACTCCTATCGGCAGTTTCCGAGTACTGAGTAACACTTGGACCTTCAGTTGAAATATTTTTGTTCATCAAACTGATAAAATATTTAGAATGTTACTGTATATTGTATGGAAGAAGAGCACTGAGTGGAATTGGTTCTTTCAGTGAAAAACAATGGCAATATCTGAAAACTTTAAATGAATAAAACTATGATTTACTGAAATTGTAATTTCCAAAAAACTAAACAGATACTCCTGATAGAATAATCATTTTTCTGTACGGTTCTGCAGATTCCTTATGTTCTGTTTGTTCTCGTTTCAATGTGTGCGCAAATAATGTCGGAACAGTCCAGAAAAACTCAACACTGATCTGATGAAAGAATTGGTGCAAGATGAAAATTTATCAACACAACATCAAAAAGACGAATATCCTTTTTAAATGCGAACTATCCAAAATATACTACTTGAAGGAGATCTTGTGTAAAAAGATCAACTAAATTCTGAAGGATTAAGTAACATTAATAATACTTCAAAATTCGATGATTACACTGTCATGTTGAGTAAATGAATCGCATAAGGGTGTTTTGCTACCAAAACGTGAGTCCCACCTGCGATACCCAAAACAAGTAATCGGCTTCATTAAGGAACTGGATTTATTTGGTCGAATTTGAATAAATCCCCGAGGGTTACACTGGAGAGTCGAATAGACTAACTCATTTTGGATATACTATCTTGACCACAAATGAAAAAGGATCAATTTTAGTTGACTTTTCAGTGTCACTTTTTGTTAATATACCATTTTTTAATGATTCCAAATACATTTTTTCTTCATCTTGCTTATATATCTGCAGCACAGTTTTTGCCTTTTTTGACAAAAAATTGCAACTTTTGAATGTTTGTTTTCGCCAATCAATTTTTTTTCAACTCTTTGGTGGATTTTGCTGTTTGTTATTAGTAAAATATTGTGGTCCAAATTCAAACTTGCTACAATAGCATGTTGAACTTGATCAATAACAAAAAAGCACAAAGTAAATTTTCATTTAAGTTTTTCATAAGACCGACTCCCTAAATCGGTATGACTAATCAACCTTACATCATTCCTGTTGAAAGGACTTGAGAGGATACTGGACACATCATGAGGGTGGAATTATATGATTCCCCCTGAATAAACACTAGTATGCTTATCAAACCGGTAGATTTAGCATTAAACAACAGTGTAGAGAAAATCTCCCAATACCTTGACAACAAAGAGATTGCGGTTGCTGTATTTCTCAATACTGATTGACAATGCACTACCTAAATCTATAGGATCGTCTCTGGCTAGGAAAGGTATAGATCAACCATAAATGGCTGGATCTATGCCATGCTGGTAAACAGAACTGCAAACTACGACTCTTCAAGGCGAGGCTATTAGGTTCAGGGTCACCAGAGGCTGCCCTCAAATAAAACTCAAATGGACAGTCTGCTTGACGTCCTCGAGAGAAGAAAAGTAGATCTGCAAGCTTATGCAGATGACCTTGTCATCTTGGCAAGGTCCACGTCGGAAAGGATAGCTTATAATATCCTCCAAAGCACTATAGACGTTGTTCAGAGTTGGTGCCTGAGGAAGCAAATGTCTGTCAAGCCCAGCAAAACTGTGACAATCCCCTTCACCAGGAGAAGAAAATTGGACGATCTATCGCCACTTTCCCTCAATGGTGAGGTCATTCCATTTGGAACGGTGGTGAAATATCTTGGCATTGTCCTTGATAAAAAAACTCACCTGGTACGCTCACTTGGAAAAAGTTTTACACAAAGCCACTGTCCATTTGGACATGTCGAAGGATTTGTGGTAAAACTTGAGGTTTAGGTCCCAAACAAATCCATTGGATTTATGTGATGAATGTCAGACCAATGATCACTCATGGTGCAATTGCCTGGTGGCCGAAGGCTTTACAGAAAACGGCCCAGGCGAAGCTCTCTGGCTTACAGAGACAGGCTTGTCTGGCCATCGGTGGTGGCATCAGTACCAGCGGCCATAAAGATCCTTCTAGATCTACCTCCTCTCCATATCTTTCTGGAGAGAGGCTAGATGGACTGCATATAGACTTGTGCACATTGCCAATTGTACAAATCAATTTAATGCATAGTGCAACAGACTGTTGGTTGACATTGGAAGTCACAGCATTCTGGAAATGACCTCTGACTTTATGCCTCCAACTGTCAACTATGAAGTGCCGTATAAAGTATTGTTCCCGAGTAGAGAGGACTGGATCGTAGGGGAGAAGGAAATATTAAGAGCAGATAGTTGTTGGTTCACAGATGGATGAAAAACACCTTCCAGTTCTGGTGCAGTCGCAGACCCAGGACAGAGATATCAACCTGCCTGTATTTCAAGCGGATATTTACCCTATTGAATTGTGTGCGGAGAGATTGGAAGAATCAAACTTCATACACAAGTCAATAAAAATATTCTTTGACAGTCAAGCGGCGTTGGAAGCTCTTGGCTCCTACCGAGCAACATCTAAATTGGCCATACTGGCCTAGAAGGCAATGCGGCTGCTGATTCCTTTGCAAAGGAGGGTGCTGCAAGCAGCTTCATCGGACCAGAACCTGTCGTTGGCATCGCTTTAGGCTTTGCCAAACAAATATTGAACACCTGGATGGCAGGAAGATTTATGGACTTCTGGCTGAATCTTCTAGAATTGGCTCACTCCAATCGAAGCTTGATACCAAACATTTGTTGGACTACAGTTGGGATGAACTATGATGTCTAACAGGCCTTCTTACAGGTTACTGTCATTTGAATCACCATATTGTCGGAAGACAGTGTGTATCGCCTCTGTTTGGAAAATGAAACAGCAGAGCACATACTTTGTGCCTGTCCTGCTGTTTAGAGTTCGGCAGAGCCGTACTCTTACCATCTGACCTAAAAGACCACTCACCATATAAGCTAATCGTCTTCGTTAAGAAGCTGGGTTTATTTGGTCGAGTGTAAATATGTATGAGCCACAATGAACCCTTGAGGGTTGCGGTGCAGGGTCGAATAAACCCACTCACTTTGGACCTAATCTTAGAGTTTTTCAAAAAGTTTTCAATAAAAATGTTTTGTATATATATTTTTCTTGGATTTCTGTTAAGAGGACATATAACATTCAGAAAAGTTTCGAATGGGGAATGTGCCAAATTTGTTTTTTCTTTGAGCACTGATTGATTTACTTACAATAAAATTATTACAAAAAAGTGTGTGCATTCAATATATTTCAAAAACACTCATATAAATTCGTGAAACAATTGAAATATCAAACAACATGAACAATCAAAAAATGGCAAATGCCAACAAAAAAAGTACTAAAATTATAATTCAGGACTAAGCTCAAGTCATGAACTTTTCCTTATTATCTGTCAAAATTTTGGCAGACGATTTGGCATCCAAAAACAAGGATCCTATTTCAGCAACATCATTTTGAGTTATGTGACTCCGTCCATTTATTTTAGCTGTTAAAAATGCAGGAGTCAAAAGCTGCACTGCATAACGTAAGGTGGCATTTGTTCCAATCTCTCCCAGAGCAGAAATAGCTTCCGGTTCAATTTCTAATCCTTCTGTGTTAGCTCTCAGCTTGAGAATCTGTTCCATGTCTCCTCTTCCATAAGGGATGGTTCTTATGATAAGTAACCTGAAAGAGGTAATTGATATTTCTTTATAGATAAAACTTCCTTGAAGTAAAAAAAGGTATATAAACTGTATATATATGAATACAAACACATATTGGTTTAAAAAAGTTTACAAGTACGCTGTCTTTGGGCTGACAAAAAATCTCTCAAACTCAGCCATTGTTTTTGAGTTATCCTTAACTTCATATTTGAAGGTCCTAATAATCCCAAACATTATTAATAAATATTTAAAAACACGTCTATGATCAATCAAAGACGAATAGTACTATATTATTTATGAATTTCCGTTCAGTATTAATGAATTTCCAGTCGGTAGCCAGTCGGTTTGACGTGGGTGCTTTGTTCATTCACTCAATCGACTGCCGTGTTGGTGGGTGGTTCAAGCCGTAGGCTAAACGATCGATTTTCACTTGCTATCATTCAACCTGTGTTAGGAATCACACGGAACGGAAAAATATATTTTAAACATATATACATACACATATAATTTCACAATTTTCCTAACTAATTCACAGTTGGTGGTTTTTGAAAGGGCAAGAACCAACTGTTAGGGTTGTGTTCATAAACTTACTACTGCCAAAGGAGCAATGTACATGTGATTAGAAATGTATTTATTCATTTCATTGAGCGGGTTCACTTCTTTACAATTTTAAACATAGTACAATAGATATTTTGGGGTACAATTAAAGAAATAACAAATATATACTAAATACCAGCTACACAAAATTACATAGTCCTACGAACTACATAACTATTCCCTGTTATGCATATGTATATAAGTTGACAGTGATTTTTCAAATGTATTTATAGAAAAAAAGATTAAGAAAATTGAAGATCTAATATAGTCTGAAATCTTTGATGCCTTGTCTAATTAATATAATCTATGGTATATTAATATGGCATAACCTACCCACAGGTTTATCCTTTCGTGAGAACTTTATATTTATTTGCCGTTAACTAAGATTATTGAATATTTCAAATTGAATGGCAAAAATAAATATATTATTATTATATTCATATGATAATGGAAAGCAAAAAAAGAATGTATCTTTACCTATCAAGTAAGTCCAGAGGTATACCATGAGGAGAGTAAATATCATCTGTCCCTCTTATCAAACATCGTCCCCTATTCGTAGCAAATATGACAATAGGAGCTATCGCACTTTCCAAAGCTCGATGAAGATAAGTGAAAGTTTCTATGTCAAGCATGTGAACTTCATCAATGAATAAAACACCGGGGACTAATTCAGCAATGCCTTGATCAATATATTTGTTAACAATTTTGTTAATTTCCTTCCTCAACTTATCAGTGATTTCAGTTTTCTTGGGTTTGAGGAGTTGCCCCATCATTGATAATACATCTTGACCTCCTTGTGGCTTGGCATTGGCTGCATCCAAATCATGCAAGGTGACATCCTATAAATGTTAATCATTAAACAATTTCTGAGCAGCAATAGGCATAAATTTTGAATTATGTCTAGGTTAGCTAGGACATGTTGAAATATGCAGTACGAATTCCAGTGGAAATACAGATAATTTATGACAGGTTCAAAAGACTCACTAATGTAAAATGTGTTTCTTGAAGAATTGTGTAAAGATATATAACTCTTTACATGAAAAACTAATGAAATGTGTGGCAAATGAAATTACTTCGAAGCCAACTCTCAAAAAGAAAAAAATTGCCAAGTGTTGAGTCACAATCAAAATGTTTCTCTTAATCTAACCAATTTGGTAAATTTGTTATTCTCTGACCAACTTTGTTCTGTAAGTGGAAAAACAATCGATTATTTTTGTTCTGGTTCAACAAATCATTCCTTACTGACCTGGACTGCCGGGGATTTAGAAACCAGAACAAATTTGACATGTAGATAGCATGATTGAGTAGAATACGTACCTGAACGACTTCCTTTTTTTTATGTACATCTCCCTTCGGAAGGGGGACATACTCTTCAGCTTCCAGATCAAATTCAGTAGCAAATGCATCAGATCTTCCTTGTCTTTTAACAGCTCCACTTGTGGCTTCAATATAGATAACATCTCCAACTTCTACTTTCTCTTTTTGAAGTGCCTCATAAATGCTAGGATCAAGTTTCAATTGTTTACTACCTTTGGCTGTTCTCAACCCAATAATGACATGACTGACGGTTTTGCCATAACCTAAGATGGTAAAACTTACAGTGAATATTTAAAATTCTGAAAATGATTTTTTAAATATATGGAACAAGTCTTTTTGAAAAATACTGAAAAATATGAACAGATTTCTCACTTGTCAACTGTATTCTCTCGTTCTTTCATATCCAGTGTATATATACAGTATCATTTTTTCCTTTAAAGGGCAGACAATTGAAAGCTTTACATGCTAAATGCAAAATATTCCATGATTCACAAACAGTTAAAAATAAAGTGGAAATTATAAATTTTTGACATCCTCTGTAATTATTATTTCAAATGATATTCACATAAAATCCCAAAAAACAGCCATGATAAAATTAATATGTATCACCTATTTGAAATTTTTTTTGACCTGTTGCAGAATCAAAATATCACAAATAAAATTTCTATGAACATTTTCGAAGGAGCTACCACATTTTAACTCAACTTTACGAAAAGTTTCAATTATTCACATACAAATGAAAGATATAACAATGTTAAATTCGTACATATTTGTCCAAAATGAGGAGGACCAGCATGGGAAAATAAAAAACAGTATGACATTTTGAAATTTACTCTTTAAATGAACATGTAGCATCATGTTAGGTTAACTTAGATCAGGTGATTATAAAGTTTTGTGATGGTTTTCTCAAAGAAACTTCAGATTAAAAATCTGTATAAAAATCTGGCACAGCTTGAACAGGGACAATTATAGTTTTTTGTTATCTTCTTAAATAACTTCAGAAAAAAAATATAAGAATTAGTATATTCCATCTAAAGCCACAAAGAACCCTCTCAAATTGCAGTGGAGGGTTGAAGAGATCCACTCACTTTAGATTTTCTTACATATTCCATCTATTTGAATGTGCATTCCTTGCTATCTAAATCACAATCTTTTCTCATGTTCCTAGCCCTTTTAAAAATATTATATATGTCTCTGATTCTAATTATATTAAATTATCATCCATCATGAAAATAAAGTCTCTTTTTAAGAGATCTTATTGCCAAAAATGAATCCCGAAAAAATAATTTATTATCCATAAAATCCATAAAAAGTATCACCATAAAATTATTTGATTTTATAACTGAAAAAATCCATTGAATGGGCGGGGGGAAACATTTGTATGTCTTGAGTTTTCTATTTGAAATCCAGGTTTGTAACAATATACTGAATTTTGAAATTATTCCATACTGCTACACCATCAACCAAAACAATTTCTCAAATTATTTATTTTATAAAAAATATATTTTACCTCCTGAAGGATTTTCTGTTTCAACTGGTGTTAGCTCGCTAACTTCTCCTTCATAAACCTCTTTAGTTTCTCTAATCCGTAACCCAATCGCTCTCCTGAAGTTTTCCATAAGGACTTCGGTTTTCTTAATTTCTGAACTGTAAACTTCAGAACCTACCATTGGACAGAAAGGAACTTTATTTCCAAGTTCCTGTGCAATGGCCAAAGCTATAGCAGTTTTGCCTGTTCCTGGTGGTCCGGCTAGGAGCACTGCTCTACCAGCCATTTTTTTACTTTTTATCATGTCCACTACTACTCCTGCTGCCTACAATAAAATACAAATGAAAAACCTTTGAAAAAAAAACCGTAATCCTAACCTCTCTTGCTTGTTCTTGGCCGACCAAACCTGCTGCTGATTGTATGGCAAATCCTGATTCATCCAATCCTAAACCCTTTATATGACTGTGAGCACTAATTCTCTGGGTTTTAACTGTACTTTTAACTTCTTCCACCTTCATTTTAAAAAAATAATATTTTTCACTGGTACTATTAACCTGAAAATTAAATATTCGAGATTGTAATATGGCTATTCAAAACTATTATTATAAGAGTGGCAGTTTTACTACTTACACAATGTGACAATATATCTATCAAAAATGATATTACACTGGATTTGTTTGATCAATTTTCAAAATGTATATAACCATTCTTCTATTTTTAACGCTAATCGCCGGTAAACAAATGGTAAATTGACAGTTGACAAAAATATCACAGAACAGACAAGCTGAGTTTTTTATGTGACTTTTTGATCTTTTGAAAGATTTTCACGTGGCTTCTTATCAAGTATTGGAAACTCTTAAAATGTTTTTCGAATTTGCATCTGAGTAGACACTTATCGAGCATACAGGCAATGCCAGAACTTCTGACGTCGTTGACAGGTTATTATTATTCCAGATCTAGTAATCTCTTGTCGCATTGCCTTATCCATGATCCTATCCTAAATTTTCTCAGTTTGATTACTTGCAAATAATACCTTTTGTTTACGAATCATGTTCTTTTGTTCACGTGAAAAAAATATTTGTGAATAAAACCCATTTGGTATCTGAAAACCTTCTAAAAGAAAGAATCTCTAGGTTATAGATACCGTTACGTTATAAAAATATTGTATACTGTAAGATGCATAGAAAAAAAAATTTATTCAAAAACTAACTCTGAACCTACGGCATTCTAAATAAAAAAATACCTAATAAAGAGGAAGAAGTCTAAAACGTTAGAAAGTTTAGCCCTCTTGAATGACGAGATACAATAAAATTCAGCATTCCATTCACAAGGGTGCTGAATACACTTCAAGTGTTACTACTTGACTATATCAAGTTGGCACTTCAATTTTCAATGTTGTTTACATTTGAGAATGAATTGATATTAGCTGAAAGATTGTTTTTATATTGTGGTCCATAAATTTAAGAACCGAATGAAATACGCGCGACAGATTTCGATTCTTGCACCATTTATCAACATGTGTACGAGGTTGACTCAATCTCATTTGTCGCGTTGAGAGTTATTGACAAATGCAGGGTTTCTATGCATCTTGGTAGAGTCATATAGCTTCTAAAGACAGGCATTGAGTGAACTGAGTTGCTTTACTGAAATCATCAATCTGTAAATATTATACTAAAATAATTGTAATTATCTAGGAAGAATAAGTTGAAGGCCCTCTTTGAATGAATGAATAAATCAAAACAAAAAGTAAGTAGAAGAATTCATAAGTGATCTAAGGCAGTAAAATTGAAAGAAAATATACAAATTATCACAAAAACAACAGAAATGAAATAATAATGTTCACTATAATAATATATAATTTCAGTTGGGTCACAATTTTCAATCTCTTTAAAATAATTCAAGTATGTGAATCCACAAAAGATGCTATATCAAATTTTCCCCCAAAAATCTTTTCTATCTCTCACCAATCTCGTGTAGCCATTTGGATAGAAGATGACATAACGAAACGTTATTGGCTGTACCGTACAGACCCCCAATGCATCAATTAAATTTTTGCGGCGTGGTTCAATATGATTGGTCGAAAATGTCCATACATAGAATGAACCTTTCAATTTTGACAATCGAAGTTGTCAAGATCTGCGAGTTGCGAGTTGTACTGTAAACGTAGTGGAAAAATCTTGAAGTTTACCGGCTTCGATAGTCTTTTACATGCGTTTGAAATCCTAAAAATAAAGTAGTTGAAATGAAGCAGCTATTCTTCTTAATTATTTCATTTTTTGTCCTCATAGGTAAGTTCGAAAAAAATGTTCTGAAAACTTAAAAAAACATTGTACATTTTTGTAGGATGTACTACTACAAAAGCTGAAGATCTTGGAGAAGGAAGTGTTGAAGAAGTTGAACTTGATCTAGGAGCAAGCCGAGAAGGATCAAGAACTGGTAATATTATTCATTATCTAATCTTTGCATAGTTCATAAGGTGTTCTTCAATAATAATGTTTTTTCTCTTATGGAAATACAATCGTCTGTCTGATCTATCCATGTCTGTTAGTGACATTTGATACCACCCATATCTAAAAAACAATATGCTTTGATCGAATATTTTATCCATATACCTACTTTCATAAATTTACTCTTGATTTTCCGTAATTGGTTGACCACTCCTCTCACATGGTGCAAGAACTTTGAGCTTATCAAGGTACTTCTCAAATATATTATTTTTTTCTTTTAGTGTTAAATTATTATTGTAAAATTTATCTGTGATGATTTCTGCTGAAAACAATACAAATGCATTTGTGCATAGAATAAATAATCAAAAGTCTTACGTATATTCAAAGGCTTTCCAATGCGTATATTTGACATTCCAGGAACATTTCTATTGACAAAACACAGTTTGAATGGTTTTTGTCTTTTCTTGGGTTTTTCAGCAATAACTTTCCTTTCATCCATGTTTTCTGTGCTTGTGTTTGATCAATACAAGTTTTCAGTAATTATAACCTTTACTTCTATACAGACTTTTATGTTCTCTTCAAAGTTAGATTTCATAGCTGATAGAATATTCTAAATATCAAATTTACCTTCTCAGTCTGATATAGTTTGGCCATATTTATTCTTTCAGGGATGAATGATTAGAATTATTTATCACAGTTATTCAACGGCCATATATTTATGTCTAAATTAAAATATTGGTATTTCATACTACTGAACTATTTGAATATATAGGTATATATTTCATGACACATCATGACAGTTGCTTTTTTGAAATCTGTTCAATTACATTGCCCATTAAGTTTATGAAAATTCTACGTGCCTCTCGATATTTCATTTTAAATAAACATCTTATTGTGCTTTTCTGAATGAAGTTGCTTGTATTACTGTTTGGACCACAAAACATGATCCCAAACTTTAGTGGTGCTTCAGAATTTGCAAAATACATCATTTTTAATGTTTCATCATTATTTTCAAAAGTATAAGCTATTTTATTCAATATTTAAGTGTTCATTTATGCTCTCAGAATTTTTGAATTTTTTTCTACTTTCATTTATGTAGTTGCAGAGTAACTAAACAGTATGTAGTGCATCAATTTTTTTGTCAAGGAAGGAAACGAGGAAGGAAGGAAACAAAATAATCCTAATTTTTTGGATATTTGAATATCGCAGATTATTTTCGTCATTTATAAAAGAATTTACTTGTTATGTTACTTCGGAAAATTTAAAACAATCAACTAACAGGTTATCAACAGAATACAGCAATCTTTCCAAAATATCATTCATAAAGAGTACAAATAAAATTGGGTTTTCTGTTTTAGGGAAAAGCAATATTGTCTATTTTAATATCAGATTTATCTGTTGTTCCACCACATGTAATTTTTAACCTTTGTTGCTCATATTTTGGATTGTTGTAAACTAATCTAATAAGTAATTTTATACATGGATGTGTAGATCATGCAAAGAAGTAACTTTCAGACACAAACTGGAAGAAAGCCCTCCTGAAACAGCTACTTTCATATAAACATTGAATTACACGAAAGAAAAAAATTCTTTCGAAACAAATACTTTTATATGAACACTGAATTATACAGAAGATACTTTTCTCTTCTCAGTTTGTTATGGAATAAAATCAGATTTCATTCACAGGAGTTTTACTTTTAAATGAATGGTAACAAATTGCACTTAAATGGAACACTTATCAAAAATTAATCACTCCTAAAAATATAACTCCTTCAATTCAAATTAATCTAATGCAATGGGGAATGTTCCTCAATTTGGATTATTACAGCAAATGCAAGTTTGAACAAAATAAAGTTGAGTTTAATTCATGAGTTTTTCAAATTCACTTCGAAAAGTATTCAAATTGATGTTTCAAATGTTGGGTTTTAATTTTTAAAGGGATTTGTTTCTAATTCACATATTTCAACATCGCCTATATCAAGTTGAAATAATTTATACGTACCTACTTTATTCTATTTTATTCTACTTTAAAAAAGGAAAATTATCTTTATAAATCAACAATTAAGGCAAAATATAAATTATAGTTCAATACCACCTCCACAAGCCACATAAACAACAGTTGTTTTGTTATTTATTTATATAGAGGAAGATAGGTTAGGTGCACAAAATGTCATATGTAACAGAATGTCTCGGAACTCGGAACATAAGTTAACAGAACAGCACGCCTCTGAAATATGTCATCTTTGTCTCGTACAGGTAACAGATTCATTGATCTTTATTAGCTATAACCGATGTTGCCAAATGGTGAAATAGAAACCAATCCCTTCAAATGATGAATGCATTATTTCAATCCTCTTTTTTAAGTATTTAAAGAATTTTTTAAAGAAAAAGGTTGAAATGATAAGTTTAAAATGCGTTGTTTTAGAGCTCTTTTATGAAAACTACTTGATTTTCGTAAGACATTTTAATTCTATGTTCCATTATCATCAAACATGGGTACATTTTTTGGGATATTTATACCAACAAAAAATATATTTACAGATGATGAAGTTGTCAAAAGGGAAGAAGAAGCAATCAAATTGGATGGCCTCAACGTAGCACAGCTCCGAGAGCTTAGAGAAAAATCGGAAAAGTTTGCTTTCCAAACGGAAGTAAACAGAATGATGAAACTCATTATTAATTCCCTTTATAGAAATAAAGAGGTATGTATGATTCGTTTAACAATGCTTTAAAAAAATAATCTCAACATTGAATACCTTCGTTTCAGATATTTTTGAGGGAATTGATCTCAAATGCCTCTGACGCACTGGATAAAATACGAATGCTTTCACTTACTGACAAAGAGGTTCTCAATTCTCAGCCTGAAATGAACATAAGAATAAAAGCAGATAAAGAGTCAGGCATGCTACATATAACTGATACTGGCATAGGAATGACAAAGGAAGATCTGATAAACAATCTTGGTACTATAGCAAAATCAGGAACCGCCGAATTTCTGGCTAAAATGCAAACTTCTGAAACCAGTCAGGATATGAATGATATGATTGGACAGTTTGGTGTTGGATTCTACTCTGCTTTCTTGGTTGCCGATAGAGTTACTGTCACTTCTAAACATAATGATGATAAGCAGTACATTTGGGAATCTGATTCTGCAAGTTTTAGCATTATTGAAGATCCAAGAGGAGACTCCTTGAAAAGAGGTACTACTATCAGCCTAGAACTAAAGCCGGAAGCTAAAGACTTCCTAGAACATGAAACCATTCGTAATTTGGTTAAGAAATATTCGCAATTTATCAATTTTCCTATCTATTTGTGGACCAGTCACACTGAAACATCTGAAGAACCTTTAGATGAAGATGTCGAAGACAAGCCAGGGCCTTCTGATGAGGAAGATGCAGCAGTTGAAGAAGAAAAGGAAGAAGAGAAACCAAAGTCCAAGAAGGTAGAAAAGACCGTTTGGGATTGGGAATTGCTCAATGACAGCAAACCATTGTGGACAAGAAAACCCTCTGAAGTAGATGATAAGGAGTATGATGAGTTTTACAGGGCTCTAACTAAAGACACCAAGGAACCTTTGACTAAAATTCATTTTGTTGCAGAAGGTGAAGTCACCTTCAAAGCACTATTGTTTGTCCCTACAGTTCAGCCTTCAGAAAGTTTCAATAGGTAAATAATAATATAAGTGAATTTCAAGATTAAAGTTAGTTAATGTTTGACAATAAAACATTTTTTTTTCCAGGTATGGAACAAAAACTGACAACATTAAGCTATATGTTCGTAGAGTATTCATTACTGATGAATTCAATGACATGATGCCTTCGTACCTGAATTTCATTAGAGGAATTGTTGATTCAGACGATTTACCTTTGAATGTTTCTCGTGAAACTCTTCAACAGCACAAACTGATTAAGGTTATCAAAAAGAAACTAGTAAGAAAAGTTTTGGACATGCTCAAGAAACTACCTGAAGAGGAATATGAGAAGTTCTGGAAAGAGTTTTCCACCAACATCAAGCTGGGAACTATTGAAGATCCTGCTAATCGAACTAGACTGGCTAAATTGTTGAGATTCATCTCATCTACCGGAGGTCAGTTGACTGGCCTTGCAGAGTATGTCAGTAGAATGAAGCCGAAACAAGATACTATATTCTACATTGCGGGGGCTTCAAAGGAAGAGGTGGAGAAGTCACCATTCATTGAAAGATTACTCCGTAAAGGATATGAAGTGCTCTATCTAACCGAAGCTGTTGATGAATATGCCATTTCAGCTATTCCTGAATTTGAAGGAAAAAAATTCCAGAATGTGGCCAAAGAAGGTTTCAGTTTATCTGAGATTGAGGGAGACAAGGAGAATTTGGAGCAACTGAAGTCTACTTTCGAACCTCTAAATAAATGGTTGCATGACGATGCTCTGAAGGACCAGATTGCCAAAGCAGTAGTTTCTGAAAGGTAAAAATGATAATGGTGAAATAAGAGTTTAAATGAAACTTTACTCAATATAAAACTGCCGTACTGGTAAATTTGAAGATTGAAAATTTCAATATAATAATAACTATGTGAGTTTACATGAGATTTGTCAGAACTGATAAGAAAGATAATGTTTCTAGTAGAGAAATATATATCACATACTGCTTGCATAAGAAGTATTTTGCCAAAATGGATATTGGGGCAAAGCCGGACATGCTATTTTTTTAAAATTCTTGTGTGTTGTTGCAAATTTATTAGAAATTAATTCAAAACTTGAAATATCACTCAACATTGACAATTTTTTCATATTCTGCCTACTTTCTTGCACTTGCACTTTCTCTGCACTTGCAATTTCAGTCAATAGTATAAAATATGAGACTATAAACACATCTAGATTTACTTCTGCAATTGTATACCACATGAAGTAAATCGTAGAATGAACATTTTCTTCAAATTGTACAAAATTTTCCACTTTTAGCGTTTTGAAGTGGTTAACGTGATTTCATTGACCATTTGAATGTTTAAAATATCTCATATCAGATTTCAACCTCAAATGCATATCTTTTTGTTCCCTGATTAAGGATATAATAGGCTTTCACATACTTCAGTGGTCTATTCATAGACTGCGAAGACGAAGGTAGTATCTCCAAGTTAACACATACCACTGAAGATTTCACCCAAAATTATAGACGTATTTTGTTGTCTCCAATTGTACTAGTTTTAGAATAATAAAAGTATTTGTGAGATGTATTTCAAAAACCACTTTCTAGACAATACCAGAACTAACAGCGGTTTTTGGTTCTTGTCAGTATGGGTCAGATACCTGAAAAATGGTCACTTGATAAGTAACCTTGAAATGACTTTTGTACAACAAAATGAATGCTTCACTATTGTAATATTGTTTGTGTCAAAAATAATTGTATAGTTATGAAAATAAGAGACAAGAGCACTGTTTGAAGTGATGTGTCACTATCAATATTGCAACAACAAAATAATTTTGTTATACTCTGATACTTGAGTGCCTAGTTTTCAGGAAATTGGGTACCATGTATGGTTTTTCAGTAATACTGCATTATTGGTGATTTTCAAAACAAAAAACTAAATTTCCAGTAACTGTTGCAACACACGCCTTAACCAAACTTCATCTATAACCTAACCTCAACAGTGAAGTGCAGTGAATGCAACTAAAACTAAAAAAAAAAAAACATTGCTAGTAGAATTTTTATTGAAACTAAATCTAACCTATAAACTAACCTAACATTCCCCAGGTTTTTTGCATGCTAAAAATTTCAGTATTTAGAATTGAAACTATATTCATAGAGAGTTTTAATTTGTAAATCTTGAAAAGCATATCAAATTTAGAAACTTATAAACCACCTATCATTATTTCTACATAAATCATGGGTGTCGCCTTTTTCTGTGAGTAAATGTAAATGAATTTTCGGTGAATTTTCATTTTTAAAATAAGTTACTACTAATCTTATCATGATAATTGCATTAGAAAGTGGTTGAATGTAATTGAATATTGCGATTGAAATATTTCAAAATTAAATTTTTCAAGGTTGAGCGAATCTCCATGTGCTCTAGTTGCCAGCAGATATGGATGGACTGGTAACATGGAAAGATTGGCCGTATCCAACGCCCACCAAAAATCAGATGATCCCCAACGCACTTACTACTTAAGTCAGAAGAAGACATTAGAAATCAATCCGCGTCACCCATTGATGAAGGAGCTGCTCAAAAGGGTAAATGATGATCCTAGTGATCCCATTGCAAAAAATATGGCTAAGGTGATGTTCCAAACAGCCACCTTGAGATCTGGATATATGCTAAGAGAAACTGCAGATTTTGCACATTCCATTGAAACTATGATGAGGAAATCGCTGGGTATACCCATCAATGAGCAGGTGGAGGAGGAGGAAGATATTCCTGAAGATGGAATTCCAGAGGAAGAGAATTTTGATGCAGATGCGAAAGATGATGAACATGACGAATTGTAATTATAAATTTTTTTTTGAGTGTCTGTGTGTATGTATGATGGAATTATATTTGATTGTTTTGTACAATCCTGAAAGACTGTACTCCTAATTTTGTATTTTTGTTTTAATAAAAATATATTTATTATATATATTATTTGATATTTTTAATCTTTTGACATTTATTCTTTCTTGATAAATTATGAATATCTTAAGGTATATGGCTGGCTCAATCACCAAACTTTTACTTTGAGAAAGTTGTATAATGTGAATCAATGGGAACGTCCATATACAATATAATATGTTATTTCAAAGGGCAGTGTAATAACACATCAATTTATTTACATTATGACGACTTTTTCGAAATTCAAAGATGAAAAGTTGGGTGTATGAATCAGACATTAATGAATAATATTTGAATTAATATGGATAGCACACCTTTTACCAAATTATGTCACTGAAGCTGTTTGGTGTTGAAACATGGTAAACAAGTCCATCAAGTTTAAAAGAGTAGTTAATACTGTTTTGCTCAACTGATATATGGAAAACAATTTCAATTATTTCCACCTTCAAGTAGATTCACTGCAGTGATAAAAAATTTGGGGAATTTCGGTTCTAAGAACTGATGTTAAATATGAATGAAAACTCATCTTAAATCTTTATTCCAAAAAAAGGAAAGAATAACAAAAAAAAAAGGAAAGAATAACAAAATCACTAGAAAAAGCTTCGCAAGGCCCCCATCACAGATTCCCAGAATGCTGAAAAAAAAGTTCATATTATTAAATATATTTAGATGTACAGAAGATCTAGTCGTGGCCTTCCACATGAGTAATGTGTGTAGATTTTATCACAATATAAACATGGTATCCTATGTACCAGCAATGGGTTAATGTTGAATGTTGAAATGCAAGCACACGTTAATAATGAGAACGGTCAAATAGGTTTACAATCTAAGCATTTTTAACAGCAAATTATGACAATGAAAACTGCATGAGATTTGTTTGTTATCGTGATGGCTAGAATTTTTTCCTTGTTGAACAAGATCCTGTACAGTTATTATGCCTAAAAGCTGAAGAACAAACGGTGGAACAATCGACATACAGGGTGTTTCAAATTCGATCTCGGAAACTGTGAGAGATACGACGATGTTTAAATTGAGGCAAAGTTGCGCATTTACCTGACTAACAATATGCAGCAAAATTGCGCATTTACCTGACTAACAATATGCCGTTGAATAAGTTCTGAAATTATTAAAAAGGACACAATGTCTAACTTACCTCATACATACCTCTTTTATCAAATTTTCTTTAGTTTCCTGGTCCATTCTGTCTTCGTATTTTTTCTTCGGCTTTTCAAACGAACCAAACTCGGTGATTCAATAACTTGAACATAGTTCGATGTGGTTGTCGTCTTTCAGGATACAAGTTAAAATACATTTCCGATGTCCTAACACTGTTTCTATCGTATTTGCAATAAATTTGTATCATACCTCTTTTTTCTTCATTCGTGAAAGCCATTTTTCGCCCAAAATTCAATGACTTGTACAATAGCAAAATGTCATTGAGTGTAACAAGTTGGAAGTCAAATTTAGAAACATCAAAGTCAAAGCCTATTATGATAATTATTTTTTTCAATATCTCCAATTTTTCGAAAAACTTATGATACATCATTGAAAAGGTTTAACTTGGTTCTATTCAAAACAGAAAGAATATAATGTAGCGCCTATAAGAAAAAATAAAGTTGATGGTGGTGACCGAAAGACGAAACGTCGGATAGCAAATCTGAAAACATCATTATGTAGCAGGGAAAAAGTGGCAATGTGGAAGTGCAATTTATTTTCGAATCTTGAAAAATGAAGTCCGAAAAAAGTAAAAACTATTTTCCGAAATATCTGTTTTTTTCCGGATATACTCGAAATTTCAGAACTTTCTCAACGGCATATTGTTAGTCAGGAAAATGCGCAACTTTGCCCCAATTTTAACCATCTTCGTATCTCTCATAGTTTCCGAGATCCCAATGGTGAGGATCAAATTTGAAACACCCTGGGAGTTACGTTGAGCTTCCATTATAGAAGTTCGAGATGAAAGAGTGGAGTTATCAAAAATATTTTCTATGAAATTCCATCAGAGAAGTAGTTTCAAAACTATATAAGACTAAATCATCGGCATAGAGCATTGCTTTAACTGGTAGTTGACCCATCACAAACGGTACGTGGGCGTCAGCTCCCATGCGATTTTTGAACGTATTGGAAAACTCGGAAGGTTTGTCTCTCACGATTAGAATGATCGACAGAAATTGTCACGTTTTGAGATCTGTTCTTCTTTGCTTTTGCACAACGTGTGATGAAAAGTGGATCTGTACGACAACAAGAGACGATCAGGACAGTGGTGAATACCCACCAAAACAAGACCATAGTCGTCAGCGGCTGGTGTGATTCACTATAACTCTGCACAGCAGAGTCCTATTGTGAGAAAATTGACGAAATGTACTGAAAATTGCGTCAGCAGCAGCCGGTACTGGTCAACAGAAGATGTCCAATCCTGGTCCACGACAACGCCCGTCTGCACCTTTCAGAAATCACTGTCCGAAAATTAAACAAATTGAGCGTCGAAATTTTGCCTCACCCACCATACTTCTCAGACTCTCAAATGACCACCATAAGAGTATCGACATCCTGACGAGGGAAAATGGCGACAAAGCCGCCAACCTCCAGGAGAGTGCTGAGATTCTTATGGAAACTCACTTCCCAGGTTCTGTCTTTCCTGGAACTGACGAACTGGACGGATGTACCAACAACACCCTCACAATACGACTGGCAATCTGCTAATGCAGTAATTGATGAGGACAAAATAAGATGGGCTATATCGGGCTTTTCCCCCTTCAAGTCACCAGGACCTAACGGTATAAGACCAGCCCTACTTCAGCGGGGACTGGACACTCTTATGCCGCATCTGGTTGAAATATTCAGAGCCTCTCTAGCTCTGAGGTATATTCCCAGTAAGTGGAGAGAAGTAAGAGTAGTATTTATACCCAAACCAGGTAGAATGGACTACACCCTACCAAAAGCATTCCGACCAATTAGTCTCACATCGTTTTTCTTAAAAACCATGGAGAGGCTATGTGAGCGGTACATAAGACATGAAGTACTAGTTCATAACCCACTTCATCCAAATCAGCATGCATATACTCCGGGAAGGTCTACTGATTCGGCACTTCACCATGTGCATGGCAGAATCGAGATATCATTGGACAACAAAGAATCCACCCTGGGTATATTCATAGATATCGAGGGAGCGTTTGATAAAACAACCCTTCCAACAATTACCCAGAAACTACACTCCAGGAATGTACCCCTGGCAGTAGAAGAATGGATGCTCAAGATGCTCTCTAGTAAAACAATAAGTATTAATGTAGAAGACATCACAGTGAAATGACTGGTCATGAGGGGATGTCCACAGGCAGGGGTCTTATCACCCCTTCTCTGGAACATAGTTCTGGATACCCTGATTAATCACCTTAACAAAAATGGATTATACTCAATTGCATAGGCAGATGACATAGTTATCTTGCAGACCGGCAAATTTGTGAACACACTGTGCGATAGAGCACAGGATGGGCTCAAATTAACAGAAACATGGTGTAAGGAACACTCACTGTCGATCAATCCCAAGAAGACTGAGATGGTCCTTTTCACCAGGAAAAGAAGTTTAACGGGCTTAAAACCTCCCGAAATATTCAAAGGAAAACTAAACTTCTCTGAAGAGGTGAAATACCTTGGTACTATCCTCGACAGGAAGCTAACATGGAACTCTCATCTACAGAGTAGAGCAAAAAGAGCATACGTGGCTTATTAGGAATGTCGGAGGACAGTGGGACGCTCATGGGGTCTTTCACCCCGTGTGGTCACCTGGGTCTACACTGCAATAATAAGATCTATGTTAACGTATGGAGTCATTGCATGGGGACCGAAAGTTCTACAAGCAACGGCCATCAAAAAATTATATCAAATACAGCGACAAACATCACAGGAGCCATGAGAAAAACACTAACCGCGGCAATGGAATTATTCACGGGTCTGAACCCTCTGGATCTGTACGTTAAGGAGGTTGCGTTAATGGCCAAGGTACGATTGCGCACGGCTGGTGTAAACCTCGAAGTAGGAATGTGTCATCCTGTCCTTTCCTTCCTGGAAAGGACAGGATGGACGATGAACTAGGAGGACAACTCCTCGGGAGGTTGTACACTCACCCTCCCTACTCTACAGATACAGAGAGAATTAAACAAATTGAGCGTCGAAATTTTGCCCCACCCACCATACTTCTCAGACCTTCGTCTCTAGTTCATCGAATCCCGATCACCTAATTTTTATGCCGAAGGAATGAATCGACTTGTGTTACGTTGGCAAAAGTGCACTGATTCAAATTGCGCTTATTTCGATTAAATTGAATAAGTATTCACTGAGATATTACAGTTTACAGTAGACTCATAAAAACGGGCAAAACTTTCGAAACAACTTTATAGTAATGACATGATGCTAGTATATTATTATGACAAATTATAGGTACTAATGTTAATATAACAATATATGTATATTATATAACATATAATATATAACATATGTGCATAGTGTATCACTTGTATATTTCAAATATTTGAGGATTGTTTGTTTGATCTACCTAAGAAAATCATTTTAATGAATTTATGGATTCATAGGTAATTATACTTACATAATTCCGTATCTCTTTCATAAACATTTTTCTTGGGCGTGAACGTGTCTGAGGGGAAGAAATTATCCAACAGATTCTGAAAAATGAAGGAGGAAGGATTTTTTTTAATTCATCGATCTAAAAAACATTACAGTTTTCATGAAAAGGAGTTTGAATCAAGTATAAGTTCAATATTTTGAATTTTATATGTACCTATATACAAGAAAAACAAATAAAAATTGCAATAATAGCTATACCTATACACCAATAGGAAATCAATGATTTCCAATAAGGAACATATCCTTTCACTAAGTCAAAAAAAGGAACGGAGGACTTTATCACAATGTACCTGTAATTGTGTTTTATTTTCTCTTTCATTTCCTGATATTAATGATGAAAGCAAGCAGCTTGAGAATATTCCAGATATAATTGACTATGTTATTGGCTAGGAAAAACATATAGTATTCTCATGAGCGTTTACCAACGAGTCCTAAGTAATTCGTGAGATGGTTTCATTGACAGTCAAATGAAATGTGGTAGATTGTTTCTTATGTATATTTGTTAAAAGTTGAACAAATTTATCGCGTTTATGCTGTATGTGGAGCCATTCAGTGTGAATTTAATAGCATAGTAATTATTGCACATTTTCAACTGAGCATTTGAGCAATTGAGCAACTTTGAAATGAATGAAGTTCGAACTGTAAGTGGACTCTCACTTCCAAGACAAACCAGTGATGTCGAATACCTCAGTAGAGTCTACCCGTACATCAAAGAAGCACCTGTATAGTCGAAGTACCTAACCAATATTGTGCATACTTATAAGTTGTCGGCACTCTCAAAGGCCAAAATGTACTAGTACTAATAGTAATAACGAGTGTGATAACAACGCAGACTTTTTCCAGTGTAGTGATTCCTGTAGTGCGCGGTCCGGCTCCACATGGAACCAGAGCTTTAGAGGTCGACGTCCGGAAGTGACAGAGAACAAAAGGTCTTGTCAGTCTGATCCTGGGGTTCTATGAGATACCTGTCTCCCGATGTCCGATTGAAAACGAAATAAAGAAACATAACAATTCCAATAGCGATGGTGAACAATGCGTAAAAGAGATACCAGTGAATAAGATTGCATTTGAATATTGAAACACAGAGAGTATGTTTCAATGTATATAAGAATCTACATCTCAAGTTTGGTTTCAAAGGAAACAAACTATTACAAGCAACATGAACTTATGAACGCAAGACGCGATGTGATACAGGATTACCAAAACCTTTAGATGTTCATCTAATAAAATCATTGAAAAAAAAACAATATACGACTGTTACAAAAGCAATGAGATTTCTACAACTGAAATCATAAGGAAGAAATTGAATACTTCCGGCCATAACGTGAGCTGCTGTGACAAAACTCTTCAGAATTGGATAAAGAAACAAATAATAAACAAACGTCAAGCAGAAGAATAGACGAGAACAACAGCAAATTTTCTATTGGGACGAAACTTGGTATGACACTCAGGACACAGTTACGAAAGGATGGACTGATGGTTCGAGAATGTGTACGCCTAACATGCCTGCAAACAAAGGATCGCGACTAATCATTGTGTATTGCCGAGAAAGTAAAGGATGGGTTCCGAATTCTATATTCTACCTATACAGGGTGTACCATAAGTACGTTAAAATATTCATTCAAGTGACGTATTTCTGAGATAATTTTAAGAAAAAAAGTCTATATGAACTTGTGTCCGAAAATGCTTCGTTTCGGAGATACGGGGTGTTGAAATTGAATTTTTTGTTCGTTTTTTGAAAATACCTCTTGCAAAAAATAAGTTATTTGTACGAAATTCGGTACCCGGGGTTTTTTGACGTGGGAAATCATAATTTCGTATTGATTTTCATGTAACACCTAGAGGGCGCTGCGTACGCTGTCATTATTCATTTCACATTGCCCTAACTTTTTTGACAGTAAACTTATGGTACTTTTCATGAAAGAACCCAATTCCCACACCTTTTCCAAGTAAAAAAGGTACATCTCCTGAACAACTCTGGAGATGAGATATTTACAATTTTCTATATCGATGCATATTACTTAGCTCCTAGGGCGCTAAGTGAAGTTGCTGAGAACATTACAAAAATTAAGTATGTGGTGGATCTCGTCAAAATAAACAACTTCTTCCTATAAAATGTTTAACGAAGAATGATTCATTTTCGAAATACAGATTGTTTAAATTTTTCAAAACATGGTAGGTTTTTGTCACAAGGTTTTTGCAATTTTAGTTATTTTCATCAAACTTTATACGCAGTATACCCGTACAGACTTCTTCTAAACTGAGTATTATCGAACTGCACATTCAATCCGAAATAAAAAAAATTGTCAGCTTTAATTATTCAATTAGAAAGTGCTACATTTCGGAGTTTGTAAAAAAACAATTCGGAGAAGTACTATGTTATTTATTAGGAAAATAAACAAATAAAAATTGAACGAAACAACAACTGTTCAATGTGACGACCCCCAACAGTAATACAAGCTTCTGCTCTCCTCATCAAAGGATTCCGCACCCGTTGAAAAATACCCGGAGTGTTTCTTATCGTTTCGCAACAAGCTATGATGCGATCCCTCAACATTTCCTCGTTTTCAATGAGGCTAGCATAAACTAGTGATTTTAGGTGTCCCCAAAAGAAAAAATCGACAAGATTGAGGTCTGGTGACCTCGGGGGTCAATGCTCAGTGCCTCCTCTTCCTATCCATCGTTGGGGATATGCTACGTCAAAAAAGAGTGATTTCGGAGACCAATGGGAACATCTTCTATAAGTTTGGGGAAGCTCGTGTTCCAAAAAAGGTAGGTAAGCATCTCCATTCAAACGTAAGGGGAGAAAATAGGGCCCGATTAAATAATCCCCAATTATGCCTACCCATACGTTAAAAGAGAATATGTCTTGGAAATGAATGAGTTTGCGTTATCGCATGTGGGTTATCTCGCCAGATGTGGTTGTTATGGAAGTTCATGATTCCATTTCTTGAAAAATTAGCCTCATCTGCGAAGAGGATTTTCGATAAAATTTGCGGATGTTGTTCGACTTTTCTTTGAAGGCATTGAGTAAGTGCCTGGACACGCTGAATATGATAAGGATATAATTGCTGTTCCTTTAAAATTCTGTAAACTGTCATGTGACTCACATTTAAAGTTTGACTAATTTTTCTTGTACTTGTCTCTGGATGTTCACTAATTTCTTCGAGAACCGCCTCCTCCAATTGTACAGTTCTTGTAGTCCGTGGCCGTCCTACTGCAGAATTTGTTTCAAAGCTTCCAGATTCGGAAAGTCGCCGGAAAAGATACGCAAATGTCGCTGCACAAGGGGATACCTTTAGGGATACCTTTCCTGATAGATGCGTCTGGCCTGCTTGAATTTTCGTCAGCCAAGCCGTATGCAAAAACCATATCAGCCATTTCAGCATTCGTAAAGTCGGGCATGGTATCAAAAAATCACTTTATAAACTCCGAACTCTGAATTTGTCAATTAATAGTTAAAAATGTGACAGCGAACTTCTATTTTTATAAACAAACTTTCATAGCCTGCTCGATTTAATTAACTTAATTTGCAAGCGGAGAGTGACAAAAATTATTGAAATCAAATTTGGCTATAAAGTAATATGCATCGATATAGAAAATTGTAAATATCTTGAAAACGATCATCTTCAGCGTTGTTGAGGAGGTGTCCCTTTTTTACTTGGAAAAGGTGTGGGAATTAGGTTTTTTCATGAAAAGTACCAAAAGTTTAGTGTCAAAAAAGTTGAGACAATTTGAAATAAATAATGACAGCGTACGCAGTGTCCTCTAGATGTTACATGAAAATTAATACGAAATTATGATTTCTCACGTCAAAAAAACCCTGGATACCGAATTTCGTGCAAATAACGAAAAATAATTTTAATCTTTCATTGAATTAAAGTCTCAGATTAATGAAAGTTGAAAAGCTTTCTCATTACTGTCGCAGAAACCATGCAGTTCACCTTGTTTGTTTTCATACAGAACGATATCATAGCATGTAGGTAAACTTATTTCATAAATTTTCGTCAGTTCGTTTAGAAGTTGTTTCCATCTTGTGTTCATTTCCGTGGATAACTCATCTTCTTCGCCTATTCTCATTCCTGAATATTTCTGGCCAAATCAGACATAAGAAGAAATTAATATGGAAACGAAGAAATAGAAAATATTGACAGTTACATTAAAAAACATGTATTTGTCGAGTATTGAGAGAAACTATTTTTAAAAACATCCAGCGATTCTTGATCCAAAACACGGTTTCACGAAACTTCTATTACATAAAATTTGGATCTTGAAAATGAGAAGTGCTGTCAGAAAATGCAAAAGTTACCGGGTCAGTTAACGGAGTGTCGTCTTCAAAGTTCAGTCAGACCATTTACTATCACCGGAATGGACCTATTTGAACGTACGACCAATTCATCTAAAAATGGGAAATTCGTTAAATACAGAATCCGCTATCATGGAGATCAAAAGATTTATAAGTCGACGTGGATGTTCGAGAGAAATTTTGGGTTTTTTCCTTAAGAACATTACCTGAGAATTTATTCCACCAACATCTCCACATATGAGAGGAAGCTGGGAGAGATTGGTGAGGTCGGTAAAAAATGTTCTGAGCATTACGCTGAAAGAGGGATACCCCAAAGAAGAAGTGCATATTAGGTACTATGATTGTGGAAGCGGAAAATTTGATAAATAGCAGACATTTATTATACATTTCAAATGATCCTTTGGAACCCGAAAGCCTTATGCCGAATCATTTTTTAATGCACTGTTCAAATGGAGCTGCACCACCACTGGGAAAATTTGAGGAAGTCGAGAGAACAGTGGATAGTATCTCAAGCCTTAGCGGATATATTTTGGAAAAGATGGCGGAAGGAATATTTACTCACACTGAATAAATAAATAAAGTGGTATCAGAAGGGGATGAGTTAACAGAGGATGATGTGGTACTCGTCATTGACGACACATCACAAAGAAATATGTGGCCACTTGGGGAAATTGAAAATGTTTATAGGGAAAAAGATGATACGATTAGAGTTGTGAACGTCAAAACAAAATCAGGAACCTATAAACGGCCAATAACGAAATTTTGTAAATTGATTAGTGGTACAGATTCTTAACGAAAATGGATTGATGAATACCTACGCCAAATGCAGTGATTTTACTCGAGAGGGAAAATGTTGTTACTTCTATTTGTATCACTTAGTATGTTTAAATAATTTTTCATGTTTTGTTTATGAAAAAAGTCGATTCAGACATTGTTATAAAATAAAATATTAACTTGAAACGTTTGATTCCTGGTTTATTTCGTCTTTAAATCAGAGGAATTCACAGTAGGACTGACTAGTCCTAACAGTACCAGTAAAAATTCGTTCGCTCGATAATTCTATTAGATTCGCCATGGGCATGACAGTATATTTCAGATTGACTGAAATGAATCACATCCCTTCATAACAGTAGTCTAAGGAAATAAAGAGAACAACTTCAAAATTAAATAAATTTACCAGTTTCTTGGGAATTTCATCGATGATGTTGGCAGTAAATACAGGTAAACCTTTGGCTTTCAAGTTTTCTATGGCAAAGAGACTCCCTGCGGCTGGAAACTGACGTTTTTCTAGAGGCGTTAATGAATGTGATGAAGTAGTCACGAACAAAATGTCGAAATTAGGTCCACCCCACATTGCTGATGTAACATCTCGGGCAGGAAGAGCAATCACCTGGAGAAAAAAGAAAATATGCATCCATTTGATGTTAATACTTTGTGTATGTAAAAGTTAGACAAATGTTCTTGAAATGTGATGCGGTTTTTCTCAGGTTTCTGTTTTAGAAATCATTATTATATTTATTCTACATCTCTTTGATATCTACAAACAAATTAAGAACTTATTTTTTACTGTTTCCATCTGATAGTAGATGATATACAACATATTGAAGAAGATATGTCAATTGTCACGAAGATACTCATTAACTTGAATCATCTCCGTCTTGAGTGATCGTAATCTCTTTCATCTGATTGCTTTATTTAAATTGGCATTCAAAATGAGACATACAGAATACACTAAATTATTATATTAGGGTATGAATATATCAGTCAATGATGTACAAAGTGGTCCAAATTGGACACTGTTTGTTGTGACTAAGAGTCAAATTTTCTGTCAAACTTGATGGTGAAAATCGCATATCGATATCTATCAACGTTTCTGAAGAATCTGCATTTTTAAAAAGTTGATGTAATTTTTTTCCTGCCAAAAATTTCTTGTTTCTATGAAAAAATTCCCAGAGCACTTTTTTACGTAGAATTCAGTGGTGTAAAAAACTTATTTTTCAAATGAGATATCAATAATTATTGATGAAAAACTATTTTTTTAATGAGACAATCTGTATATTCCTGCATATTTGAATAGAGTTTAAAAGTATATTTCCACAAAAGTAGCACACTTGATGTTTTGCTAAAGTCATTTTTGAAATATAAAGCTTTCTGCATATTTGAATAGAGTTTAAAATTATATTTCCATAAAAGTAGCACACTTGATGTTTTGCTAGAGTCATCTTTGAAATATAAAGCTTTCAAGTTTTTTCATGTAGACTTTGAAACGCACACTTTGATCAAGCAATCTTGCAAATCTTTACTGGCAGCTGTCAAATTTTGATTTAAGCGGTAGAAACGATCTTCTTCTATTAGCGATTTTTGTTCAATTCTTAAACACATTCACAATGAAGTATGAGAATTATGAAAAATGAGATATGGTAGTCTGTTTCTAATAGTGATAAGGAGTTAGAAAAAATAGTCGTTTCAGGAGCTGTTGAAATCAATCCCTAAACGTCAGCGCCAAATTTGAAAATATCAACAGGCCTACCAAGAACTAACGTTAGGAGGATTTCGAAAAAAAAAAAACACCAGAAGAGTTCATCCACTGAGGGCAGGAGATTTTGAACGCCGCATGGATTTTTGCCAGTGGTTCCTGGAAAGTTTTAACCAAGTGCGTGATTTTTCGTTAAATTGTATTTGAACAGACGAAGCATATGTGAGCAGAGATATTTATAAATTTTGAGGCAAAATATTGAACTCCTTATGATGAGTTGACACTAATGGAGCTCAGAAAAATATATTTTCAACAAGACGGGGCTTTGCCTCACAACACTGCAATTGTCACCAATCTTTTAGCTTCAAATTTTGGTAATAATTGGATAGCCAACCAACGACCCAACCGTTGGCCGGCCAGGTCACCGGACCTTAGACCTAACGCCTTGGACTTTTACCTCTGGGGTGGGTTGAAAGATCTTATTTTTAAATTGCTGATCAATTATAGATACCAATTGGAAGCGGCAGTGATGCAAAGTTTTGTTTCTCTCACTCCTATTGAACCAATTAATTTGGCAAAAAACGTTCAGAAAAGGTGTCGCCTATGTGTAGGTAAAGCTGGTAGACATTTCAAACACCTTTTGTGAAAAAATCTATTTCATTGTTTGTTCTTTATCATTATTATTATAATTGTTGAAGTTTTCATTCATCAGTAGTAAATTGTTATCAGTTTCATTGAAACTATGCTTTTTAATTACTGTTGCGAAAAGTTTTCTCAACATTTGATAGCTACTACTGAACAATTTCTTTCTGTTTTATAATCGCATCGTCCAAAAGCCTACTTGATCAAATTGTATGACTTGACGCTATTTTTTCTAAACCCGATAAATAATGAAAAACTATAAATATTATATTTGTATTGAACACATTTACAGTAATTAACTCATATTTTTAAAAAAAAAAAACATAAACTTAATGGTATTATCATGGATATATGAAAACTATAAAGATTCTAATTATATTTATATTGAATATAACAACTGTAATTAATCTGATCTTTTAAAAATATTGGAGTCGATGGTATTCCCTCTATATCGCTGTTTTCAGACATTTTGATAATATAGGTAGGTAATATGAAAACTGATTTTGACAAATGAAGCAATTAGTTACTCAGGTTAGAATCTAGGACAAACAAAGGAACAGGATTCTTGATTGAAAAATTATGGGTTTCTATTGGTTGATAATCTGTATCGTTATGAAAAATCTGTATCATAATGGATATCATTATGAAACGGATTATGGTCGTATAAGTGTATTGTTAGAGTACGGGTGTAGAAAAAAGAAACTATTTGAACTTGAAATGACTTTATGGCTTTGAAAACGAAAAAAGTTTGAATGGAATGTTGTAACAATAACTCAAAATTCACCTGTAAGATTTTTCCGGCAACGGGATTCACTTTAAGAACTGATCCACCTCCATACAGGCAAATATATAGATTGTCTTCATCGTCGATAGTCATTCCGTCCGGGTGTCCTGAATAAAAGAAAATTATGAATTGTTACAACTTGTAATAAATATAAATATATGAAACATTATTGAATTCTTGATGATTGGATTATGCAAGCTTCCAGTATTCATATAGTTCCTCAAAATGATTTCAGAAGGCAAAAGTCATGAAATTCGCATGAATGAGATTTGGATATATATATATATATATATATATATATATATATATATATATATATATATATATATATATATACAGTGTGACCCATTTAAAATGGAACCACCCCTGTAGAATGTGCATTTTTCAATCAATCTCAATTTTTTTTTATTGAAATATTAAGCATGAAAAACTGTATTTTGACACTAACTTTCACAATTTTAGTTTCATTTCCAAGACACTCTATGGTTTTTTTTGTTTGTCAAAAACGGCAAAAGTTTATTAGGCAATTTTTGTTTTCAAATTTGACTACACCACTGGATTCGTAGTCGTTATAAATCAAAACTGTCAAATTTTCATTAAAAAATATTTGTTAACAACGAAGTTACAACAACTTCAATTTTGGAAACAAAGTATTTGTTTGTAATTTTTATTCAGATTATAGACATATTTGAGATCTGACAACACTGTCATCACCAAGTAGAACACCAGTGAATTTGTACAGTGAAAATCCGAAGTCAACAGCTCAATGCGTTCTACAGTTATAACTCCTGAAAATATGGTAATGTGAGAGATTTGTGGTGCAAGCGTTTTGTAATAGAAATCTGACTACGCCACTGGATTTGTGGATAATATTCCCTTAAAATCATTCATTTGAGTGTAGGTTACGAGAAGTGTATTCTAGAATAACAGAAAATTAAAAATTCATTTTCAAGTTATGCAGTACTTAGTACATTCTTCCGCATAGCCGCTAAAATCAAATTGATTTAAAGCATGGAAATCATTTATTCAATAATAAAACAGAGAGCAGGACAAAAATTGTTCCCTGTAAATTCTTCATAACTCAGCTAAAACCATCTTTTAGAGGAGATATCAATAATTTGAGGAAGCTGAACTCATTATGCAAAGGTTTTATAATAAATCAACAGTAGGCTGTGATTTTGACAGTTAATCATAAATAAAATAATAGTTGTTAGTTACGTGCATTTAATAATGGCTTTGCAATTATCATTAGAAGAAAGAATTGAAATTGTGAGAATTTCTGGGGACAATTATCATAGTGAAAGAGAAGCAGCTAGGATATTTAATCACAGACATCCAAATCGACTTCCCATTGACAGAAGCACCGTCAGTAAAATTAACAAAACATTTAAAGAAACCGGTGCAGTCAGCAAACATATTTTAAAAAATAATCACCGAAGAAGAAATTTAAACGAAGGTGCTGTTTTAGATTATTTTAGAAACCACCCAAACAGAAGGTTACGAGTCGCCAGTTTGGATTTAAACTTACCGAGAGAGACTATTCGACGATGTCTTAAACAAAACAAAATGAGAGCATTTAAACCTAAATTTCTTCACTCTTTAAAGGCAGGTGATGAAGTGAAACGTATGGAATTTTGTTTGTGGGCACAAGGCGAGTCCCTGAATACAAGAAATTTTTTAAACTGCATAATGTTTAGTGATGAAGCTTCTTTCAGCACCAATGGGGTAGTTTCATCGCAAAATGCTCGGTATTGGGCTACGGAAAATCCGCACTGGATCATAAATTGTAAAAGTCAATATTCCGAAAAAGTTAACGTTTGGTGTGGTATAGTAAAAAATAGAATAATAGGTCCATATTTTTTTGATGGAAACATAAACGGGCAAAATTTTTTGGAATTTCTAAATAACCAATTATCGGACGAAATAGATGAAATGCCTCTTGCGGAACAAGTAAATTTATATTTTCAGCTCGACGGCTGTTCCGTGCACAATTCGAGGATTGTTAAAGAGTGGCTAAATAACCAGTTTCCAAATCATTGGATAGGACGAGGTAGTGACTTAATTGAATGGCCACCTAGATCGCCTGATCTAACAATATTAGACTTTTTTCTGTGGGGTATTCTGACACAAAAAGTATACAGAACAAGACCAACGAATCGAGCTGAACTCATGCAAAGGATACGACAAGCTTGTGCCGAAATTACAGTTCAACAAATAAGAAATAGTGTAAACAATATTCGGAAGAGATACGATAAATGTATTGAACTTAATGGAGGTTTGGTAGAAGCCACAAAAATTTGAATGTTTAGTTTTAAATCAATGTTTATTTTAGTATCAGTTTTTTCTTAATGGCAATTAATTGTTGAATAAATACTTTGAAACTTGTTTGTATACATTTTGTTTTCATCAGCTATAGAAGAAGGTAGAGTAAGTTCAGAATCTCATAAAATGTGATTTTCCAGGTGCGCTGTTACAAAAGTACTATTATTTATTATTGGGAAACTTCCAAAAAGCTTACAAGTATGACCATTAATACTTCAAGATTCTATCAAGATTTGGTAAAAGCGCAATTGGGAGATCCCATGACATGAGATTCTGAACTTGGTCTACTACTGCGTAACTTGAAAATGAACTTTTAATTTTCTGTTATTCAATTATTCAATTTTTATTTTAATTTTCACTTCTCGTAACCTACACTCAAATGAATGATTTTAAGGGAATATTATCCACAAATCCAGTGGCGTAGTCAGATTTTTATTACAAAACGCTTGCACCACAAATCTCTCACATTACCATATTTTCAGGAGTTATAACTGTAGAACGCATTGAGCTGTTGACTTCGGATTTTCACTGTACAAATTCACTGGTGTTCTACTTGGTGATGACAGTGTTGTCAGATCTCAAATATGTCTATAATCTGAATAAAAATTACAAACAAATACTTTGTTTCCAAAATTGAAGTTGTTGTAACTTCGTTGTTAACAAATATTTTTTAATGAAAATTTGACAGTTTTGATTTATAACGACTACGAATCCAGTGGTGTAGTCAAATTTGAAAACAAAAATTGCCTAATAAACTTTTGCCGTTTTTGACAAACAAAAAAAACCATAGAGTGCCTTGGAAATGAAACTAAAATTGTGAAAGTTAGTGTCAAAATACAGTTTTTCATGCTTAATATTTCAGTAAAAAAAAATTAAGATTGATTGAAAAATGCACATTCTACAGGGGTGGTTCCATTTTAAATGGGTCACACTGTATATATATATATATATATATATATATATATATATATATATATATATATATATATATTATATAGTTATTGTGATTCTTATATAATCAGAAATTATTATTGATGATTATTGAATAACGAAATTAGTTAGCTCCCTAACTATATTATTAAAGGGGAACTGTTGGAAGGTAGGTTGCACTATATCGTTTACTTGAACTATACAAGTTTTTCACAGCAGGTCGAGAAGACGCGAATGACGAAGCTCGCCCTGGACACCCTTACACAATGAAAATGTTGAGAAAGTGAAGAAAATTGTTATGGAGAAATGTCGAATCACTATTAGAGAAGTTGCCAAGGATGTCGGCATATCGGTTGGCTCATGCCATACAATTTTTTCGGATATTTTAGGCAAGAAGCGTGTGGCAGCGAAATTCGTTCCAAAATTTACTTAAAGTGGAACTTTCAGCAATAATTAATGAGCACAAAAAATATTATATTTTGGTAAATTAGCATTATTGATGAAATGTCTGAAGCTCAAGATAAAACAGTTTCAAGACTACCACAATATCACTGCGAATCTAATCTCATTGAGTGAAATTGGGCTGATATAAAACATTTTGTTACGGAGCATAATAATACATTAAAATTTGCTCAACTCAAAAGCGATACGAAGTTTTCAATTGAGTACAATTTGGATAATTTCAGTTATAAGATGAAGCTACCCATAGACTAAACTGTAACTTAGAGTAAGTGAGAATGTTACCTAAAAAACGTACAGGACCACTGTAAAAATTTCCGTGAATACATTTAGACAAATTATATATTGTATTACTCTGATCAAGGTATAAGTTTTGACATCTGCCAATAATAAACGAAAAATAATATTTATACTAACCTGCTATGTTGGGATAATTGGTTAAATCAAATGCTGTACGGTTTTTGTCTGAAACAGTTCCTGTCTTATCATCGTAATCGAACTCTACAACTTTTGATGTTGGAGTATCAATGTAATATAATTTGTCATTTGCTTTATTCCACGCTAGTCCATTACTGTTTGTAACAGGGCTCCTAATGACTGTCGGATTGTCGAGATTATCTCTGGTAAACTTATAAAAGACTCCTTGGTTCGGGGTAACGACTCCATCAGCCTCTGGACCAATTGTTCCTGAAATAACGAAGTGTTTAATGTCATATAACCTTCGATAAAATATGTGGTTATTTGTAAATAGGGGAAGATAATTACATATCCGAGTCGTAACACAATAGTCCATTCAATTGTTAAAAAAGGTACAGTTTTTCGAAGCCGATACTTTCAACAATAAAACAATTGTATAACTCTTCCCGTTTGTATTTTTATATGACATCATCTATGAAACGAAGATATATAATAATAATGTAACGAATCTGAAGTCGGCCCTGACCGATATCTCAGCCAGCGAATAAACACATGACTCACCGCGAACCGCCGCGAAAAGTATAGATGAGTACCGAAACCACTAGAGAAATCTAGAGCGATCGTTACCGATATAAAAGGCCGGCTTCTCGTCCAGAGAGGGAGTATTAATTCAGAAAGCGAATCGAGCGATTAAACAAAGAAATCTAATAGTGAAGATAAATTAAGTGTTAGTTGCTAAGTGTTGAATATAAATTAGTTGTGATAGTGAAATAATGTTATAAATAAATTTGTTTAAGACAGTTAAATCTTTAGTTCGTTACAACAATAATAATAATAATAATAATAACAATAATTCTTGGCTCACTGCGCTTGCTCAGGGCACATGATTCTCGGACCCAATGATCACTTACCCCTCGGTGTGGGGAGTGGTCATAGTTGATAATGCTGGCGCGCCCTCCCGAATGTATCGGGGCTTCGGGGGATAGGGCCTGACCAGAGCACATTACGGTGACAAAATAACAATAACGGCACTCTTACGGTATTGACGAGACACTGGTGTTGCCCTACGCTCCGGGGGATATTGAATCCGTTGTGGGGAACGAGAAGTGCCAAATTTATTGGAACTATTCGTTCCCCACCCTCAGGCTCATACAAGCTAATAAGCCTAATGTAGTGCTTCTCGACCACCAGACCAAAACGATATTTGTCGTGGAGTTTTCAGCTCCTGGCGAGACGAATATCGTCAGAAAAGAGGAGGAAAAACAGATAAAATATCGAGATTTTCTCTTCGAACTCCGCAGACTCTATTCAGATCACTCTGTCAAGACGGTTGTTCTGATTATTGGAGTCCTTGGTGGAATAATGTCCTCTCTACTCTCGAATCTTAAAATCATACCGGCTTGCCGCACTAAGGCACAGATGCAGAAGGCTGTCATTCTTGGATCACTGCGCTTGCTCAGGGCACTTGATTCTCGGACCCAATGCTCACTTACCCCACGATGTGGGGAGTGGTCATTGGTTGAAAATGCTGGCGCGCCCTCCCGAATGCATCGGGGATTCGGGGGATAGGGCCTGACCAGCGCACACTACGATGAAAATAATAATAATAATAAAGTGAAATATTGTTATAAATAAATTTGTTTAAGACTGTTAATTCTTTAATTCGTTACAATAATAATAATAATAATTTATTCATCAGTAAATTATAATACATAAATATAAAATGGAGTACCTATATGGAGTTCAATATACCTTGATGAATAAACACATACTTCCACTGAGGGGAAAACCCTATGTGTGGGTAAATTACAGAGCAATAACAAAATAGAACAATTATGATAATTGAAAACAATATGGGTAAAAAGTATTTTCATATATAAAATATAATAAAATTAACATTTATGTTTCACAGTTTTTGTATAGATCAAACACTAAAATGAATTAGGACAAAGTCACTGAATAGAATAAATTTCTGGAACTTCTGGAAAATAAAATTAGAAATAATAATAATATTAAAAATAGAATATTTATAATTCACAATTTTGTATAGATGAAAACTACAGTAAATTAGTACAAGTGACTGTCACTGAATAAAATACACTCAATATAAAATAAACACTACAAACATCTGAAAGTACAATCTCTATATGAATAAAAGCATTCAACATTTTCTTTTTTTTACTCCTCTATAATTTTACGTATTTCATTTCTTTCTATTTCTGTTGAGAATGTTTTCAAATGTTTCTTGAATTTTTTGAGAGAGGGTTCCATTTTCAAGTGTCCGGTAGGTAATTGAACAATTTCGGGGATATGTAATTGAAACTTTTCTGTCCGATTGTTTTGTTGATTTTTGGAATAACATATCTATTTTTCTGTCTTGTACTGTAGGAATGCACTTTCAACTTTTCTTTGTTCAAATATTGTTTAATACATAATTGTACGGCATAGAGTTGTCTTATGTCCATAACTTGTGTTTCAGAGTAAAGGGAATCACTACAATATCTTAGATTTTTCTGTAGAATCATTTTGAGGAATCTTTTTTGAGAGACTTCTATCAAATTCAGGTAAGTTCGTGATACACCTTCCTTTTCCACTAAACTTTTGTACACAATTTTTTGTTTGTTTGAGGTCTAGATAAGATATGAATTGTTTAAATCTGAATAATAGAAAACGCAATTTTTTCACAAGATATGAAATATGCTCATTCCATCTCAAGTGTGAATCTAGAAATATACCCAATTTTTTTTTTTCACAGGTTCAATTTTCAAATCTTGTTGAATGATTAAGTTATAGTGGGGAAGACAAGTTTCAAGACTACTGAACGGTGGGTAACGTGTTTTTTCAATTTTCAACAAGAGGAGTTTACTGTCGAACCATTTTTAAAAATGTTCAAGTCATCTTCTGCTTTGACTTTTAGATCATAAGATCATACCAATTTTCAGCCGTATAAACTATCACAGTAACATCCGCAAAACTAAGTATTTGTCAATCTTTTTCCTGTAGAAAGAGGTTATCCATATATATTGTAAATAACACAGGCCCTAGTACCGTCCCTTGAGGTACTCCACACGTTATTGTTTCTTCGGTGATTGTTATATTTCCGATTTTTACTTTTTGTTTTCTGTTACTCCCAATAACTTTTGAATAAATTGTAGGCTCCATCTCTGATGCCAATGTCATGCAGAATAGCCGGAAGAAGACAGCAGTGGCGAACGTAGCATCAACAGTTATAACATTAGATCAGTTATACATAGACGATCTACAATGGGATATGATTTTCTGATACAGGGTGCTGCAATTTCTTGCTTCTCGAGAAAGAAACCTACCCGACCGTCGCACTTTCTACAACTGAGGCGGAATATATGTCGCTTGCTGCTGCTGTACAGGAAGGAATGTGATTGATAGATCTATTGAATGATTTGCTCATAGACACTGGCCAATATATCATCATCAATGGGGACAACAAAAGTTCACTGCAGTTAGCAATGACGCCTCCTGGTTATCACGTTCGTACAAAGCATATTGATGTGAGGCATCATTTCGTACGCGAGCAGATTCAAAAAGACAGAAATTACCTGAACTATGTCGACATTAATTCGATGTTAGCAGATATGTTGACCAAAACTGTTAATTCTAGGAAACATTTGTTTTGTAGCAAAAATATAGGTCTACAGGAAATTTAGTTCTAGGGGGAGTGTCAGAATTGAGTACCTGATTGTTGTTGTTTATAGTTTTGTTTTATGAGAAGTGTCAAAAATAAATGACTTGAGAATTTTCTTTCATCATTCTTCCCAAATATTCGAATCGACGAATTCTCATCCATCCACTTGAACAGTATATTTCATCAAAACCAAAAAAAGACCAAATCCGATTTTGTCAGACGCAGCGAGCGACTCAGTGAGAAAAACTAAAAAATAAAGGAAGATGGCGACAGAACACCCCAATCAAGTAGATACTGCCAGAATGTCTGTCCGTTCCGAAATGGTAACCTCTAGAATTGACCCGCCAGAAAGCGTCAACTAAATGGAAACTATCAGGATAGAACTCTCGAATCCAGCAAATAGCAGAACTATTCAAGCATCGAATCAATAATTATTGGACCTGGAATTAACGCTGAAACTGAAAAATACCATAGAAGCGAGCATATTTGCGGGTGATAGCGATAGGAGTTTGGATGGATGATCCGTGAGTCAAATGGGCGTAACGTGCAAAAATGGACAAGAGTTAGTAGGTCCCGAAGTTAAGGTAGGAAATAATATAACCCCTAAATATTCCGAGTATTTGATGAACGGTCAAAATAATACTACTTGAACTACTGAAAATCTGACAAGGTGTAAAATCGTTAGCAGGATTTGCCATACTTTGAAGGAAATCCGTTGCATAGACCAAATTTCATAGAGCAATACAACATTCTAATGAGCTTGGTGGTTGTAATAATGAAGACAATCAGGTCAGATTACAAAAATACTTTACTTTACTAATAATGATAATGAATTGATGGTTTCGTCCTTGATACGTATTGTAATTTTCCCGGAGAAATAAATTATTGTTGAAATTTAAAAAAATACCAAAAGTTAAATGAATTGATTTTACCAAATTTTTCTCAATACTTTACTTTATAAATTCAAAATGATCAAAAGAAAATAAAAGCGTATTTTATTTTTTAATTTAAAATAAAATGAAACTGCATGTCATCATAGCATTTTTATGAGAAACTACCACCTTCTATTCTCGAAGAAGTTGAAGTAATAAATGGTTGAATTGAATGGAAGTATATTTTCAAAAGAGATTATCTAGTTTTTCTGTAAGGATAGTTTTTATCATTCTGCTTCTTGATCTTTCAAAAAGATTTCAAAATCATCATACCAAGTAGAGAGGACTGGCAAAACGGCCCACCGGTAAGAGCGAAAGAAACTTGGTATACAAATGGCTCAAAGACCCAAGAAGGAGACCCGAGAATCGCACTCAGCCTCGGACATAATGCAAATGTGTTCCAGGCAGAAGTAGCGGCAATCAAACACATGTATAGGGGAAATAAACAGGCAGAAGGTCACAAATAAAACCATTGCAATTTTCTCCGACAGCCAGGCGGCAATTAAAGCGCTCAGCTTATTTCAAGTCTTCTCAAGACTGGTGGGAAGCAGTCTGAGCGCAAGTACACAAAATAGGGTCATTCTAGCTTGGGTACCCAGACATGAGGGTCACAAGAGCAATGAGGAGGGCGATGTTCTAGCCCGTGAAGGCGCATCCGAAGCTATTATTGGCCTAGAACCCTTCTACGGGGTAGTGAGAGCATGTATAAAGTCATCCATAATGATAAATGTAAACCGAATCGATAGATTGGTGGAATAAGCCCCCAGGAATGAGGCAGGTGAAAGAGTTCATAAAGAAACCGTCGCCCAGATTCACGGAAGACCTGCTAAACCACAAACGTAAGGTCGTAAGGATAGTGGTGGGTCTACTAACGGGGCATATCCGGCTCAGGAAATATATGAGCAACATGACAGAAGAAATCCAATGCAGGTTCTGTCAAGAAGAGGAAGAAACCGCAGTGCATGTGCTCTGTGAATGCGAAGCGATAGCAAGGCTGAGACACGCAAGATGCGGGGAAGAAAAACCAGAGGCTGCCATCTATATGACAGGGTCATTGTCAAGGCTATGGAGACTCATCAAAGGGATCAAGATAGATAATGAGCTCTAACAACCAAGAAGCATCACAATAGCTCTGAAAAGGTCGCAATGAATCAGGCCATGGGCTAGCTCCCCGACAATCTAATCTAATCTAATGTAGTTGAATCAGATATCATTCATAGGAACGCTAAACAATGAAAATAAAAGAGTAACGATATAAAATTTCACTTACATGGTCATCCTAAAAGGCGGATTTCGAAGTTTCGGAATAATACACTTATTACCTCATCAGCACCGTTCTGGATAACTTTAAAAGTAAAACTCTAAATTCATTCATAACATTACGACTGTCTCAATGACAGTACGTGAAGAAATTCATATTATTATTTTATTTATTTCCAAAAATGGATGTCTTATATTTGAAATGAAAGGGGGTATTATTTTCTCAGGAGATACTAGTTTTTGGGATTTTTATTTAGTATTTCTCCCTTCAGAATCGGAATGGTATTTCGAAAGAAAACCTGAAATGTATGTGAATTGGTGAACAATTGAAGTTTTAGTCAAAAAATGAACAATTTCTTCTTTCTTTTTTCATGTCAAGAGATTCTTTGACAACAATTTCATAGATGATCTCATAGTGCCGCTCTAATGAATTTGGATATTTGGTGTCGAATGAAAATAAATGATGAAAATATCTTCAAAAAATAGTCGAGGAACAAAGTTCGCTTACAGAAGTGCATGGTGCATGCTTATAAATATAATGGCGGGTTTATCACACTAGTTTAAATAATGACACGTAATTTGATTTCATTTTTGTAAGTATTACGTTTATTCTTCATTTTGTGAATTTTGGTATTGTTGTTCTCTCCGTACCAATTAGTAAAATTTGTAATACATTTTTGTAATAATAAAAAATTAGATGTTGCATCAAAAACTCGGCAATGATGTCATTACTCGAATATATATCACTTTGTGTGTTCAATTAATATAATTAAAAAAAGTTAATCTAAATCTACAAAATGCTGTTGATTATAATGAGTGGATAAGGTTCAAATATCGGTTTATAACGGTAGGAAGTTCAGATGTAGACAGAGTATACTGAATTGAAATGATTACTGATCAAACGTTATCAATTATTCTTACCCCACCAAACTCTCCCCTGTTTGTCGGCTTTTCCATCATTGAATCTACTCTTCGGAAACTGTTGGCTAATTGTCGACAAAATCACTTGGTCGCCAAGCTTTTTCTTACCATCCCACTCCACTGCCACAACGGATCTGTTGAGACCAACCAGGAGCAAATTCGGATTTTTCCTTGATGGTATCACTGGTGTTACTTCCCCATTCAAATGCATTTTCCTCAGTATCTTGGTATCATAGTGGTAGGCTAGTACTTCTCCAGCATGAATATTTACGAAATACAGAATATTTTTCCTGGCGTCCCATGTGGGACCCTCTGCATGGTCCATAGGTTCGGTCAGTTGGTAGACTGCGGGCTTATCGAAGTCTGAGCTGTAAAATTTGGGAAATCGTAATGAATCTAAAGTTTTGGAAAATCCTTATAGTAGGGGAGCCAAAGTCGGGATTTTGGGATACCTTGCATCCTATTGAAGCCGTCCACCATTCATGAACCCACCACTTAAAAAAATTCGCAAATGGGAAATATTCAAATGCGTCAGATTGAGGTATGGTGGCTTAATTTCGAGGTGAAAACAGTACATTTATCAAAATTTGACGATTTGAGCGTGACGTAAGGGAGTAGAGGGGTCACAGCTTCGAATATTTCTGAGAGCAATTTTTTTTAATCTGACGGGCTGCCATACTTGCCCTGATCCTAATTGAGGGTTCATATATGGTAGACGGCTTTAACAGGATGCATGGTTTATCCTCCTATGTTTATCTGTCGCGCTCGAGTAAATCTCTAAAACCCTCTTGGGCTCCCCTACTATTATGTAGGAAATATTTTTGTTTTAGTAAAATTTAAATATTTGTTACTTATTGTTTGCAATAATTTTTTAAATATTCCAGAACACGCATTATCAAAATTAATTTTTATATGTTCCACACAGTGTCCCAGTGGGAATTTTGATTCTCAAAATTGGCGATGAGATCTTCATTTCGAAAACACGTGAGTGGACTATTTTGCATAGTATAGACAGTATAGAGTGCATTGCTTGGGATGTGGGGGTTGAGCGAACCGGCCAGCGGATGCCTGCTTCCATGTAGGCCCGCTGGATACGGGAACAATAGAATCACTTGTGGTTCTGTTATTCCCTAACTGAATGGCATCCCAACGATGGCTTAATCCTAAGGTGTGTGAATCCGGGCCAGCTGTCACTACGGAACCTTCGAGATACCGGGCGCCTTTTCCTCGTAGCATCGCCTTGTCACGATAATGCGGGGCTCTGTCGTGATTGACCTTCTTTTCCTAGCTACTCGTGGGACTTTTATGGATTGAGTAAACTCAAAAATTCTTTCTGACGATGAGTCTACCGAGAAGATGGATGTCGAGCTCACGACTCCAACTCACCTCCCTGTAAGTTTAGATCAGAAGCGAGAGCTTCTCAACTCTCCAACTCCTGATCCAATAACTGAACCTAAAAAAAAGTTTGGTGATGCAGCCAGGAAACGACTGAGTCTTCTCCTCAAGAGCGGGAAGCGGGGTATCTCAAACCGCCTTGCACCAAATTCTTGAGCGGCGTACGCAGAATCTGTCTCAGGTGGGGGAACAAACCCCCCATGAGCAAGTTAGCAAACGTTTGCGCTCAAGTGATGATTCACGAAAACCAGAGGCGAAAAAGCCCTGAACGGGTGAATCATATTTGGTTAACGATGAAATAGCAGAGTATATACTTTGTGCCTGCCCCGCTGGGGACCGAATCACGTTTTTAGAGTTCGGCAGAGCCGTACTCTTACCATCTGACCCGAAAGACCACTCACCATACAAACTAACCAGCTTCCTTAAGAAGCTGGGTTTGTTTGGTCGAGTGTGAATAGGTGTGAGCCACAATAAATCCTTGCAGGTTGCGGAGGAGGGTCGAATAGACCCACTCACTTTGGACCTAACCTAACCTAATACCACATTTCAATTGCTCATGTCGTATATCAATCGTCAGAATATATTCATTATAAGGTAAAATTTCGAACTGGGGTTCGAAAAATTTCTAACGTACGTACATAGACCCGAACAGTACGAATAGTATTTCTATCTTTCATTATATAGTTTTGAGGTTGAGTGGAAAAGTAACTTTATTGATTAGTGATTTCAACTGATTTATTATTGAAATATTGTAAAAAGTTGATCTCCGATTAACACGCCAATTTCATTTTTAGTGTTGTGAAACAAGCGAGTTATTATTTAGAATGGAATATTAGGGCACTATTATTATTACTATACTGTTTATCAATAATTCAAATATCTTTTCGTAAAAGTCCTTTTATGATTTCTAGGGGCTGTAAATCATGTCTATTTGATATAATTTCAAACTAAATTTAACAAGTCGTAGTAGTCGTAAATAATAATAAAATAACATGTATGTATATAGTTAGTTGTTAGTGGTAACATCGTAAAACTGTTGTATAAATCAATAAAAATTACAATTATTCTGAAAACAAGTTTGTTGGGTAAGAGGATCAATTTTTTCTTAAAAAAAACAATTGTTTTCTTGCCGACGTTTCGAATTTATTTAAATTCTTTTTCGGGACCCTGTAACAATGAATTTTCATAAATATACCTTCCACAAAATTTATAAGATTATTATCGTTTCAATTTCACAAGAAATAATGAATTATTAATCAAATTACCCACCGAAAACTAGTTTTTTCGTGTTGATAATATTACTATTTTATAAACCATCAGACATATTAGATACATATTTAAAAAAAATAAAAAATATTGCAATATCTAATATGTCTGATGGATTTTAAAATAGTAATATTATCAACACGAAAAACACTACTTTTCGGTGGGTAATTTAATCAAGAACTTGTGAAATTGAAACGATAATAATCGTATAAGTTTTGTGAAAGGTATATTTATGAAAATTCATTGTTACAGAGCCCTGAAGAAGAATTTAATCAAATTCGAAACGTCGGCAAGAAAACAATTATTTTTTAAAGAAAAAATTGATCCTGTTACCCAACCAAGCTTTTTTCAGACAAATTATTGGATCACTAAACTAGTTAGTTGAAATTATTATTTCCAGATAAAATATGAACATAAAATATCATTACGCCTATAGGTCCTTTAATAAGTAGCACAGCTGTAAATTAACGACTTCATACAATAACAAAAAAAAACAATATAGAGACACTAGCTACACTTTACGTAACGTATTTACTTCTTTTGATATCGATGTGTTTTGTTGAACTAAACTGACTGTGGACAATTTTGAGTGCTTTTCATCTTTATAATTCATCCTTTTGGTCAATTCAATGTTGCCTTCAGGCTTTCTAATTTTCCATTCACATACACAACTTTTTGCATAAAAATGGAAAAGTAGAAAGCCAAAAAGCATTTTTCTCGAAAGGTTGGAAAACTAACTCGTGCATAACCATATGGTCGCTCTTCGGCAGAATAGACTGAGTTCGATGAGTCTAATTACCAGCATTAAGGTTAAATCGTGAAGCCTCCATTTGCTGATGGATGATCATCATGGGCCATGTACAACTCAAGGTAGCAGCCGTGGTCGAAATATTAAAATACCTCTGGATAATTTTTAGGCCTATCAGGTCAAGCATTAGCAAGTAGCAGAAAATAGCAAATAGGAAACAAAGGATTGCCTAAGCTCTGGAAGTGTGCTTTGGAAAACAATGCTTGAAACAAGTATACTTGAGCCAAGTAATGAGTCGGTATTAACAACCGAAAGAAATATTTGGATTGCCTAAGCTCTGGAAGTGTGCTTTGGAAAACAATGCTTGAAACAAGTATACTTGAGCCAAGTAATGAGTCGGTATTAACAACCGAAAGAAATATTTTTGGAGAAAGGAACAGACATCGACGGATTAATTAATTTGGCTATCCTCAAGTGCCGTATTGAAACTGATTTATAGTACAGAACCGTCATCGACGGTTTAAGACACCACAGTAACACAGTGAGAGAAGACTAACTCCACAAATTACAAATGAACAGAAAGGAGTTTGTGCACTGAGATTGATGAACAAGATAATGTATTTCAATGAAACGAAGGAATGACATAAAAACAAGAAATTGAATAGCCAATACTCATCCTCATCACAATTTTAAGATTAAATTCTGAAGAAGACAACCTATGGACCACATTTGTTGAAAGCTGGTTCAAGAATGAAGTTCAATCTGAGTGTAAATAAGCATGATGCAGTTGTCTGGGTTTACGATCAGCCACCCCCTTAGAGAGAGTCGTAGTTGATTTACTTGAACCTTTTTTCATAACTGGTAGTTTCAGCTAATATCTAATAATCTTAGGATTTTCTGCATTTAGAAACTTGAGTTTCTAACAAACTGACCATACCACACAGTCCCTTACGGCTCTGAGGAATGATTATTCTCATTCCATTCCATAACACATCGATAACATAGAAGTCCAAAATGGTGTTTTACTCTAGGAAATGCTTCCCGATGAGAGACGGAATTACGAGTCGAAACTGTGGTATAAATTGATTCAAAAATTAGGAGTGGAGAAGGCTCATTTGACTTACTTCACCGTAATCAGATGGAATGGAAGATAGTCACTATACGAGTAAAACGATCAGCCAGTATCTAACGTTTCAGAAAATCAAAAAGACTGAGCTGATGCACGCATTTCTTCTGGCATATAGGAACAAAAGCAATATATTTTCCTTGTCAAATATGCTGACGAGGTAGTCTTTATATTTCGAAGAAAGGCTCTACAACGAGTTCCTCTAAGAAATTAGAGCGGTTGAAGAAAGTTCATCAATTTGCGAGACATCGCCAGAGAACCAAAGACTGGATGAAGAAGCGATTGAATAGGAAATACACAAAGCTTAAAGGAAGCGAGGCTATATATGTGATTATATCAATATCAGAAGAAGAAGGAAATTTCTTCCAAGCAACAGACAAGAGTATATATTATTCAAAAAATTTCAAAAAGTAAACCATTGTGAAACGACTGGTTCTCTATAACGGTAACAATCCTTGAATATCTTGAAGTGAGTGGAAAAGTGTACGTTCTCTTTCATGAAGAGGAAGATACTAAATGTGGAGATTTGATGACTGTATTTTAAGTTTGGGTTTTCATTTTTTTTTGTTGAAGTTTCATGTTTCGGTTTTATTGGTATTTATTTATTTCATGATTGTCATTTTAGGAGCCATAGGAAATCATAAAATAGTTTCTTGAAGAAGTGAAGACTGGCCCTAACAATCAACTGAACTAGTGTTTCGAGAATATAATGGATCCAATATGGATGATACTCGAGAGGATAACAAACGTTGATGAAATTATTCGAGAATTGGTGGAATGGACTGCAATGGTACTTTCACCATTTAAGAAGTAACTGATATAAACCTGTATTGCCTATTTCAAACTATTTGTTGTATTGCTTATTTCAAACCATTATAATTGAATTATGCCTTTCTAGATAAGATTTTCGGATTTGATGTCATTTGAATTTACTTTCTCGAAATTTTTTTCGATCATCAATATTGTTATCAAAATGACGAGTCTAGGTGTTTGTGATCCAATCGAGTAGTAGTCGTTGCTTTACTTTATTTGTTTTAAGTAGGTGCAGTAACGTATCAAACACTATATGAAACGAGCACGAAATAGAATATTCATTAACACTGAATAATTATAAAAATTTGAATTTACTTTTTCGAAATTGTTTTCGATCGTCGATATTGTTATCGAAATGATGCATCTAAATGTTTGTGATCGAGTAGTAGTCGTTGCTTTCCGTGGGGGTAAAAGTGGCGCGTTTACGTTTGAAAATTACGTTTTCATCACTGTTTCTCCGTACTGCTACATTTTCGGAGGCTGACATTTTATATGTAGGTTCGTTTTATGTTTTAGATGTGCAATAAGATAGGATTTTTTAATATTCCACTTGGGACTCTCCCCTTGGGTATAAAAGAGGCGCGTTTACATATTAAAATTACCTTTTCATCACTGTTTGTCCGTACTGCTATATTTTCGGAGACCGATATTTTGTATATAGGCTCGTTTTGAGTTGTAGATGTGCAATAAGAAATTTTTTTCAAATATTTCAATTGAGGCGCCAGACGCAGGGGAAAAGGCACGTTCATAAAACAAAATCATCCTTTCATCACTGTTTCACCGTAGCGCTTTATTGTATAGGGCTGAAACAGCGGAACAAACCCGAAGAATAATTTCAACATATTCCTGTACGTGAAAACCTTCGTTTAACATTGCAAACCTTTCCGGGGAGATGAGGTCATATCGAGAAGAAGAAGAACTGAGGTACCAAAACATTCAGGTAACATCATATATATATATATATATATATATATATATATATATATATATATATATATATATATATATATTACATTGTAGGTTTTCACGGATGGTAGAATATGATGTGTTGTTTTTCCGGGTGTTCATCCGTTGTGTACTATATCGAATATAGTACACAACGGATGAACATCCGGAAAAACAACACATCATATATATCATATATAGTTACTCACATATATATACAATCGATGGCTTCAAAAACACTTCACTAACTTTCTTCGAAAGCTTCTGATAACTCCTCTTCCATATTCTCTGTTTCACTATCCCTATCGTTATTTAAATCAATAATGAATTTATTTCCACCATTAATATGGAAGTGTCCAATCTCCATATAGTCTTTTTTAACTAAAATTACTTTTTTAATCCTTTTCTGCCAGTCTTCTTTGGTAATATTAGATACTAGCTCTTTAACTAGCACTATCACTTTCTTATCAAATTTTGGGAAATCATTTTCACGCCTGATGCTTTGTTTCAATTTTCCCCAAATCAACTTGATGGGATTGAAATCACAAACATAGGGGGAAGTCTCAGTAAGGATTGTACATACATTTCAGCAATACTCTCAAAGGCATACACCTTTTCAATAATTTCAAAAAATTAGGAACCCATCCTTTACTTCCTCCGCAATGCACAATGATTAGTCGCGATCCTTTGTTTGCAGGCATGTTAGGCGTACACATTCTCGAACCATCAGTCCACCTTTTCGTAACTGTATCGTGAGTGTAATATCAAGTTTCGTCCAGATAGAAAATTTGCCGTTGTTCTTGTCTATATTTAGTTATTTGTTAAAAGTATTTGTTACGCAATTCCACTATTCGTCTGCTTCCCATAACTGATTGACGTTTGTTGATTATTTTAAATCTATATTATTTTTCTCGAGAGAATTTATCTGGTTGAAGCTGGGATGATTCTGCAACCGTGTTAGGAATCACACGTTAAAAGGTTAGACCTCGTTAGTCCTTAGTTCGCACAAGTTTCTCAACTTCTCAGAGTTGTCGTTCGTATGGGGGCGACAGCTGACTAACGGAAAAACAGATTTTAAACAGATTTTTTAAACAGATATCCTAGTTTCTTTATCCAATTCTGAAGAGTTTTGTCATAGCAGCTCACGTAATGGACGGAAGTATTCAATTTCTTCCTTATGATTTCAGTTGTGTAGGAATCTCATTGCTTTTGTAACAGTCGTATATTGTTTTTTCAATGGTTTTATTAGATGAACATCTAAAGGTTTTGTTAACCCCGTATCACATCGCATATTGCGTTCATAAGGTTTGTTTTTGTCTGTTTAACGTACAGTTGAGAAAGAAATTTCGATCAAATCTGATGTTTCTTGTAATTGTTTGTTTACCTTGAAACCAAACTTGAGATGTAGATTCTTATATACATTGAAACATACTCTCTGTGTTTCAATATTCAAATGCATCCGAATCTTATTCACTGATATCTCTTTTTCGCATTGTTCACCATCGCTTTTGGATTCACTACACTGGAAAAAGTCGGCGTTGTTATCTCTCTCGTTATTACTATTAGTACTTGTCCAAGGACGCCACATTTTAAGCAGATAACAAAAATTTTGAGTAATTATATCTGCACCAATATTGAATTTCAACACTCAAATCGCGATCAGTTCCTGAACTGAACATTGACAACACGACGGCTCGAATTCTATTCGTCACCGTAACATGACTTCAAAATTTGATTTTATGACTCTTCAGCCAATCATAAAACTCGGTTAGTAAAAATTATCCAATACGAAGCGCAAATTCTTCAGTCCACGTGGACTAGTTGGCAGCGGCTTTTCTCTGGCCTTGAGAACTCCGACAGTCCGACACCGAGAACACTAATATCTAAAATTTGACAATGGTATTTAATTTCACCTCGTTTTACTTTCATTGAATAGTACGAGTACAATGTAGAACCTTTTCCAAATTTTTATACATATTCCTATGTTTTAGAGAGAAATTACTTGAGCAATTATTACGTTCTTTAAGAACCCATGCTTTTACGATCGAAGTCACTATTAGAGAGAACAAAATTCTGGCTTGTAGGCCGTGGTCGAATGGAACGTGAAGTACCAAAAGTTTCGTCTGCTACTGTGGCATACATCGTCAGTGATATGTGGGTTAACTGCGAGGACGAAAGTTATATAGTTCTTCTAGCTCTAATTTCGTTCTCTTCATAATGTGTATAATCAATTCTTTCATTTTATATGAATACACATCCTGTATATACTTGAAACTAGAGCTATTATGAAACTCGCTTATAAGTATACGAGTAATTAAAGCAACTTTCAAATCCATTACATTATCATGCTTTTTTCAACCTTTCCCAAGTCAAGGTTGATACTATGATCATGCATTTGGGGCAGACCCATTGAGAAATAAGAAATACAGTTTCTATCGATTTGGATTATTGAGATAAATTACAGAATTCAACAAAAGTTATGAGTTTAGAGTTGGAATTGAATAAAGACGGAGTTATATTGAATCATCAAGATTCAGTCATCAGAATTTCTTTGGCGCTTCAGGTAGAGGGATTGGCCTTGAAATTCATTCATTTACGAGGGAAAATCAGTTCAATATGTTAACACTGTAGTGAAAACATTTGTAAATTGATGTATGATGGAATTGATACTAAATATATTACAGAATGTTATTATATACAACGTTCACAGATGTTTTGTCAGTAGACAATACAAATATGTTTTCTTTGAAGGCCACTCTTTAAAGAATCCGGTACCGCCGCAACCGCTATGTCCCTGCACCTGTAATATCTTCGAAAATATTCATCCAAATTGCATGCTGTAAGGGACCATATTGATCACATTATGGAAAGATGAGGATCACATTAAGGAAAGGATATATTGAAGATAATTTTATAAACGCCATTTTTCCTCCGCGGCTGGCGTCTTTCTTGGAATATTTAAAAATCTTTTTTTATTGCACATCTGGAATATAAAACGAACCTACATACAAAATTTCAGCCTCCGAAAAAAATTATTTGCACTAGATTGAAAAACAAAAGCACTCAAAGAAAAAAACATTTCATTTTGTTGAAACCAGTATCGAATCTTTATACAAAAAAAAAATGTGGAAGCAATCAATTTCAGAAAATTATTTTTTTTTTGTATAAAGATAAAGAAATAAAAAGTCAAAATCTTTCTTTTCCGAAAATTAATTTCTCCTTTCAATTTAAACAAGATTCCTATGACTAGAAGCGAATGAATGTTGTTACGTAATGTCATCGATGACATGAATAGATAAATTGAGGCTGAGCCTATGGCGAGAAGCGCTTAGTGCACAACCTCTGCTCCAGGCAACCAGGGATGCAATTGAACCCAGGTTTGTGTTTAATAAACCCTACAAAATACAAATAAAACAGAACACAGAGTCAGATGCTACAAATGCAATACGCATATATACAGACCGCTCAAGAACCAAAGAAGGCTCAAAATGTGGAGTGTATTCCAGATCACTTAGCCTAAGGATTGAGTAGGGAATGTGAAAAATACCAGCGTGGTTCAAACAGAACTGGTTGGTATCTCAATCGCCACAAAAAGATATGACCAGGAAAGGAATTTCTGGCAAAAACATAACAATCTGCACTGATAGCAGACAAGCCCTATTAGTCTTGAACAGACAACGTGTTACCTCAGGGCTAGTACTAGAGTGTCACCAAGATTTAGCCAAAGCCTCGGTAGATAATAACATTATCCTAAGGTGGATTAAAGGGCACGACAGGAGTAAAGGTAATCGCATTGCCGACTCTTTAGCCAAGGAAGCGGCTGGACTAAGAATTTTAGGACCCAGTGGCACCTACGGCCTGATGACTTCGACAATTTTGGAACTAGCTAAACGTCACACCCATGCTCAATCCCTAAAGAGATGGGATGAAATCAAATGATCACCCTTGGCGACCCGGGGAAGCTGGCGCCGAAGAAATATCTGGCGATGACCAGGAAAAATCTATGCTTAGCAGTAGGATTTCTGACTGGCCACTGTCAACTCAGGAAACGTCTCAAAAATATAGGGCTGGTGGACATACCTCTATGCAGGATGTGTGAACAGGAAGATGAAACTGTCAGGCATGTCCTATGCGAATGTTTGGAGTTATCGTCAATGAGAAGTGTGTGTTTGGCGAGTCTAGGCCTACACCTGCCGATATAAAGGAGATGTCTCCCAGAGACCTGTCCACCTTCCTGGAAAGGACAGGATGGACGATGACCTAGGAGGACTCCTTGGGAGAATGTACAATGGATCACATTTGGCCTAAGTGCCGTGGGGCTACACTCACCCTCCCTACTCTACAGATACAGCTAGATTATACTCATTCATGACATAAATTCGTTATTTTTTGAATGAATTGAGTGCTCCATCTTATTCAGATTTGGTGCTGAAGAGGCGTTAAGGCAAGTGTTTTAAGCCGAAACATAGTATCTCCACCAGTGAGGATGACAGTGTTTCATGTAAGTGAAATTTCACCTCTGTCATTCACTATATTGTGTAGCGATCCTGAATGAATGATATCTGATTCAATTCCGAAACAAATGTTTGGAATACAAACTGAATAGAAAAAAATATTTTTGTATTATTCAGTGTTCATATAAAAGTGTTTCGAAAGTATTTTTCTTTCGTGTAACTCTATATTTAAATGGAAGTAGCTGTTTTGAGAGGGATTTTCTTTCAGATTGTGTCTGAAAGTTACTTCTTTGCATGATCTATACATATTTGAATAGAGGTAATTTTTTTGAAATTGCTACTTATGATAATGTAAATATAAAAAACTCTGTATTGAATTTTTATTTCTAATTTTTAAGAAAGATGATTTAAGTAGAAGAGATCTCAAGTAAGTAAAAGTAATTGAATAGAACTGGCCGATACTTGATGGAAATCCATATTAAAAAACTAATCAATACAGTTTATTGTATGATTTTCACTATAAGGGTTTTACAAAAACCACGACACGTGTTTCGCTATACAATAGTTTATGCTTGAAGAAGAAATACGTGTCGTGGTTTTTGTAAAACCCTTACAGTGAAAATCATACAATAAACTGTATTGATTAGTTTTTTTTAAGGTACTAAAAATGCCACACAATCTAGAAATTTGAACAAATACAGAAAAATAATCGAAGTATTTTACGATTTTCACCATTCCAATCGATGCATGATTCATTTAAAAATCGCAACACCTTTGAAAGAATATTATTTCTGCAATGAAGTGTTATGTATGTTTCGAGCTCCAATACTAGTAAGAGGTTGATCTTTGTACAAGTTTGTTTCAAATATCCCCACAGGAAACAATCAAAGTGTAAGATCTAGAGGAGGGAAAGACTTCTTGGACTGGCATCGCCGCAACCATTTTTCACCAAATTTTCTATTCAGCCATTTAGAAACGTCAATGGGGGAATGACATGTTGGAACCATGAATTGTGTTGTTCTTGCAATGTCACGTTGTCCAAATATTCCACCAATTCATATTTCAAAAAGTTTTAGTAACTATTAATATTCAAATTTTCTTGAAAAACGGTTCTATTGATTCGTTTTGGATTTATTCTACAGCAAGGGTACTAATTACGTTCAGTTTAAATATGTCAAAACTTTAATATGAAGATTATTTCTAGCAATTGTACAATAACAATTGCACTGATTTCCAGATATTACCGAAAAACAAAAATAGTGGATTTTTTCAAAAGGCAAAATACAAGCACTATAGGAAAATCCTTGAGGCGCCTGTGCGAAAGTAGTGAATCACATTGGATTTGAATCGCTGGAGATTAAATCCATTTGGAAAAACGTTCTCAGGAAATAAAAGATTGGCAAAGAACGACATCTAGAGAAAGGTTTGAAGAAATGGCTCATATTCTTCTATTTGGTGACGAAGGTAGTTGAATAGCTACCTGGAATTGGAATGATTTGGCTACAATGAAAAGTACCATCTCATTTAATCTAAGTAAATGCGATCATATCTCCTTTAGTTGTTATCGCTTTTATTGAATTTATATCATAATTTGGATGAAACGAAGTTACCATGAACTATTCTATGAGCTATCTCCATTTTAAAATAAGTGATGTTTGATGAGACATCGAAGAATTATTTTTGATTTACTATTCGTGTATAAAATCTCAGTAACAGATATATGTTACGACTCAAAGATGATTATCACACTAAGAAGTTAACCGATGAAAATAATAACACTAATATTCACACTAATAACTTGACTGAAGACGCGTTTCGATATACAGTAGCTTCCTCAGTGGATTTGTTACCGAGGAAGCTACTGTTAAGTGAAACACGTCATCAGTAAAGTTATTAGTGTGAAGATTGTTTCATTATCATGGAAAGACTCAAAGATTGTTTATCGGGTAACCCAACGAAAAACTCGAAAGCGGCAGTTATTTGCTCGACAAGTTACGAAATAAACTTAGGAGAAACCGCACGAGTAATTGAATGTGGAATTCGTTCAACAAATTCTAGGCTAATCTCTGATCCGTTCGAAAAGAGGATTGAAAATATATTCCCTCTCTTCAATATATTCATTGAGAGATCAATCCACTTTTCAAGGAAGTAAAATGTGTCGACTTGAAGAAATTCAACGTCTCTTCATGTTTTCAAAAGAATCTTCTAAAAAATGTTCCTTCCCCACTAACAGGTGGGTATTAGGACATAAAGTGTATTTCAATTCGTGAAATTTATTGTTGGATGCATGTTAGGGTTCTATCTTTGTATATAGACTTATACAAAGGTTTTATCTATTTGCATTCTAGATTCGGATAACTTGGGTTCAACGTGCATCGAGAAAATTGTTGGAGTTGTTTGGGAACAGTGTTTGATATAGAAAAGGTGTATTAATTGTTTTTGGTAGAAAATGCATTGTAGTGAATAGGTTAGTATTGTAGGGGCCCTGCTATAAGCGTATGCCTCTTCAGAGATGAAACAGTGTTTGTTCTGGTTACTATTAGGTTTGTTCCGTCTTCAACAGTTTTCTTTTATTTTATTTCTTATTTTCGTTTTTCTCTTTGTGCATTTGTCTATTGATGATTTTTACTCAATTTGCAAAATTTGTATTCAACGCGGAATTCGGCTGTGTTTCCTATTCTGATTAAATATATGGAGCGCTCCTCGTATCAATATATTTGGTCGGTCGCTGAAACAGCAGCAGAACAACAGGGATCGATATAATAGACTCGCTACAGAAATCATCTCAGGTGATTCGACAACCTACTCAATGAATTAAGAAAGTTGCTGGCTAGCTAGTGTTGTGTGATCCAACGGGTTATTACGATCATCCTCCTGGAACCAGAAGTCTTTCTACAAGCCGCTACTAGAGCCGACATACACTCCAGGTGAGAACCACAGCCACGTAATCTCTCTCGCTCTCTTTTGTGTCCTGAACAAAATTCTATTGGGAACTTTCTCAAATCATACAATCCTATATTATGCTACAGTCCATTCATCTAATAAAGCTCTAAGGTTCTTTCAAAAGTTTTGTCCGTTTTGTAGTTCCATATACAGTTCCACTCTATACAGTGCATGTCCTCCCTTTTATTTTTTGAACGTGTCAACTCAAAATATTGAACTTTGAAATAATGAAATTAATGCATGAATACTTTATTTTGAAGTGAAATTGACAGATGAAACTTTCAAGATGGCGACTGAGAGCCATCTGGGAAATAAATTTAATGGAAAGGGGAGTCTTGTGACACATTATTTTGAAGCTCCTGACGAATACTTCACCACCCTGGAATATGAAGTCAATATCTTCACCTTCTTCATAAAATGGCGGAACATTTAATAATTTCCTGAAGACAAACACATTAATATCGATATTTTAGAAATATTCCTTTTTATCTGCCATATGGCAATTTCAACAACCTGATAACGTTTGTTAAAGTATTTTTTGTTTATAAAAACGACAAAAAATGTCAGTAAGACAATGAACATCATTGTTCAGTTAGGATATTCTCAGTTAATTTTCGGTTTTACTAATAGAAAGGTACCACGTCAAAAAATGGTCCACTATCGTCCATTAGAAGAAAAAATTAAAGTGATTTTTATTTACGGTGCGACGCGCAACTTTCACGAGACCGAAAGGATTTTCAATGAACGTTTTCCGAATCGTCTTATCTGTAGAAAATATTTTAGGGAACTGTATCCAAATTCACAACTACCGATATTGTACATAACATCCCAGGTCATCCGTGCATTCCGGAAGAACAGCAAGTGCAAATAATTGGTGAGATGGTAGTAAATCCTGAACAGTCTACTTATTCCGTCGCGAATTTTGTGAGGTGTCTCTTACTGTGTGGAGACTTTTGAAGAGGAATAGGTACCTATCATCCATACAAAATTAAAATGGTACATTAACTGAAGATGACTCTGATCGAAGAACAGAATTCTGCGAAATCATGACGGAAACCATTGCAAGGCATCCTACCTATCTCCACAATACTTGTTTTAGAGACGAATGTACATTTTTTTCAAACGGCAATGTTCACAGACAAAATTGCCGTTATTGGAGTGACACTAACCCTCACGTTTTCCGGGAAACACTTACCAGATATCCAGAAAAAATTAACGTTTGGGCAGGAATATTGGGTAACCATATTGTAGCACCTCTATTTATTGAACAAAATTTAACAGGGGAACTGTATTTGACTATGCTGGAAACTACTGTTGATCCTCTCATCACTGAAATCTTCGAAGCAAATCTTAATGAATTCGATATGGATATTGTATTCCAACAAGATGGAGCACCACCACATTACTTCAGATAAGTATTTTGACACTATTTTTCCCGGTCGTTGGATTGGCCGTCGAGGTCCTACATAATGACCAGCCCGCTCGCCAGATTTGAAACCTTTGGACTTTTTTTATGGGGCTATTTGAAGCAAAAGGTGAACGAAACTGAACCTGCTTCAATATTGGATATATGGCAGAGAATAATAAATATTTGTAGAGATTCTGACGTTACTGTGTTCAAAAATGTTCGGCGTGAAATATCGGATAGGCTGTTCATATGTCAAGAAGTTCAAGGCAACCATTTCGATCATCTTCTGAACTAACCTCAAGCTTATTACCTCATATTATGTAGTCAAATGTCAATATATTCAGGCAATTATTAAAAGTTTCGCCATTTTGTAGTAGTTGAATGATGTGTCACACGACCCCCCTTTCATTCAATTTTTTTTCTCAGATGGCGCTCAGTCGCCATCTTGAAAGTTTCATCTGTCAATTTTACTTCAAAATAAAGTATTCATGCATTAATTTCATTATCCCAAATTTCAATTTTTCGAGTTTACCCGTTCAAAAAATAAAAGGGGTGGGGACATTTAAGAAAAGCACTGTATAGTTAGACGGGAAATAAAATGAAAATTGAGATTGGCGTCCAAGACATGGTTGAAACTTTAGTTTCTTTGTTTTATAATTTAATGATTTGTATTTTGGAAGTGTTGTTATTATATTGAATATGTTCAATTATAATAACCTATCAAATTCAAATAATGTTCAAAAAATGGTTTTCCTTCACGGAATTTATTTTGTGTTGTACAATTCCCTTGGTATCAATTTTTTTTCAATTTCATCAATCAACATTTCTGAAAAAGTGCACTTGAAACAATCGTCCTTTTTTCATCTGTTCTCTAGTGTTTATTTTCAATAAGTCGCTATTTTTTGACTGCGAAAACTAAAAAAAAAAAGGTTTTTTGATCTTTGATTTTGAAAGTAGTTTTGTTAATATTCTACCAATTTGATTTAATATATGATCATATCATCAACAAATGGCAAATTGTTTCAAACTACCCCCCAAATGCTCATAACAAATATTTTAGTTTAACCTAAGTAGATGTCTTGTAAAAGTATAAAGAAAGAAACACCCCTATATTTGTAGATTCTCATAAAAACTGTAGATTACTAATTTTGAATAGAAACATGGTTGTCTTTAATCATTTTAGCAAGTGTTATTTAAAAAAAAGCAAATCGGATATCACTTGACAAATGGAATGATTGTTTCACTCATTAGGGCAAACTTAATGATTATGAAATCGTACGTTTTTAGAGATTACCAGAAACCTAGAGAAATTTTGTAAATATTTTGAAGGTATACCTACTTACCCTTCCACAGCTGTTAACACCAACATGACGCACAAAGAACCAAAAAACATTTTGTTATTCCGATGTCGAAACCAGAAATAATCTTATTATAAATTGGATATCCGCTTTTTTGCAATGTTCACCGAAGCAGTCAATTGGGATTATTTTGCATTTATTTCGTCGAAAACTGTAATGGAAATAAAAATGTGAGGACTGGTGCCGCGAAGTACCGCTGTACAATTACACAAAAGTTATTCAAACAGATAACTTATATTTGTCAAGTGGAGGAAACGGTACGGTTGCTAAATTGTAGGCGAATAGGAATTCGTTATGGTTTAATAGGTAATAATATCCTATTTTATTATTAAAACAGACTAATGTTGAAATAATGAAAAGTTTTAATGATAAACCTCGAACTTTCCGTTTTTAATTCTATAATCAATTGGATAAAATAACAATTGATATATGAAAGTGTACTTCAACGTTCATTTTTTTTGATATTCTGATAAGGTACATTTTGATATAAGATATACAGGGTATGTTGGAGTTTATTTCATTTATTCAATTTAAAGTTTTCACATACTGTATACATAAATTTGATGCTTTGTTCAACTCTGATGTTACGTATAAGTTTACAGGTGAAGTCATATCAGAGTACATTACCTCAATGTCTTACTGATTGTGTGTTCAGTAATCACATAAAAAATAACTATATATAGGGTCTTTGACAATTTTTAACGGCCATCTTGTTGAAGCTACATCTGTTAAATTAGTTGTCATTTATTTTTATTGTTTTATCAAAATGGGTGTTCAGGCAACGTGCCGCGCGCTTCGTCCATTCCACGTTCGCCATAATCGTCCTACCGAGAGGACTATTCGTAATGTGGTGGATAAATTTGAGTCCACTGGTTCAGTAAACGATCTGTGAGAGTGTGCAAGAGAATCCGAGGCAGTCGATTTCGCGTCGCTCACAAGAACTCAGCCTTTCGCAGACCACAACTTGGCGAAATTTGCGTCGTGACTTGGGTCTGCACCCGTACAAAATCAACTGACTCAGGGACTGAAGGTAAACGATCAGAGACACCGACGTGTGTTAGCTGAATGGGCTCTGGAGCCCATTCAGAATTGGTGACTGACCCTAATTTTCATCGAAAAATCAATTTCAGCGATGAGGCCCATTTCTGGATGAATGGGTACGTTGAACAAACAAAATTATTGTATTTGGAACGATATCAATACACAAGAGATCCAAGAGCGTATAATACACTACGAAAAAGTAACTATTTGGTATTTGAGAACGACATTGGCCAGACCATCACTGTTAACGGTCGATGATTACCAACTCATTGGATGATCTGGACACCAACGACATGTACCTGGTTTCGACAGGACGGCGCTTTGTGCCACACACAACTCTTGCTACATTGGATATTCTGTACGAGCGATTTGAATGCATGGCCATCTCACGTGGAGGTGATGTGAACTGGCCACCGAGATCGTGCGATTTGAACCCGTTAGACTTTTCTTTGAGGGGTTTTCTTGAGTCGCAGGTATATGCGAATAAGCCAAAAACCACAATGGTCTTCAAAGCCAACATAACCCATGCTATCTGTCAAATTCAGAGTGATTTATGCGCCAGAGTCATGGACAATTGGATGTTTCTGATGCGCTCCATCCAGAGAAACCGTGGAAGGCATTTGAAAGATGTTATATTCCATACGTAATAGGTTTCTCAAATGGATAAAAAATTTCGATGATAACTCACACACATGTTGTTTTATTTAAATTTAAAGATAGATAGCGCGTAATAAAAGACCCAATATTTTCGAAAGGTAGTGTTGAACAACTTGATTTTTAGGATCTTACACAGTTGTAAAATTTATTCGAAAACAAATTATCATTACAGAGAAAATAATTGAAGAGTTCCTCAAAAAGGTTGCGCCCATAACTTGTGATTTTTTCCCAGCTGTCTCATATTTCAGCTTTATATTTAAATAGATTACCTAACCGTTAGATAACTAGGTGGTCTTCTGACTTGTGATCAAAGTTTTTGAAAATGCATCAACTATGGTGTATTAAGTTCCTAAAAGGGTAGAAATTATTGAGTTTTTTGTCAAAGACAGTGAATGAGGGAATCAGGTCGTGGGGCTGTTTAACCAACGGCATGAATATTCGACAACACTTTCAAGATATTGTTGTAAATCATGCCCGAAAGGAAATAACGCCGGCCGCCACTGGTAATCATCCATTGCGATATTTAACCGCTGGCTGCAAGCGTATTCATTTAAACGCTGGCTGCAAGCGTATTCGGACAGTGTGCGTAAGGGCTGCCGTAACCGCTCCAAGATATATACCAAATAGGTACATATTCCGGGATCTAGACTTGAACATACACTACGTGGACGCATACATGAGGAAACACGCAGAAGACACGTTAGAAAAGTTAAGAGATTTCAAGCCAAGTTAGTTCATGACGTTTCGATTGTTAGTATCCACAATCGTCTTCGGGTGATGATTTCAGGTTTTTTTTGCTTGATATAATTGTTATTTACCGCTATTTATTTTTAATTCTTCTTTTTTATTTGTTTCAGGGATTTCAAATCATTTTATATATTAGACAATGGAAGTCCGAACTAGTGACATTCATCATAAAACATTGTCAATCACCTTCAAACAAACGTTGGGAATCAGCGGTATTGCATTTCTGAGATTGACCAATTCGTGACAGATGATTCCAAGATGTAGCTAAATTTTTGACATCTACAGATTGAACAGGAAGTTTCAAATTTGAAACTGTTCTTACGTTTGACATGTCAAAAATTTCCTGATTGAGTGTTCCCTGAATTTTCAAATTGACACGTTTTGATTGGTCGTCTGTATAGGAAGTACAATTGATATATATATATATATATATATATATATATATATATATATATATATATATATATATCTATTTATGCCTATTGAGCATCGTCAGTACCGGGCAGGAGGTCCTTGATTGAAGACAAAATGTGACCCCCCCGGGTTGAGTGCCCTGAGTTGAAATCTTCTCCACATGGTTAATGTATACAGAACATCCCATCTTGTCCATCCACCCCCGCTCCCCCGGAGCGGTCCTCAACTCAATGATGGGCACTTCAGCAAGATTGACATCTGACCTTCTTTGGTCGAAAGTCAGCCTCTATAGTAGGGGAGCCCACGATGCAAAATGGGGATTTACTTGAGCGTCATAGAGACATATTAGGTTGCAAAGCTTAGATGATAAGAAGAAAAAATGTTATATAATATATACCAATTATATAGATTTTTAAATATGTGAAAAAATACTGTTGTATGAACATACTCGAGCGCATCAGATATTGATAGCATCAATGTCGTATTTTTAATAAAGTTGGAATGTTAATCTGATCGTTTTCATCATGCGGGTGGTTGTACGTAAGGGTTGAAAGTGAAAAGAAAAAAAAATTAATCGGGCGCGTCAGATTTTCTGAAGGGGTGATAAGTGCAACAAAAAAAGCTCTTATTCAATAATCTGACGATTTCCATCTAACGCAAACTCGCGGCCATTGTTATAATGTGCAAAAAAATTCGCCATTAATTGAAAAGCTCAGGAAATAGAATGCAAATAAATAAGTGTATGTTTTTTAAGTAGAATACTGGTTTTTATAAGAAAATAATTTAAAAAAAATAATTTTTTATAATCAATTGATCAATTAATCATCATCTTCATCACGAACGAGTCTCTGTGATCAGCTGTGATGGCGTCATGGCAACAGAATTCAGAGTGGGGACGGAGTGAGAGAGTAAAAGATAGACAAAAAGTGAAAGAGGAATAGAAACTCGGAGAGGTAAATGTAGGTATCACACAGCTGCACGCATTGAAATTTATCGATGAATTTTTGTTATTTCGGCTTGCGGAAATCGTCAGATCATATATTTTTCGTTATCCTTGAATTATTTCCTTCAAAATAAAAAAAAATCAGCTACGCTCGAGAATGTCGAAATGACGTTATTTTTTTACAACTTTGCTGCCCTCCCCTTTCTTTACGTTACTCTCAAATTGTCAGATTACTGGAATATACACTTTTTAGCATGTAATTAACTCACTACTACATTAATCTGACGCGCTCGAGAATTTATGATCAATTTTTTTTTACTGATCTGATCCTTTATCCTTCACGGGCGGCCTTATATATGGGGTTCATATTTAGTGGAGGTACTTAACCGGGTACAAGATATCCCCCTGTATATTAATCTGCCGCGCTTTAGTAAATCCCGAAATCCCCGCTTGGGCTTCCCTATTACTAGGTGTTTTTACTTTCTGATCTGTTGAATTGTTTTATCAATCGAACTGAATTATTGCATGGGGTCCCCAAAAACTAACCGGAGACGAGTGGACAAAATGTGAATAAGCAAGAAAAGTACTTAATAAAAATAACTGCATAAACGCAAGCGACACCATGTACTGACGATGCCCAATAGGCTAAAACAGTTGTCTAGCGGTGGCTTTTGAATTGAAATCAATATGGGAATGATCAGAATAGTACTTATCTATTCATATTTTGATTTTCATGGAATTATTTTCCAGCAGCTTGGCTGCATTAACCTTTCTCGATTTCATGTCATTTCTAGAAACATATGTATTCGTTTTCCGATGGCATTCCAGGTTAGCTTCCCACGCAAGGAAACAAAATGTAGTCAGCAGCGCCTTCAATGATGTATTCGAAAGTTTTCAGAAATAGGTGGGAACCACCGACATAACCCATTAAGATTATGACGGTGGTTATTAAGGTTATGTCGGTGGTTATTGATGTTATGTCGATGGTGGGAACGTCTGGCTTACCAATCTAAATTTTTATTGCTGTTGTCTGTGTGTTGTTGGCATTACTTTTATCAACCGAAAGGAAACTATCAAATACGTCCTTATATTCACTTAAGTTCACTATGTGTGAATGTATATTTTTGACAAGCAACCATATAGGATGAGTATTTTGAGTTGGTTTTCTATATCTAGTTGTAGGTTGGCTCTTCTGTGTATTTATCATTGGTCAGTTGTTTTATATAGTTGATGTTTGTATTGCCCATTTTTGAGTTGTATTTACTGTTTGGAAGCCGTTTTTATTGTATTCATTTCTCATATAGTTTTTTATATTCAATTTAAGGCCAGAGCTGCCAGAATGAAAATGTAATAATGTACTAAATCATGAAACAAAAAGTACTAAATCCGGAGAAAATGTACTAGAAAGAGTAAATATCAATATGTACCAAAACGGACTAAATAGCACCAACATCGAACACAAAAAGTACTAAATGAATGGCGGGAACTTGAAATAAATGACGGGAATTTCAAAGTAATGATTTATTTATAGAAACAAAGGAACAAAACTTCACATTGTTACTGTAGACCTATATAAATAAAAAAATAAATATATACATTTATTAAAATAAAAATATCTTCTGAAATGCATACAGATATAAATACTATAAACAATGATAACAAAAAAACGTATTTGAACATATATTGCCTATATCACTTGTACAGCAACCAATTCGTAAATAGATAAAAATGTAACAGAAAAAAATGTATCAACATGTCAACAGAACAAATGGATTTATACTGTAACTCTTGTATAGAAACTAAAAAGAAAAATTAGTATATACAAAAAACAAAAAAAAAATGTTATCTAGAAACAAATTAAACCTATATCACCTTTATAGAAACTAAAAGAAAAATTTGTCATATTTGTCTGAAAAAATGGTGGAGTGTTAAAAAATATGCATTTTTAATGGAATAAGAGTTTAGATATCAGTATTGGAATAACTGACTTTAGTTTTTAATAATGTATCTGATGGAGTCCATGTTATACAATTATCATTTTTCAACAGTGCCTTGCAGTGTAGTAAAGAGCTGCAATTTTCTACTGATAACGAATTTATTGTTTTTGTTTTGATTAAATTTAACTGAGAAAATATTCGTTCAACAGTAGCACTAGAATGGGGAAAACAGTATAGCACAAATGAATTTAGATAAGTTAGGAAACATGGCTTCATCAGCTGCAATTCTCGTTTTTAATATATGGAACCAAAATTTTTCGAAGTCTAGAGAGTGTAGCTTTTCAACAATATCGACTGGTAAATCAGGTATGCTCCTAAATTCATTACTAATCTCTTCGATATCTTCTTCTTTAATTATAATACACAATACTTTGTGTACCACTAAGAACAAGACTTGGATTTAATATTTCAAAACTTTTATAATTTTCTGTAAAAGTGGAGAAACGGTTTTTAATTTGACAACACAGTTCTATATAATATTCCAAACATTTTTGCCAAAACCCATTTAACTCTAAATGATTTATTGTTAATGATTCTATGTACATTTGACATTTAGCTCCAATATAAATTTTGTCTAATGATAAATGCTCACTTATATTGGAGGGATCGATTTTTCTTAAATCATTGCAGCGGTCAACATAACTTTTGTTCATAAAATTTTTAGCAATTTTTTTGAACAAGAAATTTATTTTATAATTCAAGTCAAATAATTTCGACCTTTCAGATTGGAATTCCAAATTAATTTGGTTTATCAGTGATAGAACATAAGACAAGAACAAAAAATATAATTTGTATACTGGATTGTTAAGGACATTCAATAATGTAGCTCTGCTGCCTTCAAATTATCTTCTACGGCAGCTAAAGTGAAAAAAGGAATTAGTGATGACGAGAACAATAAAATCCTATTAACGACTTGCTCTAAAGATAACCAGCGTGTTTGACTAGGACGTAATATTTTCTTTGGTTTTAGATTAATAAACTCTTGAAAGTTTTTTAATTCACTCATTCGCTTTGAACTGTGGCTAAAATAAGAATACAGGTCACGTGTGAAGTCTTCAATCTGTTTAGGTAATTTTGATGATGCTGCTGAAGCACATAAAGACATTGAGTGACAAACACATCCAATCACAAAAATATTTTGATTAATTTTCTGCTTGAGACGTGCTTGTACACCAGTAAGATTTCCTGACATTACAGATGCGTTATCTGCTGCAAAACCTATCATGTCAGAAGTCTGCAGATTATAGTTTTTTAATGTTTTAATTATTTTATTAGTAATAGCTTCAGCAGAGCACTGCTCAACTTCCACCATATCCAAAAAACAGTCTTTTACTTCATTTGCTTTCAAATCCGAAAATCTGATTACTAGGGCTAAACAATTTTTTGTTTATATGTCGGTGGTTCATCTGCAATAATCGAAAATTTCTGACCCTGGACAATCTCAGAAATTTGAGTGGAGAAATGATTTTTAAAAATTTTTAAAGTCATGGTGGCCTTAGTAGGTGCACATTTAACATTTTTTAAAAATATTTGAGTCATGTCCTATGGAAGCTACAAATTTAGGGAGATGGTCCATGAGTAAAAATGGAAGATTATGTTCAGCTAGAAACATAACCATTTTTAATTCTGCTCTCCTTACATCATCACTCAGTAGAGATACCCCTTTTGGTAATAAACTTGTAATCAATGGACTTGAGTGAGCAGCCCTTTGCCTAGATGAATGCTGCATACTGTTTTCATGTCTCCTTAGATGGACTATACTACCACTAATGTGTTTTTTACAAATACTGCAGAAAGTTTTTTCGTTCTTGGATTGAATTCATTTAAACTTTTCTCGCCATTCTTCCCGAAACTTTTGCTTATAAATACGTTTTCTTTTTCTTGGCGGATGCCCCTCTTTATTTTCAGACTCGAATTCTGATAATGAAAAAAAAAGTGTTTCTAATCTCTAATTCTGCTTGGCTAATATCACTGTCAATTTCTAAAACAATATTTTCATTTTCATTGACCGGTTCTAGTTCTGAAGCAACCTGCTTTTTTTCTCGTATAACAAACCTTCAAAAATAAAACATATTGATACATGATTATTAATTATAATTTACAATTCACAACTTGTCCATTTTTATATTTTACATCACCAAAATGGCCATACACTTTTTACCACGGTTTACATTTGTTTACAATTCAAATATGGCAATTGACACTGACAGTGATAATTGACGATTTTGACAAGAGCTTCTCATTTGTACTAAAAATTGTACAAAATATAAATTTTTTGCAAAAATGTACTAGATATATTGAATGTAACACTAACGTACTGAACATTGGCCGAAATCACTAGATCTAGTACGAAAACACTAGTTCTGGCAGCCCTGTTTGAGGCTACCTCATGCATAATCAACTTGACATCTGACGCTAATGACAAATACACAGGGGAGCCAACTGAAAAATATGGATTCCAAATAAAGTTCTTATCCGTTATGATCAATTAATAAAAACGATATTGAGAAAGTATTGACTACCAACATACATCAAGGTGTATGTTGAACATGGAAACGCTGTCGGCCCAAATATCGTGCGATTTTGGAGGGAATGACTTAATATATGAAGATAGTGCCAAGAAAACCCATTTTTTGTTCGAGTACTCGATGTTCTGTGTCCATAGAACGTGACATTGACATTACAAGAAATTTTAAACCTAATCTTACCTTTTACCTAAACATAACCATAAATAACCAGTTCTAGTATATGTACACGTGTTTATTTTCATCTCAAGTTTGAAATAATTGCCGCAATAAAATGGTTTCAAAACGCAAAAAGAAGGTAAGATTGTGTTAATTTATATACGTAAATTATATTACATGGATCGGTAATGGTTTCAGTATACAACTGGTGAAGCAGCCCAATTCATGACAAGAAAAGCAGCTCTGAAAAAATTACAGCTATCTCTAAATGATTTCCGGAAGTTGTGTATCGTTAAAGGTATATACCCAAGGGAACCAAGGAATAGAAAACGAGCACAAAAAGGAAATACAGGAATTAAAACCCTTTATCATGTGAAAGACATACAATTTTTACTTCATGAACCAATAATATGGAGGCTCAGAGATTATAAAATATTTAATAAGAAAGTAGGTCGCGCTAGAGCAGTTAAAGATTTTGAAAAGCTCAATAGATATTTGAACAATCACCCTACACTCAAATTGGATCATATTGTAAAAGAGCGATACCCAACGTTTATAGATGCTCTGAGGGATTTAGACGATTGCCTTACATTATGCTTTCTTTTTAGTACGTTTCCATCACTAGCACACGTTCCTAGGGATCAATCTGCTTTATGCAGAAGATTAACTTTGGAATTCCTACATGCAGTTATAGAAGCAAAAGCACTCCGAAAAGTATTCATTTCAATAAAAGGGTATTATTTTCAGGCAGAAATCAAAGGTCAAAACATTACCTGGATAGTACCACATAATTTCTCATTCACTCCCCAAAGTAAAGCTGATGTTGACTTCAAAATAATGTCAACTTTCGTAGAGTTCTACACTGTAATGCTGGGATTTGTCAATTTTCGAATTTATAATAGTTTGAATTTATTTTATCCTCCTAGCTTTTCTGCTTTATCTCAGGCAGATAGTGAAAAGTTATTAGTGGACGAAGATGTTTTTATTGCTGAAAGAGTTGCTGCACTTAATTTGCCACTATCAAAATCAAGTAATGAATCTATAGAAGACAATCTTGAAATAGATAGTTTTGATATCAGTGAAGGTGATGCTGAAAAGTTGGAAGAAGCCAAGAGGGAATCCGAGAAAATCAAACAATTAAAAACTCTTTTCAAAGGAATGAAGTTTTTCTTGAATAGAGAGGTACCACGTGAACCTCTTGTATTTATTATCAGATGTTTTGGAGGAGAGGTGTCCTGGGACAAAACCCTGTTTGTGGGATCTACTTTTGATGAAAACGACGAGTCCATCACACATCATATTGTTGATAGACCCTCAATGGAAAAACAATTCATTTCAAGGTAATTTCGGTTGCTCTTTATCCAAATAGTATAAATATTCATCATGGCTGTTTTTGTACGTTTAATTTTTATTTCTTTCACCGGTGTTAGGCGTCCAAACATTTTTACAAAAAACAATTTCCCCTAATTTCAGATACAAAAAGAGGTTCATAATGATTTAACACGAAAAATGAGAAATAAAACTTTCTATGTTTTTTACTACTTGTATTTGTAACTAACGTTACTGCAGTTTCGCGTCCTATAAGAACATAATTTTTTATGATGATCTCCTACCACGTATTAACTGCTACATCCATCAATTTACACTTTAGTGTGTTTAAGTGATTGTTGAGTTCTTATTTGCAATCACGCCTGGCAATAGAACTTCAGTGTTTCATAAAGCAAGAAAAGTGGCATTGCATGATGTGGCTCTGCCAAATCATTAATTCTTGCATAGACTAAGGATTCTTCGAGTTTCAATTATCTGAATAGTACATTTGCACCAGGAAACTAACAGCGATGACTGGAGATATGGAACTGGGTGTCCTAGGGTAACTATTGCAAGGAAGATCAGTAATGTTTTGGGAAGGCATGCATGGTTGTCATATGCGCAAGTTATTTCCATTCCAGATATTATGACAGGAGATAGATATGTTGGAAACATTGAATCCATTATTTATTCTATCCAAAATGAAATTGGAACCAATTTTATTTTCATGTATAACAATTCTTGGCCCTATCACACGAGAATAGTTCAAAATGCCCCAGAGATTCAGAATATTCAAAGATTACCGTGCTCAGCAAATTCGCCAGATATGAATCCTTTTAATCACATGTGGGATTTCGTTTAATGAGCAATCTAGATGTACCATACCTCAAGTGTGAGTCTTATCAAGGCATGATATGCAGTTTTTGCTGTAGAACTTCCAAGTTTTCTGGAAATGATATTGATGTGAAATTTTTTGTTCCTCTCAGCTATGTACTGAGATCAGCTGATTACAACTTTTCTGTAACTTCAATAATACAGGAAAAATTGACAATTACAAGAAAAGTCCAATTTCATTTTAAAACTACTGAAGATATTGAATTTTTCTAAAGAGCCACTTTTGTAAAAGTTTTAACAAAAATTCTGAAACTTTTTCTGATATCTCTAAAATTTCTTGAATTATTCAAGAAATAATGTAGTTTTATGAAACAACTCAGAACATTTTATTGACATTGAAAATGTTCGGCGACAGGACTTGAGATGGACTAAAAACTCAAAATGTTCAGAGTTGTTACATTATTCCAAAATTTCGATTGAATAAGTTTTGTATATTCCATGGAGTACTACAAAAGTTCATTCATATCATAATGTCAATAGTTTATGAATTTCACAGCTGGTATGGTAGTTATTGGAATGATAGTTATTGGTATGATAGTTATTGGTTAAATTAAACTTGTATGTTTTGTCCACTATTATGACAGTCACCCTGCCGCATAATTTGATCAAGGCCTACCAGCTCTAGTATTTTTTTCTATGAGAAGTTTGGAATTATTTGTAAAATTATGAAAATCGTGCACTCGACTTGCAATATATCCTGTATTTCATATGGAATTTAGTTGAAACTACTAACTGGTTTATGTTCGGTTGTAGTATTTATATATTTTGTAACCAACAATGGTTTCAAAGAATGTTGAGGTATAAATAAAATTGAAAATTTTGGTTTGTGTTGTAGTATTTATATGTGACAAATGACCTATCAAGACATCAAATTTTTCAAATTCTTTGTAGTGGCTTCTCAATTCTGCAAAAACTCGGTAAATTGACTCGTCAAAATTTATAACTAATATTTTTGAAGAATGATTAATTTGAGTACTAGAACATTTTAACAACTTACTGAGATTTATTTTTTGTGAAATAGGTATTATATCCAACCACAGTGGGTTTTCGACAGTGTAAATGCTAGAGAGCTTCTCCCTGTCAACAAATATTTCATGGGAGAAACCTTACCACCTCATCTTTCTCCATTCATCGATAAAGACCGTGATCAGCAGTATATACCTCCTGAGGCCAGAGCACTCTATGATGAATCCGAATTGGAACAACAGCATAAGCGAGATGAACTAATAGAAGATGGTAAAGTGGTTGAAGATGATGGAGAAGAAAGTGATGGTGGTAATCAAGAGGAAAAAAGTACTGTTGATCCAGATGGTGAGAGTGATCAAGAGGAAAATATTGAGAGCCCTCCAAAGGTAATCTTTGAAAATTTGTCTTTTTATTTTTTCTCTCAAACTACATAAACATAAAACATGGTGAACTACATAAACTGAATAAAATAATAAGATTTCATTCTCACTTTGAAATTACATTCACCTTTCAGGGCAGACTTTTATCTTGAAAGAAATAGTAGAAACCATAATACCTTTCTTTATTAGATTTCTATGAATGATTGAGATTTTGTGATTTACAAAAAAGATGAGTGACGTGACCTAGTTTTGTAACAGAGAATGAACATATTCATTCTTACTTCAACTTTGACCATCGCTGTATCTTTTGTGTTTGGGAACATACTTTCAAGGAATAGTAGAATCTAAGAATAGTTGACACTTGAAATTAATGACGTATTAACAATTGATATTTTTTAATATATGAACAATATAATTTGTATGACGAATTTTTCAGCAATATATACTTCTAAAAAAAAACAGATATCTTGCCTCTAGATACTTTTATAATGAAGAAAATAGGTAACAACTCATTTTATCATACTATCAATAGTTCCAGAGAAATTCTTGATTTCAAATTGAAATAAAAACCCCCATAAAACATTCATTTATAATCTGGAATATAAAATATATGTCCATAATCCATAATATCAGTTGGAAATTACGGATATTTAATGTTATGGATACTTGGAATTTGCTTATTAAAAATGCGAATAAAAATATTTATTAAATTTTCAGAAATCAAAAATGTCCGTCAGTATTGGCGAAGTGTATAAAGAGGTTCCTTGGGAGAAAAATAGACAAGAACGACAGGAATACCGTTTGAGGGAGAAGATGGTAAAGAAGAAACACAAAAAATTATATAACAGCATGATGCAGGGCAAAAAGGATAGAGCTAAAGAAATATGGTTGCTAAGGAAGAAAAGACGATTGCATGATGAAAAAAAGGTTGTAGAAAAGAAGAAAAAGTTCAAGGGAGCTGCAGGAGAGTAACTTCAGTGATATAAACATTTAATAAACCAATGTTGAAGTGTTATGTAAATGAATAAGAACAATTTTTTTTAAATAATATACATGGATTTGAAGAACTGGGGGATAGTTTCTTTTTCTCTAGTTTGATGTTTTTCGGTAAATTAGACAAGAAAAAACCAATGTGCAAATTACAGTTTAAGACTCAGGTCTGATACCAGATTTGATGGTGTAATATCTAATGACTACGGAGATATCACTATTTATTTTATACATAAGCTCAATGAGTAGGACAGAAACATTTTCTCATTGAGCTTATTGATAAAACAATTGGTGATATCTCCGTAGTCATTAGAGATAACACCATAAAACCAGATATCTTTGGATTCCTTATTATCATCCCTAACTGATCATGTAATAGTATACAAGGTATCTCATTTGAAAATCCAAAATTGATGTCATTTTCAGAAAAACCCGAAGTTGAATTTGTTTAAAAAATATAGCCAAATAAACAAAGGAGAAAAGGGGGCTGTACCATGAATATGTGTCACACGATATATCAATTGAATCATCTTCTATATACCCATATCCATCAACTAACTTTCTCACAATGTATTGTTTTCATAATGTAATAAAAATTATTTTTTCATTCCTCGGATTATGCCTTAATACGTCACCTTTTATGGTCTGCAATTATTGGCGAACTGTGCTGTAAAGACACAAGACCCATGAAAGAATTGCTAAAGCACATTCTACAATTTCCGAGAGGCATGAAGTTGCAAAATAACATGGCCTATTTCTCCCGTTTTACTACCAAATTATCAATTTTGCTGACTTTGAGCAATTTTTTTCTCAAAAACTGTCCATTATCTTTCATTGTGCCCGTGGGTACTTTTGATCAGGACATTGAAAAGTTCAACATACCAAGAAATCTGCAGAATTCACCGAAAGCCATTTTCCATAAGGTTTGTGCGTGGTTCTTTGGCGCCTGCCAGCAGAAGGTTAGTGTCGGTGATGTAATTGATCAGATCAGCAGAGTTAACACTTTTCATAACTTCTTTGTCATTAATTAAAATAACAAACAATATTGGCCTAGAATACTAACCAGCGGTACTATCATCAAGGTTCCCATTGTCCTTGATCTGACTGTTGCACTATTCTTATTGAGTTCTAGCTGTTTCAATAGACCTATTTCTCAGATAGCTGTGTTGGGATTCGAAAACATTTGAAATTCATAAAAAATATTAGTCAATTACCCATTGCTATTTCGAAAAGTTTAGATATAAGTTAATAGGCATGAAGTTGGATAATTTACATTTATTTCCTTTTTTGTTAAGTGGTTTTGCTATGAGTACTTTGAGTTCATCTGTAAAAATACCCTCCTCAAAAGATTTTTTGATTAGAAAAGTTGAAATGTATGGTTATGAAAATCTATTGCTCTTCCAAAACCACTTTCCGTGGCAATACCTTTCTGCATTTATAAAATATTTATTGACGGGATTTACAGCCTCCAATGAATTATCAGTTTATAATTGATAAGGACGTGCAAATTTAATTTTCTGACGTACGCTACGGTTCACGTATGAGGAAGTAATGTATGAAAATTCAGTCGTTTCCCACCATATTTCGAAGTGAATTTGTTATATATTTCCGTATCTGGTACTCATTCACTAAATTCCTCGCTAATTACTTAGAATTAAAAAGGAAATGTGAATGGAACATTCAAAAAATGGAACATATTTTTTTTTAATAACGAAACCGTAAATTCGAAAGTATGTATTATGTTGTATCAACAGTCGTGTCCGTTTCAATGTCATGTGTTTTTGTACCAGTACTATGTACTATGCAATACCAGTACTATGTTGCTGTTTCGCTGCTGTTCCAATGTTTTGACAGAATCAACAAACTTAGGCGTGCGCAGCGTTATAGAACAGTGCTTTCAAAAAATTGTTCTATACAGCACCACCTAGTGGCGAGTTACAGAAAAATTGATAGCCTAAAAACCTTCTCTAAAAATTACTTATACATGTCAAGTTTCATCACGATCAGCGATGCAAAAGTTTATCACTTACCAACCAACCAACAAACATCCATTTTTATATATTAGATTAGTTACAAGTGAACCAGTCACTTTAATGACGTGCCTTAGTATTTTAGATTTACTGTCAGCTATTTTATTTGTATTATCTTTTCTTGTCCTTTCTAAGAGGTTATTATTAGCTCTTTTTCAATTCATTGTATATTACTTTACAGTAAGGGTCAATTTTAGAAATAGACTAAAAAAAATTAGCACTTTTCAGTTTTGTAATTTCATGGAAATTGAAAACTTTCTTGGCGGATTTCAGTTAGTTAGTTCAGGGTGTATATCTGACCAAGTTTCATTCCTTAATTGTGAGCAGAAATACAAACTTTGTTGACCTACATTCCCCTTTATTTTACAGTCTGCCATGGAAAATTCAAATGAATAGTTCTAGGCTAGGGCATCCACTTCAGAAATTAAACATTTCATTTGAAATAAGCAGATACATATATTAGATTTAGCCAAGTGGGGCTTGGAGGTGATGGAGAATTTTCCAAACAAGAATATGTACTCACTGAGATTTTCCTCATCTGAATTAAATAATACTACCTCAATTCCTGGTGTTCTTATATGTCATACTGTTATGACAATATGTCATATTGTTATTGATCTGAAAATCTTAGGAACATATCAATGTGACATGAATATTTTAGTACAGGGGTGAGCAACTTTTTTAATCAACTATTTAATTTAAATTTTGAAATTTTTTGGGGGCCGCACATAAAGTAACACTTATTAATAATTTACAAAATTTAATTTATAATAAACATTTGAATAACAAAATACAAAATAAAAAAAAAATTGTATACAAATGTTCATGCAAAAAAAACAAGAAAAGAACAGAAAAAAGAATTAACTTGAAATTTTCAATGAGAAATTTGGCAGTGGTTTTTCATTACAAGCTGCTCAATATCAGTCGGAATTGATAAGGTAGCTACAAGTACCCAGCTATCTAATCGTACATCACTCAGTCTTGATTGGTGGTCACTTTTGATTAATTCAATGGTTGAAAATAAATGATTGCAAACATACGTACGTCCGAACAGAGACATCACTTACTTTACATTTTTCGTCAAAAGCGGAAATTTCTCAAGGCTCACATAAGGTTTATGAAAATTTTCTATGTTTACTGAAAAAAATACATTTTTTCAATCGGTGTTATTCTGCATGTCAATCACTTCCATTTGAAAGTCTTCAGGAACTGTATCCACATCGATATTAAATGGCGGGGAAAAATTTTTATTTTTCTAAATGTGGAAAGTGAGACACATTATTCTGCAAAAGATGCTGTTTCCACAATTTTTATTTGCGTTCAAAGCCCTGAATTTTATCATACAAATTCTAAATAAACTGTCCTTTATCTTTAAGTTATGTTGATAAAAAGAGCTTGATTTAAAAAAATAGTCTGTTGTTATCCTAAGTTTTACTCCATTTGAATAAATTTATTTATTCGGAGTTGTTTCGTTGAATTTTTTTTGTTGTATTTTTTGTATCATAATGTCTTTTTATGTTATATTTTTTTAATGTCGACACAGTCTCTGAGCATATTAAGCATACAGATTTGTCTTTGACGAAAGTGAAAACATAATCAAATTTCCACTTCTCTTGGAATACCTGTGCTTTTCCAACATGCTGCTATTATGGATTCAAATTTTGAGTTAAAAAATTTGCAGGAAAACTTAATGTTGAATAAAAAAACTCTTATATCACTTTTTTCTCAATATTGCATCACGCCTTTCAAGAAACACAAGAATTGATCACTTCAATGAAATGAATGAAAAAACTAATTTTTACTGGTTATTTTATTTTTACGACCGGTTTCAGGTTTTACCCCATTATCAAGTATAAAGCTAACTAAATTGGAAGAAAGTAATACAAATCATGAAACAACAAAAATTAATTGGCACTCCGAGGCGACTTCATTGATTCCAGTGGCGCATTTCCTTTTTCAGCTGCATGAAAACACTGGAGATTATAGAAATTATCGGGGTTGTCAGAAAGTTGGTAGAAAATCGATAAAATAAACTCAATTTTAGATATGCTTGGCGTACCGTATAAACATATTTAACGGGTCGCTTGGACGACCAGTGTTGCTCATCCCTGTTTTAGTATTTACTGTACTAGATTTTTTGTGTGTATTTTTTGAAAGCTACTATATTTGCGGTATGTTAATGAATCTGTTTTATATTCGATTCTAGTATTATTAGTCTTCTTTTGATGAAAAAATTATACATATGAATTACTTTAAAAGCTTTGTACTTGAAGAAAACGGTTCAAGAAATTGTTAAATAAATATAAAAAAAATCTGATCAAAATCCTGCAGCACAAGCAGATAACTGACTATGAAATGTTCTATCCATCCTGGAGTTAAATACTGATCTCTGATATATGAATGAAAAGTGCGTCATCAAACTAGCCAAATATAAATTTTTGAAATATTCTGACTACAAACCAAATTACATAATTGATTAAGTTCACTGGTTGTTATGGAAATAAAAATTTTTTCTCGAAACAGACTTTCATTTTTGTAAAAAAGATGTCACAATGTGACATCTTTTTTACAAACAAACATAGTTTATGTTGAATATGTTATTATCAACTAATATGATGAAGATGCTACTTCTTAAAATGCAAATATTTAACCAAAAAAATCAATTTGATTAAGATTTTCTTGTAGCAAATATAATTACAATATTTGGATTTCGATTAATAAAAAACACTACAAAATTAATTATTTCAGCATAATTTGTAAGTTATATTGAATTCTGAATTTTCGATTCATCATTTATTTATCTCTGGTATCAATTATTCCAAAATAATGGAACAAGAAGTGTTCAATTATGTTTCAATTTCATAATTATAAAAATATTGATTGAAGGTTATCTTTAAATAACCTTATACAAAATAAATTAAAAAATATAACAGCTTCATTCTCTAAAATTACACTTATTACATAAAATGTAAAATAACAAAGAATTATATAATATCTCATGGAAAGGAATTCACATCTAAAATATTTTGATAATTTGCTAGTCTTCATCACTTTCATCATCATCAATTTCTGGCATTGGAAATCTTAAAATGGCAGCTACTCCGGTCAACTGATCCAGTTCTAAAATGAAAAATATACAATTTAGGATTGGTTGAAAACCAACAAAAGAGGTCAGGCAAATAAGAAAAAGTATATCCAGATAATTCATTTTGAACAGTTCCCGGATCAAAAATTTTTGCAAAATATTGGTAATTGAAAAAATTTAATTTCTCCCAAAGGTCTAATTTTTGAATTAGATATAGCCACAAAAAAAATCGAGACTATTTCATGAACTCACTAACAACTCACAAGTAAGTTCACTCTCCGCCATATTTGGGTCAAGATTCCCCGTCTCGAATTTTATGCGCGGCCGAACTACAGTGCAACCGACTGAATCTGAGGCGTTTACCAAGCGAGCCAAATCGAGGCATGGAATATTATTACAAAGTGAGTAGTTGTAAGTGGTGGTTTTGTATTTGTGAAAAATTTGTGTCTAGTTTCAAAATGAGCAAGTGTCGAGTTGTGGGTTGCTGTAATTTGCAGGGTGATGTCGGCATTAATTTTTTTCGATTTCTAATTGACGAAAAAAGGTATGTTTTTCTATTATTTATTATGTAAGATTGAAGTAATGAACATATAACGAAAATCATAAAATGAATTGTTATAGACCATATATTAGTGGAGTAATTAAAAATCAATAACTTCAGTAATCAAAATAAGGATTGAAACATTTGTTTCGATGAAATGAGCATCAAGTCACACTTATTCTACAATATAGGAAAGGATAGAATAGTTGGTTTTGAGGAATTATTTAACAAGAAAACGGCTTCTATGCTTCTATAGCAGAATATGCCTTGGTAGTCATGGCAAAAGGCATACATTCGAACTGGAAACAGCCTGTTGCATACTTTTTTACCAATTCATCCACATCAATACTGGATATAAAAAGTATTGTGATTGAAGCTGTTAGGCAATTATCCAAAATTGGATTGAAAGTTAGAGGTATCATTTCAGATTTATAAACTTCCCAGAAAAGATCTCGAAGTGACTGTAGAGCAGCCATATTTCTTTGTTGATGAGAAAAACATATTTTACTTTTTCGATACTCCTCATTTGCTGAAATGTAGCAGAAACCATTTTTTTGATGACTTTTTGAAATTTGATGAATATACAAGGAACAAAAGTCATCTTGAACAACTTTACAACTTGGATAAGGAAAAGCAACATAGAATAGCACCCAAACTTACTGATTCTCATTCATTTCCAACTAACTTTCAAAGGATGAAGGTTAAATCAGCCAATCAAGTTTTCAGTCATTCGGTAACTACACCGATGAATACCTATTCCAGTTTCAATCAGATACCATCAGCAGCAATAGGAACGGCTACATTAATTGAAAAAATGGATAAAGTGTTTGATATTTTGAATTCAAAACGATTTGACGATGTCAAAAATTTCAAAAAACCTTTTTTCGAAACATCAAAACAAATTGATTTTCTGAAAATGAAAATATTTTTCAGCAAATTAACTGTAATATCTAAAAAAGGAGAAAATATGACTGGACAAATGAGATTCATTGAAAGATGGCAGATAACAATTTCGACATTTCTGCAACTTTGAGAAAACCTACACAGTGAAGGAGACTCCTACATATTGACGAAGAATATAAATCAGGACCGTGTGGAAAATTATTTTGGTCAAGAGAAATACTTGTGGAAATGCCAGAAACAGAACTCCTATTCAAATTATCAGAGCTTTCAAAAACACATTTACTCTTCAGTATTTCACACAGGCAGAAGGAACTAACTGTCTAGAAGATACTTATTACAGATGCAGACATAAATAGAATGAAGATTCTTATGGAAATTCCAAAAAAACCCTATAAACCTTTGATAGTAGAGACAAATGAGTATAGAACTCTAGCCACTCCAGAAGGCAACAGCTTGGGCTATGTTTGTGGATATCTTTTGGGAAAATGTTTAAGAAAACATTCATGTGAAGTATGTACAAATTTTGCCACGGCGGCTAGTAAGTCACTGAATGAAACAAATGTATATAGTCATTTCAAGGCATATAATAATACAGTAGCCAAACAGTTTGGAAGTTTATATATGCCTCCAGATTCATTTTTACAATGTATCATTCATTCATATAGAGACAGAATTTCTTAATCATTTCAACAATTTATGTGCCATTGATTGCACAGGCAACCAGCTCAAAACAATATTTTCAAAAATCAATATTTCTCACCTTTGTGATAATTTTCCTTTGGATTATTTATTTTCTCTTTTCACAAGGGTAAGAATTGATTATACTTTGAAATTTGCCAATAGAAATTTGAAAACAAATGTTTAAAAAATCAAAAACTCATCATGCTGAAAAACCTTTAGAATAGATTAGCATAAGTTTTTGACCAATATTGTATAATATTACTATATAAAATATACGTTTATTTCACCACCTTGTCTTATTTTTTATCAATTCCTAAATAGTTCACAATCATATGAGACATAAATCATATGGCCATAAACCATAACTACAGTACACGTCACAAAATCAATTCTTCTGTTATACCAAGACCAGAAAAAAAAACACTCTACAAAGAAGTTATGTCTACTTGGGACCTAAATTATATAGCTTGATCCCTCATGAAATGAAAGAATATAATTCCCATCATTTATTTAAACAAAAATTAAGGAATGGATAAGCGCCCAGTCACGCCTTTCCATCCATCAATATATTGATATATGAAACATTATTCTCTCTTCATTCGAAACTTCCTCCGCGATATTTTATATATAAGTTACTTTTAATTTTATATTTGCAACACCATTTTTACATTTTGAATATAAAACACTATTTTTTTCATATTTTATATACTTTAGGCTTAATATTTGAATTTTATATCAACAGTACTATTTACTACTCTTCCAATACTCTTTCCATGATATTTTATATATACAATTTTATATTTACAGCACTATTTTTAAAATTTTATAGTCACAACACTATTTTGAATTTTATTTTTACAACAATATTTTATATTTTAAACACTTTATAATTCATATTTCAATTTCATATTTTCTTTTAATTTTCCTGATATGATTTCGAGATTCTGGATGTACGTAGACAATTTCACTGTAGTCAAGGCCCGCCTTTTGGTATTTTGTCTACTTTGACTATATCCCCTATTAGGCTAATTGAATGTATAGATATTACTTTTGTAAAGTTTTACTCCCACTACCAAGGCTTGACTTGTTGAGTAGTATGTATTTATTTACCATTGAATGTCTTCTTTTATTGTAACTTTTCTTTTAATGCAATGTAAATAAATATTATTATTATTTATTGGGAGCTCCTCGTAGCAATGATGAAGTCAGATCATGGTCACATATTTTTTGGTCGAAACGTTGCACAACAGCTCTTAGCCTACCCGCTCCTGCCCCGCTAGATGCCAGCAAAAAATAAAACCTCGACCCGAAACATCAAAAAGACCGACCAGGAGTGAATTTACTTCTGTTTACTTATATACGGTGGTATTGCAAAATAAAAGTAAAACTGTTTTTATTTTTCTCATTTAGAATGTGCCTATGTGATTACTATATTTGTAGTTTGTATTGTTTCATTAAAAAAAAACTGAATTGACTAATTATATTTAGTAGTAGAAATAAAGACATACATATGATGAAGTGAGATGCAGCATTGTGTTTTGGATTGCAACTGTATCATTGTTGAAATTGCTTCCTAATCAGGCACAATTTGGGAATAGCAACTTAACATTCCTGACAGTAATGTAACAAAACTATGAATATTACTGGAGTTTCTTCCCAACACCAAATCGTTATTTTTAACACCTAGACACGTGTTTCGATCACCAAGTGATCATCTTCAAGAGGAAGTTTAATCTTCACATGGTGATAGAAACACGTGTCGAGGTGTTAAAAATAACGATTTGGTGTTGGGAATAAACTCCAGTAATATTCATTACTACACCAAAGGTTCCAAACAGCGCATCACAAGTAACAAAACTAGCAAAATAATCTTCCTGTTACAAATAATTGAAAATTGTGTATGTTTGATGTGATTTTCAATTAAATGAATATTTTGTGCAGCATAGAACTTATATAATGTGTGAACATGTGTTGGGAAAGTGTAATCATGAAAAGAAGTACTGTTAATAAATAGGAAACAAAGTTTCTTACTTTATCAACCTACCCAAAGAATATTTTCTCATTTGAATGTCAAATAGTGCGAAATCAATTGAAATACGTACGTTCTCCCGAGATGTGTAAACTAGAGAATATCTTGACATCTCCACCGGAATCTCTTACTGAATCAACCAATTCAACATATTCCTTGCGAAGTTTAACATCTTGGCTTCTGAAATAAAATAAAATCAAATAACAAGCAGCATCCAAGAGTTTGTCATAAAATTCATATTATCATGATTTTAGCTATCTGATTGGAACATTCATTTTGGCTAATAAGTTCTAATGCTTACATTAACAATTCCAACGATTTTGGAATATATCTTCTAATGGCCATATCGAATGGAATAACTTTTAATTGCTACCTAGAGGAAGGTATCGAGATTAATTTACTTTCAGGATATCTTCGATATTTGTTGTCTAATATTTCACAAACTATTATTAGCAGAAAGATTGTTCATCAAAAGAATGTGAAATCACAAATCGTATGACATATTAATCCTTCAAGATTATAAGTTTAGTTAATGTGAATAAACCAATACATCATAACTGATTTTTAATTAAAAATAATGAGAATGAGGTCAAATGTTGAATAATTTTATTATTATTTATTTATTCACAGGTTCAAAACCAGTGTGTGCGTGTGTGTGAAAATATATCATTGAACTGATTCTTCCGTCGAAAATACTGTCTATTCTATTTCTGAAGCCCAGAAATATACCTATTCGTGAAAATTATTTATTTAATCTGACAGAGATTCACAAATGTCATTTTATTACTCAACCAGGTGAATGGTATATTATAATAAATGCAAAAAAATTGTGAAATATAATGCTGTAAACCAAAACTGATGCATTGTAAAAAGTGGAACTTATATATTCCAAACATCCTACAAATGTTTATAAAATCCATGTGATGATTAACCAAGAAGCGAGATGGGCAGGGTAAGAAATACCTGCTTTCCCTTAGTATTCAATATAAAAAAGTTGAATCACACTTACTAACAATGTTGAAATAAAAATGCAAAATGAATTTACTCACCGAAATAAATTATCTGATATCAATAATGATTCAATAGCTTGTGCTGCATTAGCCTTTTCCACATGTTTCTTACCATAGAATGCTTTATCTGGTTCCAGCTGTAGAATTGTATAGAAATTTTCTAATGCCTTCACTTCGCTACTTGCTTTAGTATCTGATATTTTGTTTATAACTGCTGGATCTTGAAGAACCTCTGAAAAGTGAATGTGATTATAAGTGAATGAGTGATTTTTATTAAAGAGCATATGAAAATATGTTGTCCTGCAAAATGAGAAAACATATTTTTCATTTCGAAGGACTGAGAAACAAACAAATCATCCCTTTATTTTGAAGATTCCTATATTTTTTATATAAAGATGGAGAAATAGAATGCCAAAAACTTTCTTTTCCAAAAATTAATCTTTCGTGAAAATATACCCCTTTCGATTCAAACAAGATTCCTATGGCTGGGATTTTAAATAATCAAATAAATGTCATTACGTACTGTCATCGATGACATGAATCGATTCAAGTCATTCGTGACAAAGTCGTAATTTTATGAATTTATCAAGTGCTTTATCTTGTAATGTTATCCAGGTTAGTGCTGAAGAGGCAAGACAAGTGTTTTATTCCGAAGCATTGATGTCCGCCATTGAGGATGATAGTGCCATGTAAGTGAAATACTAACTCTTTCATATATGATATAGGTGTAGCAATCCTGTAAATATCTGAATCAATTCCATAACGAATGTTTGGAGTACAGCCTGAATGAAAAAAAGTAATTTTTGTATAACTCAGTGTTCATATAAAAGTATTTTTTGTTTTGTGTAATTTGATGTTTATATGAAAGTAGTTGTTTTGAAAAGGCTTTTTCTTCCAGTATGTGTTTGAAAGTTACTTCATTGCATGACCTACACATCTCTGTAAAAAGTTTATTTTGAAACCAACTGCTTTCATCCGTTTTTTTTTTGTATAAAGATAGAAAAGTAGAATACCAAAATCTTTCTTTCTTAAAAAATTCATATGTTAACTTCCTGTTGTTTTCCTGTGAGCTGCAAGAATGATAAAGGCCTTATCATCTTTGGCTGAGACTATTCCAAAAAAGCCCATACAAGGGACAGCTGTTTGCAATATTGCTTCACTCAGAGACAGACTTCTATACCGACATATTGTTGTCTCTACACTGAATACATAACATTATTTGCCGAAAAAATTGAGTACTGTAATATGTTTGACGTCAATTTAAAAAATGAAAATGTATTATTTCTAGGCCCACAATGAAAAGGTGGTCACAGGTTGAGAGAAAGAATTATGATTTATACTTTGACAAAAAAAGGTATATCAAGACACTAGTATTAAAAAAATATTGCATGGATACAGCAATTAATTTGAAAATCAATGGCAGTGTTTAGGGGTTTGCAATAATTCTAAAAAAAGTTTTGTGCTGACAAATAAAATTCATCTAAAAATGTAGAATTTCTTACCATTCAGTGAGTGCTTGAAGCCCGAAGATGTATGAACCAACATGAATTTATGTTTATTTTCCAGGAGAAGTTTATTATCAGTTTTGACTGCAGTTTGGAAAAGATACTCACAAAACTGATCTCTTACAAAACCTGGCGAAGCAATCAATACACATTTTACAACATCAAAATTAACATGTCTTAAAATTGATTGCATAACATTGTCATAAAATTTTGCTAAACCCTGCAAATAACAAAACAGAAACATGATATTCATCTTAACGTGGCAAAGTTCCTAATATATTATTTTGAAGTTGAAAAAATATCCAGAGGTTAACTTTTTCTTAAATGATATTTACCTTTTCATGTTGTTGAACAAAACCCTTTCTTTTTCTTGGTATGTTCATATCAATTTTAGCTCTCATCAAGGTCATGCTAGACGTTATTAAGCAAATTTGAGCTAGACCTTCTTGCATTATAACAGCAGCAACATCAGCAGTTTTTGTAGGGTCACATGCCATTTCGATACGCTCTAGACAGACTGAATCCCACAGACGTTTTCTCAGAGAAAATTTTCTGTTCTGTTCTAAATCCAGTGTATGATAGGCTCCCATCTGGAAATAACATAGAAAAAAAATGCTATAATTCTTAATATACATCAGTTTTGACATTTTGTTATTAAGCTGTAAGACGTCTGCTAGAAAAATACAGTTAATTTTCATTTTTCTCAAAAAATATTTATTCATCAATTTCTATTTTGTCCCCTTCGAAGTACTTCCCCTCAGATATAATACACTTATATGCCAGTGTTTTTTCCAATCCTCGAAGCAGTTCTGATATGCACTTTTTGGTGATTCGGTTTTTATATCTTCAATCGTGACAAAACGTCGTCCTTTTATGAATAGAATAGAATATTTTTTTAACTATGTTATATACAAAAGTACATTTATAGCAAGTCAGTTAGGTTACAAATACATAAAGATATATTAAAAATACTTAGAAGGACATAGTAGCGACAAATAAAGATTGCCACGTTGAGTATATTTGTGATTATTCTGATATAAAAAATTAAATAGTGATATTTATCAGAGCACTTCTGAGAAAACAGAGTCGAGCGAATGGGATCTGAAAGGAGTGTTCAAAGAAGAACTTCAAGATGTTGCATATATTCTTTAAACTCAACCACTGAATAGAAGCAGTGCTGCAAAAGAAATCTTTTTATCTTTTTTTGAAAGGAAATTATATTGAGTGACTTGATATCAGATGGTAATATATTATACACATGAGAGTCTGGTGAATTTTTTTGGGAGACTATAAGCCTGTACCTGGGAGTTCTGATATAATCTGATCGTCTTGTATCATAGGAATGTACTTGAGATTGTGTTACCAAATTTCTTGTGTGTCTATGTATTTCTGTAAGAGTCTTATATATGTATAAGGAAGGTAGCGATACAATTTTGAGGCGAACAAATAAAGGACGACAATGTTCTCTGCTATTATTGTCGAAAGATTTGCAGTGACTTTGAGGAGTTACCCCACATTATGATACCGTAACTCATGTGAGTATAAAAAAGTGCAATGTAGGTACTTTTCAGTGTATCATGATTAACATATCTCTTCAATTGCCGAAGTAAAAATAGCGTACTAGAAAGTTTATGTCTAAGTTGTTCAATATGACAATTCCAGCCAAGTCTGTTATCAATAGTTATTCCCAATAATTTAACGTTATTGTCCTCCATGAGAGAATTATTTGTAGAAAATGTGATATTCTGGGTTTTACTATTATTAAGTTGTAGCTTATTAGCCTGAAACCAATATTTGGCTTTTTCTTGTAACGCCAGTGATAACATCGATAGTTGCTGATAGTCATAGTGAGGCATCAACAAACCTGAAACGCAACGCCCATGAACAAAGAACGAATGAACCATCAACCCGAAATAATAAATGCCATACAACCCGAAATAATAATGCCATAATAAATGCCATAAATGCAAGGGAGCTAAGCCTCCGACCGTTTTAAAAAACACAAGCTTCGCGAGGCCGATCCAACCAGCGACATACGTCCCGATTTGTACTTTTAGTTGCAGAAATTATAGTGTTAGAGGAGGCTAGCCTCCAGTTGATCTCTGTTAGTGTACGCCTGCGTTTGTTTTTTATTCAATTATTCGGACGGGATGCCGTGACGGACCGGGACTGAAAAATATTTCGGTAAATCGTTTTAGTGTTTCTTAATAATATTTATTTGTGTATAAAACAGGCAGTATTGTATTATAGCAGTGCTTTTTGGTAATATTTTCAATGTGTTTTTAAAATGTTTTCTTTCAATTTCAAGGTGTTTTCAGGTTTTCACTTTTCGGTAAGTTTTTTTTTCCATTTATTATGGATAAGTTGGACGAAATTAAAAAATTTGACGATATAGTCGATTGGTTGCTGACAAATAATTTTAAGTCTTTATCTTATGATAATGAATTTTACATTATTAAAACTCTGGGAAGGCCTCAACCAAATTTGATTTCAATTGAAGCGTCAGATAATCGACAAAATCGAGGATTTATTATTAGTTGATACGATAAATGTGATTGATTAACCGGCTCCATTAAACGAGAAAAACTTTTTTGTCGGCCCTGTGTTTTATTTTCCGTACAAACTGAATACCAAACGTGATCTAAAATAGGATACTCCGATTTAAAAAAATTTACCTCGTCCTACAGAAAGACATTTTGAATTTAAGGAGCATATATTTTCGTCTTGTAAATTAAAATTGTTTACCAAACAAAATTTAGAAACAGCTTTAGATACAGCTCAAAAAGAGGCCATAATTTCTTTTAATAATCAGGTTAGGGAAAATCGGTCGAATTTAAAAAGACTTATCGATATTACGATTTATTTGGGTTTCCCAGAATTAGCTTTTCGTGAACACGATGAAACAGAAGATTCGATTAATCACAGTAATTACAGGGAACTTTTAATGTTATGGGGCAAATATGATTTCCAATTTGGCACTTTTTTTTCAAACGGTAGCGTTTTTTTTTGGGCACCTCAAAAACCATCCAAAATTAGCTTATAGACAGTGTGGCATATATTATTAAGGAAAATATAAGCAAGGAGATTGAAAGTGTTTCTTTTTTTGCATGGGAAATCGATGAAACTACCGATATTACCTGTACATCACAACTTTCAATTGTTTTTAGATATGTCAAAGATAAGCATAATTAAGTACTTGTGCTTATAAAATATTTGTAGCAATTTTTAACAAAACTGTTATATTAGAAGAGAAAAGTATTATTATTTATCGACTGAGAAGAGTTCATTTATATTAAATAACTCAAAGACAACCCTTTTTCCTTGTTTTTGTTTTTTTTAATGGTCAGTTTTATACGTATAATTTTCAGCAATACACAATTTTTGTTTGCATTTATGCAAATTTTACGTATTTTGCTTTAAATAGGTGCGGTATCCCAAAAAATTTTCGCGCCTCCGGCGGGCTTTTCTGTGTATATATAGTCTTTATAACTTTAACCTCCCCTGTTCTCCAATACAGGAGCCGTCACTGATCAATAGATATATAGATGGATAATAGATATCTTTGTTAACTAGTGCCGAGTTACCACAGTACATTACATTCAATATTACTCATATCAATCAATCAATCAATTTATTCATTGTAAATGAAACATTACAACGTCGTTATTTCCTTAGTATTAAAATTAAAATACATATACACAGAGATGCACAGATCAAAATAAAATAAATAAATATATACAAAATTATCATGCACATGTAAACCTACAAGAGATGTAGCACATGTGTTATTCATTTATAAAATCTTCTATTGAATAGAAACATTTTTCTATTAGGACATTTTTCAGCCAGATGAAGAATTCATTCGAGTGTTTCTTTTTTGCAAAGTCTGGAATTTTATTATATAATTTTGCACCCCAATAATCGCATCCTTGCTGTGTTTTCTTCAATCGATGAAGAGGAACTTGCAGTAAATCTTTATTTCTGGTATCATAAGAATGATTGAGTACATTTTTTGAGAACATCTCTGGATTTGCGTGAACATATTTTAGACAACTATATATATATGCACTGGGAATGGTGAGGATTCTTTGTTGACGAAAAGCCTCTTTGCAGCTATCTCTATATGCAAGTCCGCATAGAATTCTGATGGCTTTTTTTTGCTGAATAAATATTTTGTTTGAATCAGAACTTGTGCCCCACAAAAGGATTCCGTAAGTTGCTATGCTGTGAAAGTTTGAAAAATAGGTTATTTTAGCCGCTTGATGTGTTGAAATTGTTTTCATTCTCCTTATACAATATATTGCTGAATTAAGCTTCTTACTCATTTTGCTTATTTGTACCTTCCAATTTAGTTTTGAGTCCAGATGTATTCCAAGGAATTTTAGTGATTTTTCCTCTGTATTGTTTTTGCTTGAAATCATTAGCCTTTGAGTTTTTTCTTTGTTTAGCAGGAGTATATTTGCCGTAAACCAAATATCTGCTTCGGCTAGAACTTGCTCTGTCTGTTGTCTTATGTCACCTTCATCTTTGCCTTTAACTAGAAAAGTTGTATCATCTGCATATGCACTTGATGCATAAACCTTGATATTTTCGAGAAGATCGTTTGTGTAGATGATAAACAGAATTGGCCCTAAAATCGAACCTTGAGGCACTCCTTGAGTTACCGGAATTGTCTGAGATAGTGAATTTTTCCACCATGTCGATTGAAAACGATTTGACAGGTATGACTTGAGCAGTTTATACGAAATTCCTCTTACTCCATAATATGATAATTTCTCTAACAGTATTTCATGGTCAACAGTATCGAAAGCTTTACTCAAGTCACAGCTTAATATCTGGGAGTCCTCTTGATTATCAATGGCATCTATGATTTTTTGAATAATCTCTATCATTGCTGTCATTGTAGATTTTCCTTGCTGATATCCATGCTGAGAGCTGTTGAAAAATGCTGAACTGTCAAAGAACTGGACTAATCTCTTTTTGATTACCATTTCGAAAATCTTTGATATTACTGGTAGAATTGAAATGGGTCTAAAGTTATTTGGAATATCTTCCCCTTTTTTAAAAACTGGTATAACTTTTGCATGCTTTAGTTCATCTGGAAACACCCCTTCGTTTATGCATTTATTGATTATTAATGCAATAGGTTGCGCTATTACATCACCTAAGTCCTTCAAAATTGTGGTTGAAATTCCAAATATATCTTCAGTTCGTTTACGTTTAATTTTATTTAAAATTTGTTTAATTTCTTTTTCATCCGCTTCAGAAAAATAGATTGATCGGACATTATCTATATTATTATTTCTCAGCATTTCAATAGAGGGAACATTGATTTTTCCTATTTTACTTGCTGTTTCTGATCCTACCATTGCAAAATAGTCGTTTAACTCATCAGCCATGAGTTTAGATTTGTTGATTTTTGTAATATTCGGTGCTGTTTCAGACTTAATAATATTCCATATTGCTTTAGTTTTGTCGACAGCCTGTGCAATGTACTCTTCAATATACCTCTTTTTTGTTTCTATTATGTTTCTATTATAATCGTGTTTGTACTGAACATAAGCTCTTTCTGATGCTTCATCTGATTTCACTTTCCTTATTGTGTCTAAGGCATCCAATCTATTTTTCATCTTTTTCAGTTCTTCAGTGTACCATTTTGACGATTTTGTTCTTCTTTTATTTGTCTTTTCTTTTATAGGAAAACATGATTCATATATTGTCAGAAATGCATCATGGTAGCATGTGTAGGCTGTACAGGGATCAAGGTTTTCAAGTAATGTTGTCCAATCCAATTTTGATAATTTCTTTTTGCATTTTTCAATGTTTTTAATATTTATGTTTCTCGCTGTCACCATGTGATTTTTTATTCTTTCATCTTTTTGAGACAAATTTAGTATTTGTCCCATATGATCTGACATATGTAAATTTACTGTTTGAGAGTTCGTTTCAGAAATTGTGTTTGTGAATATGTTATCGATGCAGCTTTGAGATCTATATGTTACACGTGATGGTTCTACAGTTGTTTTATGTAATCCATAGGATGACAGCAGATCCTCCACAGAACAGCATGTGTTACTTTCAGTCATGAAATCGATGTTAAAATCTCCCGCTAAATAAATATTTTCCATATTATTCGTTCCTGTTATAAATTGCAAGACTGAGTCCAGCTGTTCTAAAAATATATCGATTTCTCCTTGTGGCGATCTGTAGAGTGCCAGAATTATTCCATATTTTGTTATAACTCCAACGATTTCAATCTGCATTTCAATTGAAAAACCTGCCACCTCTTTCATTTCTCTGTACTCCATATTGTTTCTGAGAAGTATCATTACCCCCCCATGTATGTGATGTGTTCTAGAGTAGTAAGTCCCCACAGTGAAATTTTCAATAACTAAGGTATCTATTTGCCACTGATTTAGCCAGTGCTCTGTCAATACTGCAATTTTTATTTCCTCTTGTTGATTTAGATATGCAGTCATTTGATCAATTTTATTATTTAAACATTGTATATTGAGATTTAAAATTTGATTTTGTTTCACATGCCCTTTGGAGCAATCTGGCTTAGGCGAAGATATAAAAAATTATATTGTAAGTTTTCTTCCTGTGTCTCAGTTTCCATTAATTCTTCAGATAGAGTAGCCTGTCTAATAGGTTGCGAATTTTCACTGTGACCTGTTTTTCCTTCATTGTTTATAACGCTCATATTGGTTGTAGAGGATCCTAAAAACATTTTGGTTTTCAATTTTAAAACTTTCACTAGCAATTTACATATATGCCATTTTCCGGTTTTGTTGATGTTCCTGTTATCTCGGTAGTAGTTCCTTCTTTGCAGGATTGTTGCATTCTACAACTATTAAAGGAAGGCCAGCAAGATGTGTTTCCTTCAGGAGAGAAATATGTTTTATGTATTTTCTCTCGTTCATGTATGTCTTATCGTACCTATAAGGTTCAGTCAAAATCATTAGGTTTGTTTTATGTGACATTTCTGCCAGCTCTATAGTAGAGATATTGTCAATTCTGTTAGGCCATATAATTAGGAGATCCGTTTTTGACAGATGCTGGCTTGCATTTATTGAAGTCTTCATCAATTCAATTTCAGTACAATTTGGTTTTAAGATTGATTCAATTGTATATTCTCCTGATAATTGTTTTCTTAAGAAACCTGCCACATCCCGACCATTATTTCCAGCAACAAAAATGATTTTCTTATCGTTTTTTGCATTATTTTCCTCCAAGTTTTTCGTTTTTATATCTTTCCTGTTATTTTCCCTGTGGTTTTTGTCTTTATATTCCATGATTACACCAAATTTATTTCTATTTGCAGTAAAGTCACTCTCTACGGCATTGGTGGATGAGTCAGTAGTCTTTTTTACTGTTGTCCCATTTTTATCTGTTTGGGTGTTCTCATTTTTTGTTTCTCTTGGATTTGTTTGTGTATGATTATCTTTGGTTGGTCTGTTTTTGTCCACAAATTTTTTTTCTAGCACCTTGATTTCTTGTTTTAATTCAGATATAAGTATTTCTTGCTGTTTTAATAGACTGTTCATTTCCGCTTCATTTTTCGTAGCTTTTTCAACAAACTGTTTGTGTTGTTTTTTCAATTCAGTTATGTGTTTGTTCTTCATTTCCCCATCTTCACTCAACTCTGATATTGTTTTCTCCAAAGTGCTGAGTTCCATGTCCTGTTCATCAGTTTGTTCATTACAACAAATAATTTTGTTGCCACTCATCTTTTTTATTTTTCTGTATCTGGGTAAGCAACTTTTGTGAAAAATACTGGCACATTTTGTGCAGACATAGTTACAGAATGGCTTATTTTTACAACATTTATAGGCATTGTTTACACAGACTTCTACACTGGTAGCCATTTTTAATATTATTATTATAAGTATCAATAGTTTATATTATAAGTTGCAATAGTTTCATATGATTACATCAATTCATATTCAAATAAACCAACAAATTTGTGATTGTGTGAGTTGCACAGTAAAGTCTTCCAAAAAAATTAATTTCATCTGAACTCATCAAACAAACGATAGCTATAAAAAGGTGCAAATTGATACAGAGCTCTTATGAACTAGGAAATCTTTTTAAGGAAAGTTTTCTTCAAACTGAGTGGTATCAAGAATCTCAGAATTAATGCTGGTATGGATAGCAAGTAATCTTGGTTTTATTCATTCCATGCTAGAGGTCTTATTTTTAGCTTTCACAAATCTTACTTAGAGAGCTATACATATTGGACATGTATTTTGAATCATACGTTGGGAAAACGATGATACCAACATTTTTTTTATTTTGAAAAAATACATTACAAATTACCTTGACATACTGATTTTCTTCTATGTTCCTTCCCTTCAGTCTCAGCATACATGCTTGAGTATCAAAATCGATATTCTCTACAGAAATTGTTAATGTAGTTCTCACTCTGTTGGATGAAGATGAGCCTGTGGACGATTCAGTCTGGACTTTTCGAATTGTTGTACCCCGTACAGAATCTCCTACAGATATGAGGTTGTACGCATGCCACATATCTTCAGGTTCTTCGGGGATAAGAGCTACAGAGCTGCAAAGTTTATAATAGTTTCAAATTTTCTGCAGGCGTTTCATTTGCAATATAACCTCAAAAGACACCAAGGACCACTTACCCCTCGCCATCCCTATCAATACTCTGATACACCAATTTCATTTTGACGTAATTCTAAACATTATTCCAAAAAAATAATTAGATTTGGTTATCATTATCATTATTTTTGGGTATAGGTATACCAGCCTCTCACTTAAGGAACTGAAATAATTTTCTGTCATCTTTCAATATTGCCAATGCCATTTTTTTTATTCTCAAATCTCAGTGTTGCAAACTAGATGATATAACGGTGAAATCAATAAAGTCAAAGTATTCTCAAATCAAGCAATATTCTTTCGACTTCTGAACATTTTCAAAAACTCTACCTAGAAATAGAGGTTTTCACTGTGGTTGCTGGCAACAATGTTAAAACAAATCAAAAATCATGATGTCGATCCCTTTTTGCATGTTTCACGTGTTTCACCACGACAACGTTACCTGTCCGTTGCCTAACGGAACGATAGCGCTCCTTTGGTCATCTTCATTTTCTTCAGGTTGGAAATTTTTCCCTTACCCTTTCAACTGTCTTTCGTCAGGGAGACGAGTGGTTCATAACTGAAGGTGTTTTTTGGTAACGACATAAAGATCAATGACCTTTATGCCGCTCTGGGCTTGTGTACCCCTTCCTGACTGGGGTATTTGATAAACAAACTGTTCATTTCAACAGACGTCGTGGGGCCTTCACTCAACCGAGCGACGGGGCCTTCTGAATAGAGTGGGGTCGTCTATAGTGTACTCTACAGTTTCCCTAACTAATGGATTATCATGAGTTTCCGCTGACTCGAAAACTCTGATTCCTCGACTGAATGGACTGCCGTATGCGGGTGACTCTGCGGATGGCTTGATTCCGCACAAACCATGGAGCATTCACCAGCATCCTGATTAGTTTGTTTTGCAACCTTTCCAAAATGGAGAGGTTTGACGGAGCGGTTTGTCCCCAAGCGCCTGAAGCATACATAATGACAGGCTTGAACATCGTATTGTATAATAAAATCTGATTTTTAAGATTGAGCTTGGAATTTCTGTTGATCAGAGGATAGAGTTTGCCTATCCTCAGTAGTACTTTGCTCTTGATATAATCGATGTGATTTACCCAGGTGAGTTGGCGGTCTACCCAAAGACCTAGGTATTTGACTCGCGTTTGCCATTCGATCTCCCTGCCTGAAATCGTGACTCTTGTGTCTGGAGAAACTTTACGTCTCCCTAAATCTATCGCCTGAGTTTTTTCTGGACTCACCCGAATCTTCCATTCCAGGTACCAGCGTTCGAGGTCGTCCTATGCGCGTTGTATGTAGACGACCGCCAACCCTCGACCCATGGAAGAAGCGAGGAGAGCCGTATCATCGGCGTAAAGAGAAACCTTCACGTGATCGAACCTCGGAAGATCGCTCACGTAAAGGCTGTATAGTAGTGGAGATAGCACAGCTCCCTGAGGCACTCCAGCTTCGATTTCCTTGACGGGATACAGGGTTCCTTCAACTCGGACCTGAAATGTTCTGCCTTTCAGAAAGGACCTAATCCACCTGATCAGGCCCTGGGGCAGGTCGAAATCGAGCATTTTGTGTAGTAGACCTTCATGCCATATTCTGTCAAAGGCTTTCGAAATGTCCAGGAGGACGAGATGGACTGTCTCCCTATTGTTTAGCTCTGAGATGGAATTTTCGACCAGTCTCAGGGCCTGCAACTCGGTGGAGTGTGCCCTTCTGAAGCCGAATTGTTCATCAGGCAGAACATTTCGGTCTTCAACTTCTTCGGTCAACCTTTGCAGCACAACACGTTCAGCCAACTTAGCCGTTGAGCAAAGCAGACTAATCGGACGATGATTCTGGGGAAACATCGGGTTCTGGCCCTGTTTCGGAATCTTGACGACTACGGCATGCTTCCATCTTCGGGGAAAGTATCTGAGAGCGATTGAACTGTTGATTATGTCCAGTAGGTATCTGATGTAGTTCTCCGGGAGCTGCTCCAACAACCTATTGTTGATTGAATCAATTCCCGGAGCCTTATTGGGTTTGGAGGCCCTAATCTACCCCCTCAGTTCTTCCTCTGAAGCTGGACGGATCACGTCGTCATCATTTTCCCTAAGGATGCGCCGAACCCGCTGTTCCAGCCGGATATCACGGTCAATATCATCATCCGGATCAACGTTAAGTTGGAACTGATTCTCCATTGTGTCTGCAAAGGCCAACGCCTTCTCGGCGGGGAAGTAGCAGATGCCGCGCTGTCCGTAAAGAGGGGAGGGAGCGGTTTTTCTCTTCTCGAGCCTGCGGGTGACTTGCCATAGCTCATCATCCCCAGGTTCGAGTGATTCCAAACACTCGCTCCACCTCTCGTTTCTGTAGTCAGTGATGGCCTGTTCAACTTGGTTGGCCATCCTGCTAGCCGCAGCCTTGTCTCCAGGGTAGAGAGTCCGCTGATAAACTCGTCTGAGTCGATTTCTCTCCCGGATAAGGTTTTTTATTCTGGGAGGAAACTCATTGTAGCTACGCAGAGGACACTCTGTCCTGGTTGTTCACAGACAATTCGAAATCCGCCACTGACGCGTCGAGACCGTTGCGAGTTCGAAGCTCCTCACGGTCCGTACGTGTTTCCACTAGATGAGCCTTGAAGGCTTCCCAATCCGTGGATGATCTCATGCGATAATCCTGGGGAAGGGGATTATCACCCAGCATCAGGGTGACTGGATTATGATCTGAGTCAACTTCCGACAAAGTGTACACTTCGCAGGACAAGAGACGTTCCTAAGTAGTGCGATATCAAGCACGTCAAGTCTGTTATCCCCACGACAGAACGTAGGCTCATCTGGACCCATCACTCGATACTCATGCCTGTCAGCATGCGCATGAAGCGCTCGGCCGTTCGCATTGGTGATTCTGCTCCACATATTGTGCTTGGCGTTGAAGTCACCAGCAGCAATTGTGGGGGTATCTGTCGACATCAGCAGTTCATCTAGTGATTCTGGAGTTCAACGCCCACGGCTTCCGTGCCGTGTAACTGGTCCGAGTCAATGCCGAATTGTACGTGAGGAAGATTACGTTTGACAAAAATGCCAACTCCTCCTCCAACACGTCCAACACGTTCTCCATGGTAGAAACGGAAGTTTGGAATACCAAAAGGTTCATTGTGCAGGTGGGTTTTCTGTATAAGTGCAACATCGATGTTATGTTCTGTCAGGAAGTTCTCAAAATCATGTTTTTTGTTTGAAATACTATTGGTATTCCAAAATACAACCTTAAGATCGTTAGGCAATGTAAGTTGCCATTAACAAGCTCCAGTTAGCACGTCGGTGTTGACCGTAAACATTTTTTCAAGTACGGGAAACTGAATGAAGAGTTCCTTCATCTGGTCCAGGGCGGAGCAGATCTCATTAACCTTCGACGGATGAGGACTAGAGGGAGCCGCGGACGGCCTGTCGGAGGTGTTACCACTCTTGGCCGCTCCTGCGTAGCTCATACCCGGGCGTGTACCAGATGCTCCGGCAGGACGCCTCCCAGGTGTGGGTGCATTTCGGGGGGCATTTGCAGCTACCTTGGTCCTCCTGCGAACCGTGGGGAACTCAGGACAACCACGGTAGTTCGCAGTATGCACCCCCTTGCAGTTATTGCATTTTGGAGGATCTGCTCTTGGCTTCTTGCACTCTCCTGAAAGGTGTCTGCCGGCGCAGTTGACGCAAATGGGGATGGCTAAGCAGTTCCTTTGGCTTTGCCCGAACCGCGGACATCGGTGACATTGTCCTACCAGTGTCTTCTGGTGTTGGGGCTCAACTTTAATTTTGACATCAAGGAGGTCCTGTTCGTCGTAGATATGCTTCTGATTTTGGCTCACTTGAACCAAAACCAGAGGAAGCGGACGATTTCCACGCATCATCCTGGAGACAGATGATGGCTGGAAACCTTTTTCCACCATGGCTCCCTCGATGTTAGCGATCTCCAGGTGCTCCGGGACCCCTCTGAAGACGGCTCTAATTTGCCTGTCCTCAGGAAGGGTATACGTGTGATGAGGGATTTTCTCCCTCACCAATAATTTGGACATACTCATGTAGTCCTCGATCGAAGAATGCTGAACTTTAATGCCGTCAGTCAGGTTTACTGCTTTCGTATAGTTGACTTTGTGAAAGGTAGCCAACTTTGTGAAATGAACCCACTTGTCCTTCTGGCGAACGACAATTGGGGTAATGCGAGTTTTCTTGATGTTTTGGGACATCTCAGGACGCGAAGGGAGAGGGGAGCTAGCTCCCTGTTCCGTGGGATTTCCAACCTGATTTGTTTCGTCGTTTTGGATAGTCTGGTTTTTTGGGCTACCCTGTACAGTGGAAGTAGACTTTTCACCCGTTTCAGAGCCATCGCTCATATTGACATCAGTCATTACATCACCCTTCACAGAGGATTCAGTTGTTGATATCTCGGATTCCGAGAAATTTAGTACTTCATCACATACTTTAGGTGCTTTTTTGGTTTTGCGCCGGAGTTTCTCGTTGTTTGAGAGGCTGGCTTCGAAGAAGGAGGAAGCAGAGGAAAGTCTTCCGAAAGTCTACGCTTCTTTTTTGCCGGTTCATTCGGCTTTGTCATGGCATTGATTGTCTCAGGCTGCGCAGAAATGGTGGAGCCGACGGGGGTATCTTTGGAGGAGACTCTCCTCGGAGTACGATCAAGAAGCTCCCCGACCCCTGGTGGGGTGCCAGGAGGCTCCCTAATCGCCGACCCAGGAGTGACTTTCAACAGCTCTGATGGGCTCAGGCCCAGACAGTCAAGCAAAAGGTCTATGAGGCCAATCACTTCATTCATGTCCCTGGCCATTAGACTGTCTAGCAGTTCCTCCATACCGCTATCGGAACGACTAACACCCTTAGATTTCCCAAGGGCAGGCGATAATATTGTGAACAGTCTCGTGAAGTGATATATCTGGACGCACTCATCAGAAGTCTGGAAGGTTCTTGCTCACTATAACTAACACTCACACTAATGAGAGAGATTAACCTCTGGCGAATGGCTGATCATCCACCAGAAATACTGCCCTTTGTGGAAATAATTCGAAAAATTAGTCGCAGCGAAAATAATTCTGTTTGTGTTGATAGCGCTGTCGTGATGAAAGAGTTATCCATTTGTTGTAACCAAAAGTCATATTTTACTCCGGGAGAAATTTAAAATATCCCTACAACATTCTTGCGGAGGAATATAAATTATTTCCAAAAAGGTTACAGAAGTGGTTCTAAGGTTACCTAAATATCCTATATATATAATCAATTATTCATTCTCTAAAGACTCGGAGTTCTCTAAGAGGTACACTCGATAAGTTTATCACTTCATTTAATTATTTAGAAATGTATCTTAAGATACATACTTCAATAAATAACACTTCGCTAACGGTTTCGTGACTTATACGGATAGACTATATACAAAACTTATACTAAACCCAATCTGAACGGAACTCTCAACCAAGCCATTAACATTGTCGGGATTGGAATATAAAGGGGGTTAGTTTATAACTTAATTTCGTTTGTAATAACTGAAATTGAATCATTTCAAAATACTGAAATATATGAATTTATTCAAGTACATAAAATAACATTCAGACTACTCTCAGTTATTGTTTGCCCCGAGGGCCTTGTGTTTTTGGGCTACGCACCTAAAAATTCAAAGAACCAACCTTATCAAATCGATTTATTTTTTAACAAGAACCAAGAAATACGAACTAAGAACTCCGATGATTTTCGCAAAGATTAATTATACCTAAATATCCAAACCGATGAATATGTGTTCATTCAAATAACTCAGGTGATTCGAATACGATAAACAAATCGATATGATGTATATCAATTTGAATTTTTTTTAGATAATAATCGTTGAGAACGAACATCCAAAATTTCTGATCAAACCTCTGATTTGGTGAATTTACTGTGAGATCATTTTATATACCACAATAGGAAGCTCTCGAATCGTTTTCGAACTGATTAAAGAGAACAACATCCAGGCAGTACCAAACGTTTCCTCTGCTACATCATCAGTGGTATGTGCGTAGACTGAACGAAGGTTATATCTCGAGGAGGATATATCGAGAGGAGTCTCAGCAACGACAGCAAGTCAGCCGTTGCTGAGACTCCTACTACAACCGATGTGACACGTGTGATGATGAAAGGTTGCAATTATTTTTACGTAGTGACGCATGTCGAATGTTAGACCGGCCACAAGTTAAGACGCAGGTCCGTGAGGTGACGCAGGGTGAGTCACGTTGAATTTCTGCGAACCATACAAATGATAGGAACTCCGCAAGTTCCGACGCAGGGTGACGTGACGCAGTTTTCACGGTCCGTGACCCTGCGTAACGCAGTCCTCCTTCCGCAGATTTCTTCAGTGAGTCACGGCGTGTCAAGTGAAATGGAGGAAAAATTAATAGAGGCAGTTAGAAATCGTCGCGTTTTGTACGACACTAGCCATGATGACTATTTGCGAACAAAATTAAAAAGTTCAATATGGGAGGAAGTGGCAAAGGAAAGCGATATGAAGCTTGCAGAAATAATCGATTCAACCTCCTCATCGTTTTCTGACTCAGATTCGGAGCTGATATCAATTGAAAGTTCATAAACCAAATCCATTTGAAAATCGAAAGGCAAGAGACGCGTCACCTAAGAACTGTAGGCTCGAACTGCGTTTCAAGTTTCAACTTGCGGGGGTCCTAAGAGTAATAGGACCAATCAATCTTACTGCGCCGATTGGTAGATACTGATTGATGTGGGTACTGTGAATTACAGTGTTTCAAAAATTGTTTTGGGTATCTATTTTTGGTTTCGATGTTTAGAAGATTTGTGCAGGATATTTGTAATTCATTAAATTGTGGTAAATAGTCAATTTTCAAAATCGTATGATTTTCGTACGATGTTGATAGATGAAACAAGTATCGTTTCCAAGTATGCGCTTAACGGTTCTGTGAATGGAATGTCGAAGTACGTTAATCTGTTCTATTATATAGAGAATCAAGAGTGCCGCAGATCGAGTGTTTTCGTCAAAATATTTTATATGGATGGGCTTTAAGTGATTATCCATCCTATCCATCTCAGGTTCGCTTTGAGTCAATTTCACTAATAAGTTCAATTGAAATCAGTCTTTTCACACAAGTTTTTTCAAAATACAATCTCTGTCCCAGAAATCTGATACTAGTTTCATTTCATTCCATCATCAAATTATAGTTTATCTGACGTGAAAGTGTGCATTTGCATGCAGTTCCCAAAGCGATTCTAGATATCTCTACCGAAACTTCATCCAAATGATGTCAATGATTCTAATCATTTTCAGGTAATAACTATCTTTTATTTTATTCCTTCTAATGACGGGCGTTCTTTTTACATCCCCAATATAAGAGCCATTCATGTAGATTTAGACGTTAGGTATTTACAGAGTTGAACAGATTCGGCCATTATACCTTATATGAAGAATGCCGACTCAGAATGAAACCAAACTAAACTGTTTGAAATATGTTTTTCCGTTAACCAGCTGTCGCACCCCTACGAACGACAACCCTCTGAAGTTGAAACTAGTGCGAGCTAAGGACTAACGAGGTCTTACCTTTTAACGTGTGATTCCTAACACAGGTTGGACGAACCAGCGACCAACACGGCGGTCGATTTGAGTGAGTGAACAAAGCACCCACGTCGAACCGACCGGCTACCGTCCGGCTATTTTAATAGTATGAAATAAATTATCAAAGACTTTTGCAAACCCTTTCTTCAATAGAAAAAATAATTGCAAAGGCAATAGGTGTGTTGGCACAGTTTGTAAAATACGGAAAAGGTTAAACGTGATCGGCGAAAAATGAACAGATTGTCGAGAAAATTATGTCTGGAATATATCACCATTTGCGCACATCTCGTTGCAAGAAAGTAGGTACCTATATATATATATATATATATATATATATATATATATATGTATATATGAAAAATTATGACGATCGCATCCTTATAGTAGGTGTAGAATATTAGGTATGGTACAATCTTATTTTTATATTTGGGTTCTTGTAGATATGGACTATCACGTACGCTAGTCACTTACTAATACAATTATTGTTCATGGCTAGCCAGAATTTCTAGTGTATTTCGTTTCAGTGGAATTCATCTGTTATTGGGAAGGGGTAGGATTCTTAGTGCGCCTATCAGGGGTCTGATTATGAGTTTCCATTGAATTTATCCTATTTATCTTTAGTTCAGATAGTAAATTGTACGACAATATATTATAACCCAATATGATTGATGACCTTTGTGATAAAATTAATAATGAGTTTTTCCATTTTGAATATGCGCTGTTTGTTTATGGTTGTAACTGTGTCAGTTTGATTCAGTTATCAACGAGAACCACACGAAAATTACAAGTCACTGTCTTAATTGGTTTACCATTTCTACAGAAAGCTTATTAAAAAGCCTATGAGAAATTTTACTAAAAAATATTTTTTTTAAGTAGGTACATCCGCATATTTACTTACTAAAGCAATTGGAAAGTGTTAACTTTCGGATCTGTTGAGTGTTCCAAATTTCAATGAAAATTTGGGTGGGTTTGAAATAGGTGTGAAAACCTGTTCAACCGGGGCTGGCATCATCAGAAGCTATTTGTACTAATTTTTCGTGTGAAAAAAGAATATTCCTTAAAATTTGCCCCTAGCTCAATTCCATCACTGGTGTTAGGTACGCCTATATATTTTGAATAAATATTACATTCATTATTGAAACACTATTGAATATTATAAAAATATAACTAACTATACTCATACATATGAATTTAACTAACACATTTGAGGCATAACTGATACAAAATACTTCACTTACCTTCTGTTAAGTTGGCTGTCCTTGTTCATCTTTCACTGCCTGAACCACTGTACATGATGTTTTTGGCGAGTACATTGGCTTGGGATGTGGGGGTTGAGCAAACCGGCCATCGGATCCCTGCTTCCACGTAGGCCCGCTGGATAAGGGAACAATAGAATCACTTGTGGTTCTGTTATTCCCTAACTGAATAGCATCCCAACGGTGGCTTAATCCTTAGGTGTGTGTATCCGTGCCGAGAGGATGAATGACATTGAGCCTATCAGCTGTCTCTACGGAACCTTCGAGATACTGGGCGCCCTCTCGTCGTAGCATCGCCTTGTCACGGTAATGCGGGACTCTGCCGTGATTGACCTTCTTTCCCTAGCTACTCGTGGGACTTTTATGGACAGAGTAAACTGAGTCTACAGAGGAGATGGATGTCGAGCTTACGACTGCAATTGACCTCCCTGTAAATTTAGATCAGGAGCGAGAACTTCTCAACTCTCCAACTCCTGATCCAACAACTGAACCTAAAAAAAAGGTTTGGTGGTGCAGCCAGGAAATGACTGAGTCGTCTCCTCAAGAGCGGGGTACCTTATGAAACCGCTTTGCACCAAATTCTTGAGCGGCGTACGCAGAATCTGTCTCAGGTGGAGGAACAAACCCCCCATGAGCAGGGTAGCAAACGTTTACGCTCAAGTGATGATTCACCGAAACCAGAGACGAAAAAGCCCTGCACGGGTGAATGTCAGATGTAGCTGACGTGCAAAAATCCTCATATGGGAAGGTTGTCGCGGGTATCAAGGTGGGAATCTTCCACCTTGATTATCCAACTACCTCATTAACGATGAAACAGCAGAGCATATATTTAGTGCCTGCCCCGCTGGGGACCGAATCAGGTCTTTAGAGTTCGGCAGAGCCGTACTCTTACCATCTGATCTGAAAGACCACTCACCATACAAACTAATCGGCTTCTTTAAGAAGCTGGGTTTACTTGGTCGAGTGTGAATAGGAATAGCAGATTGTGGTGGAGCGTCGAATAGACCTACTCCCTTTGGACCTAACCTAACCTAACCTACCTTCTTCTAGTCGCTCACGTCACTGCCTGTAACTGATTCATCATACGGGCATTAATGCATTCATTTTCACTGGTTTCTTATACGATAATAATCACGATATGTCGTAATAATTTTTTCATTGATTGACAATACCCAAATAATAATATTGATAATAATAATAATTAATTTATTTCTGTTGTTTAAAAATACCTAATGGAAAATTTCAATGTTACTATCTTCATTCAGTTTTGAAAGCTGTCGTAGTTTGGAACTGTATCCTAACGTTTCGCCAGCAATCTTGATGATTCACCGATGACGGTGATGAATAAACCTCTGAAGAAGCCAGCCACTCTTGCTGGAGAAACGTTAGGATGCAGTTCCAAATTACGTCGCCCTTCAAACCCGAATGAAAATAATAACACAGAAAAATCTGGGCCGCGAAAGCCCTGACCAATTTATCAAAACATTTTCAGTACTATAACAAAGAAAAGTCAATAAATAAAACGTAGGTCTAGAGTAAAAGACAAATTTAAAACCATGTTAATTTTATTTATGGAGTAGCAATTTTTTTCAATGAGGCTAGCTTGTCGAGTAAGTTGGTCCCAACAAAAAAATTGCTCCACACAACGATGAGAGATTGCTATTTTTTTATCTCTGGAGTGGGTGTGGTATGAATAGTCAGCGTTAGATTGATTTGCAATAAACTCATACACACATTCAGAGTTCAAAAATGTATAGACTAGCTACGGTAAATATTTTAAGTTCCTTGAAAACCTGTGAGCAATGACTGATTTTAAGAGCCAGTGACTCTCTCATGAACTGTTTCAGTTGATTTCTGTATATAAGATATATTATCACTAGTGATGAAACATTATTATCATCCGCATAAGCTGTTACATGAACTGGGGTGAGGATATGAAATTATTTTATGCAAATGAAAAAATGGCATAAAAATGTTTCCTTGAGGGACGCCCTATTTTATTACTGAATATTGAATGAAGGTACCATTAATTACGACTTGTTTCATTCTGCCTCTCAGATATGACTTGATTATATTGTTGTAAATCATGTCCGACAGAAAATAACGCCGGCCGCCACTGGTAACCATAAACCAAACATGACGTAGCTGAGAGCATGGGAATATCCAATGCAGCTCGAGAAGCAGCAAAAAACATGCTACCGATGTCGATGGAACTTCGGCGAAAATTCTACGATATTCCATTGTGATATTTAAACGCTGGCTGCAAGCGTATTCGGACAGTCAAGTACACAGTGAAGTGGACGTTACAGTGCGGTACGCGAAGTGATCTAGTAAGGCGACATACGTTAAAATAATAGTTGAAATGTTTAGTTGAAGTGTTTGTTGTATTTTAAGTGAAATAAAGTTAAGTTTGATTATTATTCAGTGTGGTCAATTATTGGTGAACCCATGGGGAAAAACGTAACAATATCCAGAGTTGTTCCTCTCTCTGCAAAGCGATGCATTTTCATGTATAGTAGTTCATGATTCACACAATCGAAAGCTTGCAAGAAATCAATGAAGAGTCCACACATTTTCAGTTTGCTGTCTAAAGCAGTGATAATGTGCTCCATAAAATCATATATGAGCGGTTTCGTGTATCTGATTTATGTGAAATGTATCTGCTTTATGTGAAACCATGATGGCTTGCAGAGAGAAGGCAATTTGGTGTTGAAAATATAGTCGAAGTAACTGATATAGTAATCTTAAAGGTGTCGGCGAAGTCAAAGGCCAAAAAAACCAATACAAAGGAATTATGCCGCAACGAATTAGTCCACATGGATTGAAGTATTAGCGGTTTGTATTGGATTATTTTTACTAACGGAGTTTTATGATTGTCTGAAGAGTCATAAAATTAAATTTGAAGTCATGTTACGGTGACGAATAGAATGCGAGCCGTCGTGTTGTCAATGTTTAGTTCAGGAAGTGATCGCGATTTGAGTGTTGAAATTCGATATTGGTGCAGTAATGATTAATTTTTGTTATAATTAATTTTTGTTATCTGTTTAAAATGTGGCGCTCTTGGACAAGCACTGATAGTACCTAATAACGAGTGTGATAACAACGCAGACTTTCTCCTGTGTAATGATTCCAAAAATAAGTATTGCTGAAAAGTATGGACATATCATACTGAGACCTCCACCCTATTTTTGTGTTTTCAATCCCATCGAGTTGATTTGGGGAAAATTGAAACAAAGCATCAGGCGTAAAAATAATTTTACAAAATTTTATAAGAAGGTAATAGAGCTAGTTAAAGAAGTATCTAATATTACCGAAGAAGACTGGCAGAAAAAGATTAAAAAAGTTATTTTAGTTGAAAAAGACTATATGGAGATTGTACACTTCCATTTTAATGGTGGAAATGAATTCATTATTGATTCAAATGACGACAGTGATAGTGAAACAGAGAATATGGAAGAGGAATTATCAGAAGCTTTCGACGAAAGTTAGTGAAGTGTTATTGATACGATCGATTGTATATATATATATTCAGAAGCAGAGTTTTGATTTTTGATTTTTGACTGAGATACCCCGTTATTCCATTTTACTGTACATTTCTCCAGTCGCTAAGATTCTCAACTATTTATTATATGCGCTCGCATATAATAAATAGGAGTTATAAAGCTTCAAATCCTTGGTAAATAGTCGATTTGGGTGAACTTACGTATTTTGATGCGTAGATTACGAATCCCAAAGGAAAAAGCGGCGCTCCCCCTTATTTACAAAGTCCTATTTACGGTCCTTCAAAGTTCAGAAAAGGGCAACTTTTCATCCTTCTTTTTCACAAGATAAACTATTTAAAAACACAAGCATTTATTCACTAGGTCACCTTTACACCTTATTCCTTCTTAATTGTCACTTTTCAATTCAACAATCAACATTTTTCTTATAAAAAACTTAATTTAAAAACGAATGCTTTTTCTGGGGACATTCTTCTATTTCTATGTTGGTTACTAGTGACATTTCAGAAAAAAGCGGTTGGTATTTGCCGCCGCCAACTATTTCAAAATTGTAGATTTGGATTTTTAGTTTGACGTGAGTAATACGAAAAACACAAAGAATGAAGGCAAAAAACATTTGAATTACTTTAGGAATATTGACAGCATCAATCGTACCAACTATGACATTAACCTTAAAAACATAAAATACAAAGATATATAACCAAAAAGCAGCTCCGTACATTTTTCAACATTTTTATTGGAAAAATGTTGATTGTTGAAGTGAAAAGTGTCAAGGAAGGAGGAATAAGGTGTAAAGGTGACCTTATGGATGAATGCTTGTATTCTAAAACTTTGAAGGGCCGTAAGTTTGTAAATAAGAAAGAGCGCCGCTTTTTTCTTTCGGATTCGTAATCTACGCATCAAAATACGTAAGTACACTCAAACATTTTTCAAAAACCGCCAGGTGCCCTCAAAACAATTATTTATCAAATCCTTTTTGTAACGTATAATATTAAAATCGTGAAAATATAGGAAAATATATATATATATATATATATATATATATATATATATATGTATATATATATATATAATGATTATTGAATAACAAAATTAGTTAGCTCCCTAACTATATTATTAAAGGGGAACTGCTGGAAGGTAGGTTTACTATATCGTTTACTTGAACTATACAATAGTTGATTCTCAATGTTGTGCTCGAATAATTTGGATATGCTATTAAGTATACTAATTTCCCTATAATTTTCACAAGAAATCAGACTTCCCTTTTCGGAAATTGGTGCATTTTCCAATTCAAATAAAAAATTTCATGTTTCATAGAAATATTAGTGGAATTTACCAGGGGGACCCAACCTGCGTCTCCCGAGTCACATGCGGCTCTTTGAAGGTACCTATATTTGTGGCTCTTGATAAATGTACCCGGGTTTCCTTTCAATTTATTTTTCTATTAAATGTCTTTTAAATTCCTGACAAAAAAGATGAAAGGCTAAGTGCAACGTTGTAACAAATTTCATTCCCATCTAAGTTGAGAATTATATGACTAATCGAAAACTGCGTGAACGAACAAAAACAGTGGCATAATTTTGTCATTTTTTTCTCGAAGATACATTGACGGAATTCCAAAATAGATTTCAAGACTAGACATATTTTAAAACGTCTCTTGATTTTTTTCTGAATCCATTTGAAATTAACATAATTCAAGGTTTTCCATTTCCAATATAATTATGACCCATCAATTAATCAATCAAAATGTACTTTATTGTCGAAGATGAAATCTCATTGACAAAGTGTTACTATTTTAAAGAATATAAGTTATACAAATTAAAAGTAGTACTTGGAACATTTGGTGATTTCAGAATTTTGGGGTGAAAAAGTAGTCAGAGAGTAAAAATATATATGCTACATATTGAAATTATTAATAATATTCTCATACAATACATAAATGTAGATATAAGAATATGACAATTAAAAAAGCATAAAAATACAAAAGTGAATGTATAGAAAATAAAAGTAAGTATCTACTTCGTTAACATTTTCAACTATACAGTTCAGAGCCAAATGTAAACATCAAACAAAAAGTTAAAAAGTCACATAGTTTGAATACCTACTGGTAGGTACTGAAACACTACAATAAAAATTAATTATTTATAGAATTTAAATTTCTGTCTGAATAGAACTCGTCTGAAGAATAATAGGCCTTTGAAATCAGAAGCTTTTTTACAGACTTTCTAAATTTAGTGGTACATGTTATGACCCAAAAAGCATCTATCTGGAGAATTAGCCCTACAATAAGTCGACGTCGATTACTAAATTTTTGAAATTTGTACCAGAATTGAAGTATCCTGAATTGAAAAAGGCTGCTTGTCGAATTAATTCAATATTCGGAGCAACATACTTATGTTAATCATTTTATTTCATTTTGAAATTCATAAAATCCAAACATACTGATCAGTATTAACTAACCAACATCTCAATTTTTGGCTATGGTAGTGTCTGATACTTTGTTTTTACCATTACATATGGTAATTTCAACAGGTCCCTTGCTTTTTGACTGGTCAGCTTTTTCCTATTTAGACCAGAATACCAGATCATAATGCACATGTTATCATGGGTATCACCACCACCATGAGTTTCCCTAAGTGCGTCTGGCTAGGATCGCTGCCTTCCTTTCAACTCTTTCTGGTTCGAGGTCAGCCTGGGATCTAGTATTATTCTCAGATATCTAACCTTTCCCGACGGATGAATCTCTGCACTTCAAAGTTTCAAGGTTCCTATTAGGCCCCTTTCTTAGTCATCTCTGTGAATGCTACTATGGTCGATTTTGTTGGGTTTATGGTTAGCCTTCTTTCTAGGCTAATCTTATTATATTATTCAGGACTTGTTGCATGCATCCCCACACTAGATGATTTTATTTTCCTGCACCCGCCGTGGTCCTGAAAATCGAGTTGATAATGTGCATTTTACGTAGTCTGCTGTCTGCTGCCAACTGTAGGTTTTAAATTTTTTCAACTATCTGGTCCAAACAACTGTCCAGGTTGTAGGCTCCCCTGTTACTTTTCCGAGCATTTTTATAAGATATGATCGAAGTGTGAGGCATCCAATTCGATTAAAAACTGTATGTGCCGGTGATCTGAACAACTTTCCTTATCAGACACATTGCATTTCCGAATATAGTTACTTATAAGTGAAGCACCTATTTTTACGACTATTACCTCCATACGTCTTGTGTTCACGAAGATAGGTGGTATATTTCCTTCGTTTAAAATTATTATATTAGTTGCCATAATGAAATGTAGTAACTCTTCAGTTGGTGTTGCATCCCCAAATGAGATGATGTGCATGTCACCGCAGAAAATGGGCTACAATCCATCTGCTCATGAAGTCACTAACTCTTCCACTTTCCTGGTTGATGGTGGTTCCGGTGATGTTCAAATTATTTCCGCAGGTAATATGTTAATTCCTTTATGGATGAGTATGCATGTTCTTGGGGTCGCAGATATTGTGTTATTAATTAAGTAGGTTTTAAACATTTTCCCCTCCAAGGCCTTGAAGGATATGTTTTCAAGAGAAAATAAGATAGGATTTGACCTTCCTCTTCCTTTTTTTGGCTGATGAGAATCCACGTCTACCTTCCTAGGACAGGGTATTTTTACTGGTACGTGTCGTAACGGTTCCCGCTCCTCTCCATCTTTTTGGCATGGTAATAAGACAAGGTCGCTCGGTCTTCTTCTTTGGCATCGAACACGGTCAAGTTTGCCTCCTCCTAAGATCCATTTGTTTCTTCATCAGCATAGGTCAACCATAAGATTTCAGCGCTGAATGAAGTTTTTGTGGACTGTAGATTTGTGAAGCTGCTTGAGTGCAGTGCAGTGTATCCAGTATCAGGTCAGCTTGTTCTTGATTCAGAGTGACCTCTGGATGGCGCATATCAATACCGCCCAGTCTGTTCTCGAGAACCCTTGTTTTTTTAATTTTGCCTGTGAGGGAGTTTTCGTATTCTCTTTGAGTCTCCATTTTGACTCTCCCACAGTGGCTTTTCAGTCATTCTCGCGGAAAATTTCTGTTACAGCTGAATTCCGCCAGTCCTGTGATTACTCTTGACATCACTCGCCGTTTAGTTTTAACTTTCCTAATACACGTGCGACTCCAGTTTTAATAGGAGTTGCTCGAAAAGTCGTTCTTATTTTTATTTATTTTGAAATTCTTATTGTTCCATCAAGTTCCCAAGAGTATGGAGGATAAAGTTATCCACATCCATGATGTCCCCTGAGTGGATGGATACTCTGGAAGACTCCTGGTATCCAAGGCTCCGTTAAGGATACCTGAAAAGGCACAGGTACCATTCATCTTTTCATCTAAACATAATCGATTAGGCCGCTTTTAGGGGTTATGAAGATTCATTATGTTGTAAAAAGTCAGATCCGTATTCAATATTTATGACTTAAAAATATGTGGCAACAAAACGTCGACACAATAAATAAAAATATCACTTTTCCCCAAAAAATTATATGGAAATTAATGTTTTGTATTTCATTATTTAAAAAAAACAACATTTACATATTTCGACTTTTCTTGAATATTGCCTTCATTATTATTTTTATGTTAGGAATTGTTAGGAATCACACGTTAAAAGGTAAGACCTCATTAATCCTTAGCTCGCACAAGTTTAGACTTCTGAGGGTTGTCGTTCGTAGGGTTGCGACAGCTGGTTAACGGAAAAACAGAGTTTTAAACAGACAGACAGATGTAATACTATCATCATATCATATAGAAATAAATAATCCGTGGTAGTCTCTTTAACAAAAAATGTAACCGATTTCAAAAAGTGTTACCCGAGAAGTTGACATTAACAATGTATGATCTTGGACTAAAATACTATTATTGATTCATTGTTATGATCTGTCGAAAATATATAAAACTTGTTCGAATTGTCATATAGTACATTCCTATTAAGCAGTGGGTATTTTGCTTATTTTCCGATTGTTGAACTCATAATCAATGGTTAGAAACACAACTGAGAAACCAAAAGACGAGTAATAATTGTACATTGAACATAATATAAAGTTAATGCACAAAATAGGTATGAGAAATTATAACAACCGAGTACAGAATTTTTTCGAAGATTAGCTACAAGTCTGGTCATCCGGGCTAGGAAGCTGTTGTCTAATGGAGAGATTGGCCTGAACTATCACATTGAAAGTAGTAACACTGTAAAAACATTTTTAATTCGTCTTTACTTTGTGTAATTGCAACCTGATAACATGTCTTTTTAATGTCATGGTGATGAAAGTACATATTTTCGAAACCTCGATACAAATTGGTTTTTATTCAGAAATAAAACTTAATGCGAATTTGTTACTTCATATATATAGTTCAAATTTTCCATAAAATATTTTCATATTATGATCATTTTTCAACAAAAAAATATCGATATAATTTTTCCAATTTTTACCTCTAATTATGGGTAGAAATATTGAAATAAACTGTAACTAGGTGATATTTTTCAAACAATTTTCATTATTTTTTACCGCATATCAGTCTATTAGGTACAGCTATCACCAATTAGCTATCAGCATTCGATATTTATTTCTAATGATTGGTAGTTATTATATTTTAAGTAGTGCTTATCTAGCCACAACGAACGTCAAGAACTGCATTTGAGTAAATATTCAAATAAAGTATTCGAACCAATGTTCACTGGTCTTCATGTTTTCAACATGATCAAAGTTGGATGTTTCTTTCTCGTCAGCATATGCTTATTCCAGAACTCAGGTAAAACAGTTTCATTCCTTTTCAAGAACGCAAACACATGCTAGATATATTTTTAAGTGAGAAACCGCTTTTTATTTAGATATAAATATCCATCCATTCAAGCTTTATTATTATACTGGATTTATACACTAGTTGGTCAAAAAGTGAAAATAATGTTATTACAAATTCGTAATTTACTAACGAAGATTTCAGAAAAAATATTCAAAATATTTATGCCAAATATCTAATAGTCACTAGTGTGGTTATATGAATCTAATCCGATAACCATCATAATTTTTAATAATAATAATAATAATAGCTTTTATTACCCAACAGTTAAAAACCATTTACGCGGTCAACTTTACGGGGTCAAAGTATGTTAAAAAATAATATCGATCCTTATAACTACAAAGTTACAATTTGAGAAAATGAATGAATATTATGATATAATAAAAAAAAACTATACCAGAAAATTAAAAATTCTCGATGAAATACTGAGATGCAGTGTCAACAATATATTCTAGGGAACCAAAAATGATATCACACAAATTTGAAATTAAATTGAAATTATTGCAAATATTGAAGATAGGTGACTTGAGATACAAATTGGTTCTGGTCAGTGGGCTGTAAAAAGTTTTTGTTCTTCTAGTTCTAAAATGAGGCACACATAAATTTATAAAAGATAACACTTCCATAGTATCCACATTTTTATGCAGTAATTTATACAGAAAAATTATTCCAGCAAGTTTTCTGTGTAATTCAAGACTTTCAATATTGAATGTTATGGTAAGAGATTCATATGTAATACCTCTATCACGATAGATACCATAAGATTTGAAGTGAATAAATTTTAGGAAACGACGTTGAACTTTTTCAATTAATGAATTATAGCAATTGCAGAATGGAGGTCATAGAACAGAGCCACATTCTAATTTTGACCCTACGTAGGCTACATAAAGAATAAATAGAGCAGACATGTTTGAAAAAGATCTATAATTGCGAACTATGAACCCATAAACTCTCAATGCTTCACTCACTTTCAATCTAATGTGTTGGAAAAAGACAAATTTTGATCAAAATATACAGCAAGATCTTTAATTGAGTTACTTCATGACAGTGAAATGGTATCTACTCGATAATTGTACTTTATAAATATGGGATGGATATAATTTTATTATCAAATAAAGTCTTACTGACGTATTTAAATTCTATTTATTTGACAACTGTCATCAACATCTTCTTTCTACTAACAAACTTGATTTAACTAAAATATTATCAGACATCACATAAAATAAATAAAAAATCTATATACAGAGGGAATGATAAAAACATACATTTTGAATCCAACATTCTCCCCCATTTTGAAATTGAAATAAAAAACAAAAGAGAAATTTCAAAATTACATTATAAATTTCACTCGAAACCATAACGATGCGGAGCTCTGACTTTTCGCCCCCTTCTTGTGACTATCTCTTTAGTTTTCTTTTTGATGCCTTGCTCTTCCGTTATGTAGTCCTCATCAGTTTCACCTTTGACTGCATTCATTTTCTTTTCAATTTGAAGAAAATTGTTACTGTCCTCTTCCGTCGTCACTTCTAAAGGATGTAAACGCTGAAACGGTCGAATAAGTTCCCCACTGTTCACTTTTATTTTCGCTACCCTGGGTACGTCATCTTTTCCAGGATAAATTTTCAATACTTTTCCTATAGGCCAGTTTATTCGCTTTACATTGTCGCTGCTGACAAGAACAACATCTCCAATTTTTAAACTACCTATTTTCCTTTTACCAGTATGTACGAGTTCCGCTAGATATTCCTTTCTGAATCGGCTTCGGAGTCCATCTCTTATCTTTTGTAGGTATCTATGTCGTTTCACTAAATGATGTCTGTCTATGATATCGAAATCTGGAGTTTCACTGGTAGATATATCCGAAATAAACATAGAAGGGCTGAGCGGTTTTAAATTATCTTCTTCCGAAATATAAGTTAAAGGCCTTGCATTAATTATGGCTTCGCTAGCACAGAAAAATGGAATATGTATGAAGAAATCGTAGATAATAAACTAAACCACATGCCACTGCCGTCAAGAGAAAACATCGACAATTATGTTAAACAGTTTAACGACATCATCACTGAAGCAGTCAATGCTTCAATAGGAAAAACAGCACAAGTAATGGAACACTTTCCTGTCCCCTGGTGGAACAAAGAGTGCGAATCAGCTAACAGGCAGATAAAGACGGCTTTTAATAGACTAAAAAGAAAACACACTGAAACAAATCTCATTCAATTCAAACAGCTGCGGGCACGAATGAGATATATAATAAAACAGAACAAAAAGAAGTCGTGGAAAAAGTATGTCTCCTCCATTAATTATTCCACCCCTATGTCGGATATATGGAAAAAAATTAAGAAGATAAAAGGTGCCAAGACGAATATGGAAATAGCTGCGCTGCAAATGGGAAATTCAGTAATTTATGACAAGGCTGAAATATCCAATATACTGAGCGACACTTTTCAGAAACACTCGAACAGTGATGCATACAGCCAAGAATTCCAACAAGTGAAGAAAATCCAGGAACTTGACGAAATTCAAATTGAAGAAGACCCCCACCATCATCTGAATGTACCTATCACAATCGTGGAGCTGAACGATGCTCTCTCAAAGACAAACGATTCTAGCCCCGGACATGATACAATACCATATATATTTAAAAAAAAACTCCCTATATCAGGAAAACATCATCTTCTCAAAATTATGAACAGAATATTCCTCTCAAATCAGTTTCCATCCAGCTGGTCAGAAGTAATTATAATCCCGATACTGAAATCAAATAAGAACAAAACAGACCCACATTCGTACAGACCTATATCCCTCATCTGTACCATGTGCAAAATGTTCGAAAAAATAATCAATGCAAGATTGATCTACTTCTTAGAACAGAATAATCTTGTGATTCCTGAACAAAGCGGTTTCCGAAAGTACAGATCCACTCTAGACAATCTTGTGAATTTAGAAACAGACATCAGGGAGGCATTTGCGAATGAGCAAAACCTAATAGCAGTCTTTTTCGATCGGGAAAAAGAGTATGAGCATGTATGGAAATATAAAGTGCTTAAACAACTGAAAAACTGGAAAATTTATGGAAACATCTTGGCTCTCATACAAAATTTTCTGGGAAACTGAACCTTCAGAGTGAGAGCTAATGGAGTACTCTCTGACCTCAAGACATAAGAAAATGGTATTTCACAAGGTTCATCTCTAAGTGCCACCCTTTTTCTGGTTGCCATAAACGATATCCTAGAAAATATTGTAGCTTCGATTAAAGCTAACATTTATGCTGACGACTTAGTTTTATACACGAATGGCAAAATAATGCAATCATCAACCAAACTCCTCCAACATGCCATAGGACATCTCGAAGAATGGTCCAAGCGAACAGGACTTCAATTCTCTGCCAAAAAAACTAAATGCATAGTATTCACTCAAAATTCCAATGTGCAGAATCCATCCTTAAGCTTGTACAATCAACAACTGGAATTCGTTGATAACATGAAATTTCTCGGACTCATCTTCGATAAAAAACTTCTATGGAAAAAACATATAGAGAAACTCAAACAGTCATCCCAAAATGGTCTTAACCTACTAAAAACACTAGCTAGCCATTCTTGGGGTGCAGACTACTTAACCCTGATGCACCTGTATAAAGCAACAGTGAGATCAAGATTAGACTACGGAGCTATAGTGTACTCAAGTGCCAGAGAAGCAATTTTGAAACTATCAGATTGCGTTCATTATGCTGGTATACGAATAGCATATGGAGCATTTCCGACTAGTCCAGTGGAGAGCTTGTACGTTGAGTCAGGAGAACTCCCATTACAACTGAGAAGAAACTACCTCAGTATGACCTATGCTTCATCCAATCCTAAAAATCCTACTCATAGTCGCATTTTTCCCAAGCATATAAATGAAATATACCAACAAAAGACTCACATTATGCCGCCCATACATACCCGCATCCGCAGAATACCTGTCACTATCAACCTCTCATCTACCTATCCCATTTCCTTAAATACTCCTCCTCCATGGTTAATCGATATTCCACCCTGTAACACAGAACTGCTTATATTCCCGAAAGATGAACCTCCTGCTGCACTGATCCGAAAATCATTCCAGGCCATTTCTTCTAAGTTCTCTAACTTCAATCACATCTATACCGATGCTTCTAAAATAGAAAAAGGCGTGGGAGCAGCCGTATTCAGTAAACATGAGAGTAAAAGTTACAAACTACCTAGCGTCGGTAGTATTTACACTGGAGAGGTTTATGCCATCGCACAGACAATTATACATGCGAGACAAGTAAATTAAAACTCTGTAATATTCACAGATTCATTGAGTGCAATAGAGGGAATCCGCCAATTATATCCTAAACATCCTCTTCTACAATAAATTGAGATCGAGCTTTTCAAACTTCACCAAGAAGGAAAAAGAGTCGAAATAAACTGGATACCTTCACACAGGAAATGAGAAAGCCGACATGCTGGTAAGTAACGCCCTCTCAAACACTAGTGCAGTGACAATTGAAAAAACACTACACACAGACGTATATCGTCAGATAAAAACTTCCATAAACGCTATCTGGAAGCAGAAATGGCAACCTTCAACTACCAATAAACTATACAAAATAAATCCCAACATGAAAAAAAAAAATATGCTGCCCTTAGTCGAAAAAATCAAATAACCATAAGTAGCCTAAGAATTGGACACACTCGTCTCACTCACCAACATTTACTAAAAAAGGAAGCTAGACGTAAATGTGAAAATTGCAACATGGACCTAACAGTGGAACACCTATTCACATGTCAACAGCACCAACAAGAGATAAACGAATTGAAGCTAACCGGAGACATATCCACCATTATTAATAGAGAATGGATTAATGTAATAAAATATGTCAAACGAATCCATATATTTAATTCAATTTAATGTATACCGATATGAACTGTATTTCATACGAACCGCCGCTAATAACCCTATGTGGTTGATGCGGTTTGAAATCTAAAAAAAAACTTTGTTGTGAGTTTTTCATTGGACACTTTACAAAATCGCAACACGTGTTTCGCTATACAAGAGCTTTCTCAGGGGCGTTCTTGTATGAACACGCCTGAGCTATTGAATACGTTATGAATTTTCATCAAGTATCGGCCAATTTCATTATATATCACTTAGAAAAGTTTACGTTGACACTTACACTTAGTTAAGGGTTGTGTCCATGCTATGCACTTTCCCAGAAACAGCCAGAAATCGCAAAGAGACAAATATGGACTGAACAGAGAGATGTCAACAATTGCCATACTGCTAGCTTTCAAGATGTCTTCTACTGTATGAACTATGTCGGGTTTTGCATGACAATGATGCAGTTAAATTTCGAGTAACTACAATTCATCCTCGGTGAGAAACTTTAAAATGCGGCCCTCGCGCAGCTTGTTGACTTAAACACTTTTTACATCTTCACCACTTACTATCGTTAGTAAATCATAGACATTTTTTGGATCTTCACGAGTTCAGCTAAAACTATCTTGTTAAATTGTTGCTCAAAGTGCTACCAACGCTCGAAAGCGTTAATCGGTCATATTTCCATTCACTCAACCGCTGTTCATCAGAGATAAACGAGGAGATCTCTAGATATAGAAAGCGATCGAACACGATTTATCTTTTGTGGTTTGCAATCAACTACCGTTGGGACCCTCCGTATGTTTGATCAGTGAGGTTTGAGTTTTCTGTCGATCCCAATGAATATCGATTTTATAAAAGGAGCCTAGCAAAAAATGTTCGAATATTATTTCTCTTCATTTTATTCAGTAAATTACAAAATTATTCTTCATTTCAGCATATGGACAGGGTAAAGCAGAGTTCGGAGGGCACTTCGGAAATTCAGGTGTGACAGGTTCAGTTCATATTGGAGGGGGATTAGGTCATTTAATAAGAGGAATAACAGGAGAGGTGAGCCAAGGAAGAAAACATTTGAGTAATTTTATCGGGGGATTATTCGGGCATGGCCATAAAGGCAATGGAGGAGGAAAATACAGTCAAAATGTATATGGTGATTTTTCAGATTCTGGCAATGGATACGGAGGAATAGGTGAGAAAAATACATTATGATAAAAATTCATTCCACCACAAAATATTATGAATGTAGATTTTCTATAATACAATTTAAGGAAACATATATTAATAAGTATCATCCTCTATCTTCGAGCGCTAGGTAGGTTCGGCGAAAAGTACGTTCTTCAGATCTGAATCCTACCCTCTAATATAGAAGGGAAAAAAGGGCATCTCCGGAGATCTTAGGCTGCTCAATTGATCCCATGATTCTCTAGATATAGTATTTGTTAATTCATGATATTGTTTTTTCGCTAATTGTAAATGTTGAGTTGTTATTTGAATAGGTACTCGCGCTTTGTAATATTATTCGTGTTGAGGAATCACCCTGTACCATGTAAAGAACGAAAATATCATGTTTGAAATGAACATCTTATCTCATTTTGGTTTGTAGGTATTATAGGCAGTTGGGTTTCCCAGATGCATTCGATTAAATTAACTACTCGAGAAGGGTCCCTTGACCATATTTTAGGACAGGGAATTAAGAAAGTTTGGTAGATTTAGGAAGTGAAGTAATATCATTTTGAGATTCATTCTGTTACTGTTCTCGCTCTTGTACACATTGATTTAGTTTCCATTTATACAGTCCGCAATACAAAATATATTATCTTCGGCATTATAGATTGAACATTAGAAGCATTTGCCAGTCATTCGTTTCTTTGTTAAATATGTGCTTATGGCCGGAATCAATAGATGAGCCAAGATGGAATATAGGTGTGAAGTTTTTAGACATAATTGTCCGCTATATGTTTGTTCAAAGTAACTGTTTTTAGACTCTTCAGAGGTTGCAAATACTCATTATTGTACTGGAAACACTTTGAGGTGATACTCAGACGATTTGTGTATTTTACTATCTTCTTTATCCCCTCTCTGTCAGTCAATTCATAGCATTGTTCACTACGGTACTGTTGATCCGTTAAAATATCCGGTTGAAGGAGGTAATCCACAAGAATTTGAACACTTAGTTGATTCGAATGAATTACTTTTCGAAAAATGACTTTCGTAAAGGTAGGTTTTGTCGACCTATTGAAAAACTGTACAGGATAAAAAGCTCCTATAATTTCATGACAGCAAATCAATTTTTGTTTTCATAATTTGTTAATATAGGGGAGAACTTGATATTAGATAAGAATGTTTTTTCTTCATATTTTTATGAAAATTTATAAAAAATAATTTGGTTAATTACTCTGAAATTTTTCAAAATTCATGTCAAATTCGTGACCTGAAAACCCTCACTGTTTTCAGACAATGAACACCTTAATCATTTGCTGTTGAATCATCACAAGTAAACGATTGATGAAAACAACCCTATTCTCCTTTATTGAAAACATAAAAAGTATAACTGAAAGCAAACAAAATGTCGAAAGCAAATAATCAATTACTGGAATTTTACTTTTGCAGGAGGAGGAGCAGATAAAGGAGGATCTGCATCGTTCCATGGCTCATTTAGTATTGAGTCCATACTGAAAACTCTGCTTAATTTACCTATCAAAATACCCAAGAGAATTGTAACTTTCGCCACAACGTCTACAAGAGTTGTATTATCGTTGACTCAGAAGATATTGAAGGTTCCCTATTCAGGAATCCGAGGTGGGGTCAGTTTCGTGGCAAATATTTTTAATGGAATATTTACAAGAGTAGCCAATGTAATTTTGAAAATACATTCTATTAATGCTGATTTGGTTGCTGGCATTATCAGAAAAATAAAAGGTACTGTACGAAATATAAATTTATTTTAATATTATCTTTTATGTTTTTGAATTATTTTTATTTTGCAAACCTTGAAACTGTTTAATCAAATACTATATCGAGTAGTAAACTTGATATCAATTATTGAAGTGGTTTTGAAGTACTCTTCTGTTGGTCTGGCCAATGTGAGTTCTGGAGCAGGCGAAACATGGTATTTCGTATACAGGGTGGGCCATCGAAAATTTGACATATAGGTTTTGGGTACTAATCTTACAAATCCTAAAAAACCCTCAGACAGGTCAATTTTCATTGAGAGGGGGATAGTTTTTTCCTCATTTACAGCGTCGTCACTTCAACCCCGGAGCAGAGGGCAACCTTTGGAATTTTAATAGGGAACTGGGGGGCGAGTCGCACATCGTTTGAAAGATCCTAGAATTCTCTAAACAACGCTGTATATATTTTTTTAATTTGAACGAACAATTTTAAATTTAGAGTTGAAGTAACACTTTATTCTCATGTTAGCATATGCTCAAAATGGGCAACTCCAGCTTCCATGCAATGATGAAGATTCTGATGGAAACATTCTCGAACATTGTGAAGCATTTCTGGAGTGATTTGGCGACATTCACTGTGATTCGTTGCTGTAAATCTCCGAGTGATGCAGGAGGAGTACAGTAAATTCTGCTTTTCAAATGACCCCACAGAAAGAAATCTGACGGCGAAAGGTCTGGTGATCGTGGTGGCCATTCGATAGTGTCCCGTCTCTTAATCCAGTGATCCGGAAAAGTCTGATCTAAATACTGCCGAACAGGCAGAGCGTAGTGCGGAGGAGCCCCATCTTGTTGAAATATTAACAGATCCTCCTGATAATATTGGTCATTTCCAATAATATCAGTGAGAAGGGGATAATTAGTAATAAGGATAATAAAGAATAGATTAATAGATTCCTTTCTAGGAATAAAAAGCTCCAGATACATTTGTCCGGTTAAGTTTCCTTCTAAAAACAATGGGCCAACAATACGGTCATCAAAAATTCCAGTCCATACATTTAATTTTTGTGGACGTTAAGTAAGCACTTCATGAAAAATGTGAGGATTTGAATCAGCCCAATAGCGACAATTATGGCGATTAACTGTGCCATTTAGAAAAAAAAACATTCATCACTCAAGCAAATGTTGAAAACAAAATGTGGATTTTCCACCGCTCGTTCACTAACCAACTCTCAAAATTGCAAGTGTCGATTGAAATCATCTTCATGCGTTAATTTAATCTTGTGAGGATGCATTTTGTAGGTTTTTAGAATACGCCGAATGCTAGTTCGTGACACCCCGGAAATGAATGCTAACTTTCTTGTGCTCAAAGTATGGTCAAGCTCAACATCGCCCAGAATTGCACTTGTGTCGCCTCATTTGTTACTGGTGGTTCGATTCGCCATTTTTTATTTGCTAGAGATCCAGTTGCGCGAAATTTTGCAATTAAATCGTAAACATACTATCGCGGCACATTCTTCCCATGTTGTTGATTAAACAGTTCAGCGGCTCTCGCAGCACAACATCTGTTTCCATAGTACAGTTCAATCAACTCAACCCTCTTGTTGTTTCCTGCTTTCGGCAAACAAGTGTTGCCCATCTTTACACTTGGCTGCACCGCGCTGCTGAGGCCAATAGCCAGAAACACGTGTCCGCGGTTTGTCCCCCTTTTTTGGAGTGTTGTGTCCACGAATTGTTTCATTTTTTATATGTATCATACACACTCGATAAAATCTCTCTCTATATTTATATTCTGGACCCGGATCTCAAGTAGGTAGCTATAGCTGCCTACGTGGTCATGTTAGATGTAGCCTGGGAATTCTAGGTCTTCTAACTGGAGCCACAAATGTACGGTTGGCTCCTGTTGTTGACTCCGTGCGTATGTGTTGTTTCCTGCTTTCGGCTTTTTGCCTATCTTTATTACACTTACATATATATATATATATATATATATATATATATATATATATATATATATATATATATATATATATATATATATATATATATATCAGAACCGGTGAGCTTTTGCTCTTGGTCCGATGACAGTTGGGGTTGTTTCATGTATGTCCAATTTTTTTGTAGACCATTGGTCGGATTTTTGGGTTTTTTTTGGACACAAGGTTAGCGGTGAACAACTTTAATGAAAATATAAAAAACAAATCTTAGAAAATCAGTCAACTACTAACTTGACTAACAATGGTCCCACGAGTAGGTTTATCATGGCAGAGCCCTATATTACCTTGACATGACTTTCTACGACCAGAGAGCGCTTGATGGTCACAGTCGTACCTACATTATTTCGGCACAGATACACATACTTTAGATAAGGCTTTCTTTCAGCTGGACTTTTATCTCCACTGGTCACACCTCACTTGGCAAAGGTATTCCAAAGCTATATACCGGAGTCAATGACTAAACGGCATGTTCTAGAGTGAAATCATGACCCAGTTCTCTCCAGATATTCAAGATTTAATTGATATTGCGAAATAGAACTGAATTATCTACTAAGTTATTGAAAAATGTATATTTTATAATTTTAGGATTTGTTGGATGGACCATAAATCAAATAACAAGTCTCAACATTTTTGGAATAAAAACTGGTTACGGTTTTGTCAGTTTCCTTCAGGACAGAACCCACAAAGTAATAGATGGTACCCTGCAGGTTGTTATATGGATATTGATACAGTTCAACAAAATAGTGGAAGGAGGGGTGAACTTATCTCATATAAAAGATATATTGAAACTGCCAATTATTAGATCATTTGTCAGTCTTCACAACAACATAAGAGATGAAGGAATAAAAGCGATTTATTCTCAATTTATTGAAATCGGAAAATTCATCGACATGCTTATTTACAAACATCGAGATTTCTTCTACCCGATTTTCGAAAGGGTTCTCAATATTTTCTTGGCATTCACGAATTTCATACATCAACTCGGTAACGATGGAGAATACAGCGGTGAGTACGAATATTGATTTGGTATTATAGATAGATATATTTTCACCATGTTATATATCAATACATTTATGGCATGTCAATATATAAATGTATACAATATATAGTGTAACAATTTAAAGAATTAAATGTCTTAAACAAATTTATTCCCAATACTATTTCACTAATCACAAACTAATTTATTTACAACACTTAGCAACTAACACTTAATTTATTTCCACTATTTGAATTCCTTGTTTAACCGCTCGATTCACTTTCTGAACCCCCGTTGGGTCGGGAAGCCGGACTTATATAGTGTAACGATTCATTTTAGAAATCTGTAGTCGGTTCGTTTCTAGAGTTTTACCGACGGTTGCCGACTGCATTCTTTCACAGTGATGTCATGTGTTTGTTCACTGGCCGGCATATCGGTCAGGGACGGCTTCAGATTCGTTACATTGCCCCCTTCTCAAAGACGTTTCGCCCCAAAATGTCATCCTTGACGTGTGTCGATACCTGCAGGACTCCCCATATCTGCATTGTGAAGTTCGATGGAAGTAACACTCCACGGTCTTCATGCTCGGTCGTGGATGATGGTTACCGCACACCAAAATCTTGATGCCGCTGGATCTGAATGTCGTTTCCAATATGCTTCTCACGATTCCCCAATCCAGGCTGTCGAACCCAGAGGCTAATTTCGGAATTGCCAAGTCCACAAGATTCTGGTCGAGCATCGTGTCCCCCAGTCTGGTAAGATTCCTCCAGACATCTTCATAGGACGGTTTGTCCAGAAAATGCTTTTTGGTCACCAAGTAGAAAATGTTTCTCTGACCCTTCTTCAACTGTAGCACTCCTCCGACTTTAGGATTCTGTTCTCGTGATGTTTGGAGGTGACCGAATTTCTTGTTGAATACCACATCGATACCCCTGGACATTTGGAGATATTCTGCCACGCAGCGAGCTAGTGCGGACCTTCTGTCCGTTCGAGTATAAAGACATGAACTTCTGGAACGTCATTTCATCCTCTGGTGGTCTGAGGGCGCGAACTTGGTCGTGATTTCCATCATAGGAAGCCAATCTATTGAAATGCGCGACCCTAGGCTTTCCTCGAGGTGGCTTATGGATTCTGTAGACGAAGTCAATTCTCTTCTTCATGATTTTGTACGGACCTTTCAACGAGTTCCGCAACTTCGGTGATAAACCACTGCGTCGCTTAGGGTTGTGCAGCCAAACTAGGACACCGGTTTCGAATCTTCCAGCATTCGCCTTGATGTCATAGGCCTTCTTCATTCTATCGGATGTTCAGATGGACTCGTTTATGGATGTCGTCCATTCTCTGCCGAAGTTTGATGACATAGTCTTCCCCCGCAGTGTCTTATTCTGGCGGCGTCCCAAATTTAAAATCGCAAGGAAGCAGCGGTTCTTCAGCTGTGAATGGTAAACGTGCTCTGGGTGGGCCTCCCCATACCGTAGCTCAAGATGCTTTATAAGTTGGTCATAGTCTTCCTGTTCTTCGGCCATGAGGGATTGCAAAATATCCGTTGCTTCTCTGCGCAACGCCAATGTTGATGCTACCGCCTTTTCTCCTGCTTTCCATCCATTCGCTCTGGCCGCAGCTTTGAATTGTCGGCGGTAATTTGCCCAAGGAGTTTTTCCGTCGAACTTGGGCGGCTTCATGGAGAGCTTTCCTATTTCAGAACTGACTTTGACATCTTTCATTGCCTTTTGAAGTTCTTCCATGTTAAAACTCAGTTTCGGAATTAAGTTTTTGGTAACAGTTTCTGTGGTGAGGGCAGAATTAACGATTTGGTATTGCAACTTGCTAATTGTTTCCTTCATCTTGGCACTTCGAATTTTGTTGAAGTTCATCTTTTTAACTCACCAAATTTTCGTGAAGCTTGTCTTCCAAACTCTTCGAATTTTCCAGAAGCTTCTCCTCCAGACTTACCGAATTTTGTTGAAGTTCATCTTTCAGGCATTTGGTATTCTCATCGAGTTTGCTCATTATTCAACTCAAATCACCCCCAGAAACTTCGAATAAATATGTTTCGGGATCTTCTTCTGATTCAGTCAAGTTATCCCACAGTCTCTTCTGGAGTACTGATTTCTTTTCAGATCAATCTAGCTCCCTCTCCTCCAATATTTGCTTCAATTCCACGACTTCGTTCCGTCCGTTAGGCGCACTTTCCTCGAACACATTTTGTCTCGTATTATCCTCAAAACTGTATATGTTCACTTATTTGATTCGAATCCTAAACACTTATTTACTTTCACAAGTCTATTTTTTCTCGAGAAAGGTATATCAGTTTATGTTTCCGTAGTCCGGTACTGTCCACTTCGCGAAACACAACGAATCACCAGTCTCTCTGCGCGAACCAATAAGTCTTATAGTCAATTTTACCGCAATACAAAGATTGTCCACCAAGTGCTCACAGATTTATTTTACAAATCCACTTCTGATCACCAATTTTAACAATTTAAAGAATTTACTGTCTTAAACAAATTTATTTCCAATAATATTTCAGAATAAGAAAACCTTTTATGATTATCTGAAACATATGAGAAATGACGGTTTAACGTGCGAGTAGCAACGTGCTGTATTGTTACATTTAATGTATGGTTACTACCGGAAGTATTAATATATTAATAACTTAAGTGTTCGGATTTCATAGAATATAATTTGAAGATTTGAAATACCTAGTTTTGAAGTGTATAAATGAACTGAGAAAGTGCATGCTTGAAAAAACAAGTGTCGTCTGTATTGCTATTGTAAGTAAATATCATTATCGTACAACATTCATTGATAGAAAAACGAGGTGAAGGAATGCAAAGAAGCATAGAATATCAGATGTAGGCACAGTAGATTGTCACTTATCAGCTATCAGTAGTAAACAAATTGTGTAGAGTGACGATTGTCCGTCAATTCATTTTAAGCACTACTAATTAACATTCACGATCGATAGCAATTGGATGCAATGAGTGTTTCTCTAGATGCCGTTTTCAAGTTAATAGAAAATAGTACCAAGGAAATAAAACAAGAGATAAAAAACCTAAAATTAGAACTCATAACAGAAATTGAAGATCTGAAAGTGAAAAATAAAAACTTAGAAACTCAAAATATTACTTTAAGGAATAAAGTTACCAGTTTAGAAAAAAAACTGAAAAAATGTAATTTTGTTATTTATGGAATTGATGAGAGTGAAAATGAAGATACCTATGAGAAAGTATTATCCCTTATTAATGATAGTCTCCATGTAGAATGTGATCAGACAGAATTTCGAGATATATACAGGATTGGCAAATTAGAAGTAGGAAAAGCCAGACCGATTGTCTGTGAGGTGTTAAGTTACAAACAGAAACAAGTAATTATTGCGAGTTTCATAAAGTTATCCAAGGAACTGAAATCAAAAAAAATATTTTTTAATACGACTATACAGAGGAGGATTATAATAAAAGAAAATTTTTGAACGAGTGTAGAAAAAAAGCGATTTCCAGAAACCACAAAGCTAATATTAAAAATAACTCGCTGATTATTAATGATATTACATATACGTACGAGCAATTGAGAAAAGGAGAGTTTTTTGGTACTGTAGTTGCAGAGGAGGATATTCCGGCAGAGGGGCAAGAAGAAAAAAGACGTAAAATCTCAACACGTTCTCAGAAGAAACCGTGAAACCTTATATTCGAATATTTGAAAATTTTTGTATATAACGTTTGCGTTTATTGAATAATTTAGTTTAAAGTTTTTTTTACTGTAATTATTGTATTTTCTACTAGATTATTACGGAATAAATTTATTTGTGATGGATGATTATATAAAAATGTTTGATGCTGTGTCAGTAACTTGTAAATCGGTAGAAACAATTCGAGAGTTGGACAGTCAAATAAATACATGCAAAAAATGCAATTTAAATATATTTCACAACAACATACGGAGTTTACAAAAAAACTTTGATGAATTACAAATCATGTTGATGGATTTAAATACTAAATTTGATGTAATTGTTCTAACTGAATCGTGGAAATTGCACAATACAGAATTATACAACATTCCTGAATATGACATGATTTATTCTGAAGGTGACTTGAATAGGGCCGATGGAGTAGTTGTATATACAAAAAAGTGTCTTTCTGCAAATAGCAGTATAATAGATTTAAACAAAACAAAAGCAGTTGAAATTAGCTTTGAAGTAACTGGCAAAAAATTTAAAATCTTATCGGTATACAGGTCACCGTCTTCATGTCCTCTTGCTTTCAATAGTACGCTGGAAACTTACCTTAGGATAGACAACCAATATGCTGACTCCAAATTAATCATTGGTGATATGAATATTGACATACTCGAAATTAATGAAGTCAGTGTTGAATATCTAAATATATTACAAGAATACGGCTATATCTCATTAATAAATAAAGAAACACGTGTACAAGGTCAATCTAAGACATGTATTGATCACATTTTTATACAAACTAAAGATAGCCTTGATAAAATTCAACCTATAATTTTTAAATCTACATTGTCAGATCACTTTTCCCAAGTGCTTCATTATGATCTTCAATCTGAAATAAAAGAAACGAAACCTGAAATTTTTTTTAAAACTTATATTAATTTCGATAAACTAAATATACTTTTGAAAAATGAAAATTGGCATGAACTTCTGTCAGAATATGACGTCAACAAAATTACTAATCTATTCGTTGAAAAATTAAGTTCCTATATAGACTTGAGTAGTAATACTTTTCGAATCAAGAGAAGAGACGTTAAAAGAAGTCCATGGATAACAAACAGTTTAGTAAAATCAGTGAATACAAAAAATGATTTATATAAAAAAGTACAAAAAAACCCAGGTGATATCGTGATTTTAAATGAGTATAAGAAATATAAGAATATGCTTAGTGGTTTAATAGATAAGACAAAAACTGATTATTATAGGAAAGAAATACGAAATAATGAAAATAGCCCCAAACATATGTGGCAGTTCGTAAAAAAAATTCAAGGAAAAAACAGTTCTGAAAAAATAGTAATTGAATCGGATGGAATGAAAATTAATGATAGCTCAATAATTTCGGAAAAATTCAATGAATACTTCACAAATGTAGCTACAAAACTAGCAAATAAAATAAAAAAACCGGGAAAAAAAATCGCAACAAAAAGATTGAGTAATTCCATCTATTTGAACGAGGTAGAGGAAGATGAAGTTAGGAAGGTAATCAGAGAGTTGAAGTCCAAAAAAGCACCAGGCATTGATAATATCACAACGGATACTTTTAAAAATTGTATTGAATATCTAGTGAAACCCATAACGTGTATTGCAAATAAGATGATACAATTAGGTATTTTTCCTCAAATTGCGAAAGTTGCAGTGGTCAAACCCTTATTTAAGTCAGGAAACAAGATGGAAATGTCAAATTATCGGCCTATATCTTTACTACCAACCATCAGTAAAATTTTGGAAAAGTTGATCAAATCAAGAATCTTAGATTTTCTGAAAAAATTCGATGTCATCTCAAAAAACCAATACGGATTTATGGAAGGAAAGTCGACGCAAGATGCAATCGTGAACCTAACTTCAAAGATATACAAAGCTATTGATTCTAAAGAACCTGCAATATGCATATTTCTTGACCTTGCGAAGGCTTTTGATACTGTCAGCCACACGGACTTATTAGAAACCCTAGAAAACATTGGATTCAGGGGAAACGCACATAAACTTTTGAAAAGTTATTTGGAAGAGAGAAAACAATGTGTAAAAATTGGAAATATAATGAGTGGGGAGAGAAATGTTCAATATGGTGTTCCTCAGGGAACAGTTCTCGGTCCAATTCTGTTTTTAATTTATATTAATGATATTTTCAACTTGCCTGTAGATGCTGAAATAAGTTCATTTGCGGATGACACAGTTATATTCTTCAAGGACAGTAACTGGTTCAGTCTGAAACAAAAAATCATTAAATCATTTTCTATAGTAGTAGATTTCCTAAGGAAAAAATTACTCACCATAAATTTGAAAAAAACCATTTATGTACCCTTCACAAGCTATGAATCGAACTTACCCCCATTCACGAAAATAGAGTTTGAACATGGAGATGAGATGATATTGATTAAATCAGATAAGAAAGTTAAGTTTCTAGGAATATATCTTGATTGCCACCTAAAATGGAACGATCAAATTGAAAATGTCATAAAAAAAGTAAGATACTGCTTACCCAAATTTCGATATTTAAAAAAATTTTTTGATATTAAACATTTGAAAATAATGTACTATGCCTTAATACAAACTCATTTGATTTATGGTATCATAGTATGGGGTGGAGCCACGAATTTATATATGAGAAACTTGGAAATCACACAAAAATGGATTTTAAAGGTGATCACTGGAAACGGTTACAGATATTCTAGTGATCAGCTTTTTAAAGATGCTGAAGTACTAGATATTCATCAGTTATTTGTTCTGTATCTGGCATTATACCAACACAGAAATGCATATAACACCAAAAACATTGAACATAGTTATCCGACTAGATACAAAGAATGTTCCCTAAGTATACCCCGTATGCGGAAAACAATAGGACAGAGATGTCATTTATATCTTGCACCAAAAATTTATAATATTTTGCCATACTCATTTAAAATACTCAACTCGGTATCTCTATTCAAGTCTAAAGTACGGAAATGGTTAATGAGTAAACCGCGCAATGCAATCCATAGTCTTATTGACCTGAAAAATAACTAACATTGCATTATTTACAATATTAGGACACAATTAAACGTAATATTATTCTTCTTATTTTTTTTTTTTCAATAATTATTAAACATTAACATATTAACATATTTCTACATCATTTATATATACATATTTATATTTATTTCAATTACATAGGTAGGTACAGCATCGATCCATCGATTTTGAAACGATTATGAGAAATCAAAGTTGAGAAGATATGTATACCCACGCACAGGATTTCCTTTGTGGGTTTCTTGAATTTGTTCAAAATAAATTAGGATCATTGTAACCAATGTATCGTATCAATGTGTTTTACATATTATTCGTGCCTGTAACAGTTTATGTTATGTCTTTGCCTGAATAAATTCATTATTATTATTATTATTATTATTAATCACAAACTACTTGTGATGTACTCACAAACTAATCCATTTATAACACTTAGCAACTAACGCTTAATTTATTTCTACTATTTGAATTCCTTGTTTAACCGCTCGATTCACTTTCTGAACTCTCCCTTGGGTCGGGAAGCCGGACCTTGGAAATGTGCTGAATATGCTGAGGCATTCCTTTGTAACTGCGTAGTGGCTGATGCAATACTTTGTTATTACGGTGCAATCCATAGACAAAGGGTGCATTGATTTTTCTAATATAACATACATAATCAAGTGAGGCATAAACAACATAAAGGGAACGGAACATTTCAAAGAAGCGATGTGTTGAGTGCATGACTCAATTGCTTTGTTGAGACGAGACACTCGTCTTTGGAGTAAAAGCAGTGTTCAAGAATATATTTTTGTGTGTTCTTTGAAATGATCGAAAGATAATGATTTGATTCTCTTCGGCAAGCAGTTATATACATTGAAATTCAGATAATTTTTTTGAGATTTGGTTAATTTATACCATGTAGTTTTTAATACCTTAGCATACCTAGTATTATGCTCATGTATATCTGACTGGGTTTGTAACTGGTTGAAATTTCTGTGTATTTGAAATAAGGAATTGTAGATATATGAATAAGGTGAAGACATGATGCCAAACTCTGTAAAGAGTGGGTGACAATGCTTTCTATATTCAATTCTTACTGCATTTTTTTGTTGTCGACAGATGGTTATTGCACGAGTGGCATTTCCCCATACGATTATTCCATAGTTTATCTGCGAATGAAACAGAGAGAAATATGTCATTCTCAGAGTATCAGGTTGAATTGTTTTTTTTAACTATCTCAAGAGAAACAGAGCACTCGCTAATTTGTTAGAGAGCTAGCTGTTCTATGTGATTCGACGATGTGACTTTGTCATCAATAACAATTCCGAGTAACTTGACAGTGTTTCTCATTTGTGAATTCATATTATTTTTTGGGATTTGCTTGGGTTCAACTTCAGTTTTTTTTGCAGTGAACCAGTTTTCAGCACGTTTTTCAGTGTTATGAGAAGAAGAAGTGAGTTCCATATGGTTTTTTCCAATACTCATTAAAGTAGTGTCGTCGGCGAATAGAACGCTTTTATTGGGTGATGAAAAGTTTCATAGGTCATTTATATAAATGACTAATAATAATGGCCCAAGCACTGATCCCTGCGGGACACCATGTTTTATAGGTAGAATAGAGTTTATTTGGTTAGCAGTAACACATCGTTTTCTATTTTATGAATATGAACTAAATAACTTCAAATAACTGATGATTATACGACATACTTCAAGAAAGTTCAATCCACATTCGAATTTTATCACCATCCAAGTTGTAAGTTGAAAGAAAAGGCAGCAATACTAGTGCCAGAAAAAGATTATCCAAACAGAACCTTTATAATCCGAAAACACGCATATGAATTTTCAAAATATTTTGGTGAACAAGACCTTCCCATTGGAATTGGAATATTTTGATCAAACTTCTCTCTCTTAATAAGCTATCGTTGCCACCAATGAGAGAAATTGAAAGTACTCCTTTTGTATGTTACGTTATTTTCGGAGGTTAGGTTGAGTTAATTTTGATTTTTGATAGAAACATTTTTGAAAATAGACAATCGGAGGTGAGTGATGAGTATAAGGAGAAATACGATACTTACAGTTGGAACGTTTCACTGTTACAAATGAAATGAACTTGTTTGTTTTCACAAACTTTTTTTTTCGGTACGTTGGATATCGATACAAAACAGATTGGTGCCAATGCCATATTTTTTTAATTTATGACCAATTCCATCAAGTGTTTTAGTTGTTTATCTCATAAGTAATGTAAATTATATGGGAATATTTTCACAGGATTCAACACAGCGTTGGGGGGTCTGGAAAGTTTAATTTCTAGCCACTGGCATTTCAAAGGAACTGATGGACAACAAAAACATTCTTCTGAAGGTGAATCTGGTTGGTCAGGTAAGTACAATTTTTTCTGAGATTATAATTACAAAATCAAAACATTATACAAAGTACATTTTTTACATTAAAACAGAACGAAGGAATAAGAAATCTATCAGAACCAAAAAAAATATAATTTGATAAAACTCAATAAAGACATTCCGTACGATTCCAGACGCTGAACTCTACGTAAACTCAGAAACCTCATCCCTATAGGGGGCGTTATTTAGATCGGATCGTATCGCTTCGCCTATAGAACAGCAAAGGAGGAACTCGCGTTCCCCAGGGCTTCATTATGTATTCTTTCTGCACGGCCCTGACCGAAGAATCGTCGAACCTTAGCCAGCAGTTATGGCAGACGTGGAAGGCATCGGTCGTGGTAAACGACGGCGAATATCTTGTACTGCTTCTCTGTTAGAGACTGTTTTCCGATGATACTAACGTCGAATCAAATTTCAAGTTGAATCCAAACTCCAAAGCTTTGATAATCTTCGTGCCACCGTCGTGGCTTGAAATGCAACATGAGGATAACGTGAAGTTTGCAGAGCATTATTTGCTTCCATGCTTCGACCTTCTCGGTAATTTTCGACAAAGCCAGCACCTCTAAACTGTTCTTGGAGACGTGTACCTTGATAACTTTCCTGACCTTTACTTTCTCAAAGTTAGGTGGCGGGGTGAGGAAAGGGTGGATATTCTTAGTACGATGAATGCACGACTTTAGTTGACCCCTGAAGATGTCCCTTATTGGTGAAGTCGATCCTTCTAGTTAGATTTCCTTTATTTTTCGATTCCATTACGTTCTATTCATTATTTGAATCACTGCTTAAAGCAGAGTCAACAACAGGTTTTTATCTTCAGTGTAATATTTAAAAAACTCAATTAGTTAAAACATTTCATCATATCTACCCTCAATCCAGTCAGTCCGCATGTTATGCAACCTTTTATTAATCATGTTGGACCGAATGGGGTGTCAGTGTTGATTATTACTTCTTGGTTATTCTAGGCATTTTTATCCACTCTCCTGTCTTTCGTCCTAACGCAGGAAGGTATGTAATCAAACTGCTTCATACGACACATTTCAACTATAACCGAGGTAGATTTCATACTTTCGTTCGACGAGATGTTGAGGCTGTTCAGTAACGATCAGTGCTTGCAAAATCGAGTTGATGTAGCAGTAATTGCTTTGATTAAGAAGACCCCTTGGCTGCTTTGATGTACCGTTTCAACTGATGAAACTGCGTTTATGTGGTATTAACTTCTTGAGAACCTTTTTCCCAATGACTTCAATCTCCAGCGATTCAAAGCCAACGTGAATCGCTACTTTCACACATGCACCGCTCTGAGAGCGCCTTAAGGATTTTCCTGAAACAAAACAAAGATTGAAAAATATTACAATTTCATACTGCCAACACAGTGAAAGTGAATATTCAGTTGTAATGGATGTTCCTAACATGACAAATAACATACTCAGACAACACCGGACATTCTATGGATATGCAATCCATGTCAGAATATCCTTGGATTTGAAATGGATGTCCATAAGATATCCCTCAGTGGAAAGTATATCCTTTGGTCGATATTCTATAGACATCTATTGGATTTGCAAAATATACGATACCTTAGGTATTTTTCGGATATCCAATGTATATCCATCGGATATCTATGTATTGTCTAGGTAACAGAGTGCCACTTGTTTTTGTACCCAAAAACATATTTGATGTTGACGAAGAAGAAAACTAGATCCTGCTAAATACCAGAGCAACAAGAACGAGAAGCAAAACAAAGACATAGCTTGAAGTAGACATAAACAAAAACAAGTACGTAGGTATACACAATCCAATGTCAAATCAGTTGTTACAAAAAAAACTCATAAAGTGAGTGACTTCGAGAAGACTCGAGGTGAAATTGAGGAAGTGAAAGAGGTCAGAGGTATAACAGAGGTCATAGTTCAGAAAGTCCAAGGAGGCAAGCAAAAAATATTAGATTTGTCTGAAGTTGAAGTAGAATATGTATACATTAAAATAGAAAATATACCCGAACATGCCAATGCGACAATTTTCGAAGTTTTGTATTGTATTTTGTACTTATGGTGACTTTTTTTGATTTATTGTATTGAATGTTACTTATCTGAGAGAATGATATACGATTATCTGAGAAAGTGTTTTCGTTTTAAAACACATATTCTAGTATAGGAATGTAGGCTTTCACGGATGACGTCAACGTTTTGGGTTTTGGTGTTGTCGTCTTTGGTAATAATCTCCAAACGTTTCAACTGCAACTGCGGCAGTCACCTTCAGTGGTGTGGTTGAAGTACTCTTCTTGACGTGTCAACTGAAATTGAAGGTCTCATTTCTGCCGAGTCATTCATAGTTCTGACACAGTAGAATAATACAACCAGTAGGCTCTCTTACCACGTGATCCACGGGGGACTTTCAACCGCTCTTAGGACGAGATTTTCATCCAATGCGTTCAGTGCTGTAGCATGGAAGGATTTGACGGTACCACAGACATCGGATTAGTTATAATAAACGGTCGGAAATTGATATTGATTTTGTTTTATTCGCTGTTTTTATTATTGTTTTTAGTTTTTGTAGTTGGTTATAAGTAATTTACCACAAAATATTCTATTATAACCTTAAATTTCGTTTTTATATGAGCGCACGCCTATAGTAATATAACGTAATTGGCTCAGCACTTCGTTTCGAGGTCACCGGGAACTTTGTGAATTTATGAATGAAAGTAGTGGAGTGGACTTACTGGTTGATTTTTACTATGGTTCTGATTTCTCGCGCAATTTCTGTAATGGCGGGTTCGCGCGCACTTCCTGCGCGATTTGGGTAACTTGGCTTCGTTTTTGGCGCTTTTCAATGTTGTATATCAGATCATTGTTAGATATGTTCTCTTTTCCTTTCTGTTGAACTTCTCTTGGTGCTTGTGTATTTCTATGGCTTCTAAATACATTCTTGTTGAATAATGATTCGACGTTGCTAGCCTCTGAGTATTTTCGAACAGAATCTTGTGTCCCCCGTCGGATAGTGCATATTCAGCGACTTCAAAATTCTCGGTATGTCCCAATCGCCAACTCCGCTTGTGCCCGTAAATGCGACCAATATAGACTTTTAGTGGATTCGAGTGGATCTCTGCTGTCTATTGCTGATCTCATATATTCCGATATTTTCTTAATTGGTTTGAAAACGGTGTTAATTTTCTTCTTCTTCAGAGTTTCGGTTGGTGACAACTTCTATGTATGGCAGATAGACAGTGCCTTGGAGTTGATCTTCACTGGTGTTTCTCTTCTTTTCCTTTGAACATATCTACCAAAGTTCTGGCGTACAGCATTGGAAAGCACCAAAACGAAGCCAAGTCGCCCAAATCGCGCGGGAAGTACGCGCGAACCCGCCATTACAGAAAGTGCGCGAAAAATCAGAACTACAAATGACACGGCAGAAATGAGAGTTTATTTCAGTTGACACGTCAAGAAGAGTACTTCCACCACGCTACTGAAGATGACTGGCGCAGTTGCAGTTGAAACGTTTGGAGATTATAACCAAAGAATACTACGGCGATAGGCGGAAACCAACCAAAAGACATATTCTAGTGTTTATTTTTGAAATATGAAAAATATGCAATTAATTTTCCTGTCGTCACATTCTAAATCAAAAAACTGTTTGTTGGTTTAGGTGAATATTCTGGTAGTGAGGTGTCAAACTCTGGTGGGGTATACTCAGGTGGAGGAGTACACTCAAGTGGTGGAGTACATTCTGGAGGTGGACTACATTTTGGAAACCACGAAGAAGGTAGCCTTGAAGGTGATGATCAGATGTAATGTTTGCGTACTTTCATTAAACGGTCAGATGCCCAGTATCTGAAATTGACTTTAAATATTCCCATTCATTATCTATAGACGCTTTATAGATTTTCAATTCCAAATTAAAGTAGCTCATTTATTTTCTCACTTTCTCAAATTTCAGTTTTCAAACTGAAAATTAATAAATTTTTGTTTCTTGAACGGTGAGTTTTCTTGAAGTGATTGCATTCTAAACATAATTTGGATTTGGTGAAAAAAAAGACGTATCCAGTTTCTTACCTTGCCTAATATTTTCGTATTTACACAAACATTTTCAATTCTGGCCACAATGTGAGCATTACGGAAATTACGGTCAAGGTGATTTCATGCAGCGGTCTTAAGTTGTAAGTAATGATTTGATCATTAATTTTCAAAGTAATATTTTAAGTACGTATTGTGAGTTTTTTACGATTTAAAACTCACGACTTCACATTCAGTTGGTATAAATATTTGAGTTTAACACAAAGCAAGTCATATCCTCAAAAACGGTCATCAATATACCTATTCATGGAATTTTTCAACAGTTTTTATTATGACAAGAGCTGTTCTATTTAGCTGCTTTTCACATCGTTCGATATTAAAATGGTGGTAGGTTTTTCGAATCGTAGTCTATTAAGATAATGTTGGATAACAAAAAACGCTTTGATTTCGATAATGCACTTTCCTAGTCTTTCTGCTGATGAAGAGGCTCCCCTAACCAAAGCTTATTTTATAAGAATAAAAAACAAAATTTCAGCATTCCCAAAGTGCTTGTAGGTACCTAATTATCGTCTGCAAGTAGACGTTGGAGCTTCTCTCTGTTCATATTCCATCGGACCTGATTGAAAATCGAAGAAATTGTTTTTTTCTATGAAAATCCAGGCAAATACCATCTTGGTGAAACCTTTACAAAACCACTACATATCTACCATACAAGTCAAATTCTTTTGCCGTACATTCCTAACTTTTCAATTTCATTTCGTTGATGTAGTTTCGAAGTATAACATTTTTTTTAATATTGGTTTATTCTTGGAAAAAATATCTTCGAATTGATCGAATCTCACAGTCTAATATGCTGCGTCACTATCTCCAGATTCATTTGCTTGGCTTTTATGTGGCATTTGTCGACTGTCTTTATTTGACATTTGTCGGTTTTCGTCATCAGTGATATACAGTGCATTTCTTTAATGTCCCCCCTTTTATTTTTTGAATAGGTCAACTCAAAAAATTTAAATTTGGGATAATGAAATTATTGCATAAACACTTTATTTTGAAGTGAAATTGACAGAAGAAACTTTCAAGATAGCGACTGGGCGCCATCTGGGAAAAAATTAAACGGAAAGGGGGGTCTTGTGACACATCATTTTGAAGCTCCTGGCGAATACTTCACAACCCTAGAATATGAAGTCAATATCTTCACCTAATACAAAATGGCGGAACATTTGATAATTTCCTGAAGACAAACACATTAATATCGATATTTCTAGAAATATTCCTTTTTATCTGCCATATGGCAATTCCAACAACCCGATAAGGTTTGTTAAGTTAGTTTTTGTTTATAAAAACGACAAAAAATGTCAGTACGACAATGAACATCATTATTCAGTTAGAATATTTTCATTTAGTTTTCGGTTTTACTACAAGAAAGATTGAAGCGATTTTTATTTACGCTGCGACGCGTAACTTTCACGAGACCGAAAAGATTTTCAATGAACGTTTTCCGAATAGTCCTATATGTAGAAAATATATGAGGGAACTTGTATCCAAATTCACAAATACCGGTAGTGTACATAACAAAAAGACCCCATGTCATCCGTCCATTTCGGAAGAACAACAATTGCAAATATTTGGTGAGATGGTAGTAAATCTTAAACAGTCTACTTATTCTACTGTGTGGAAACTTTTGAAGAGGAATAGGTATCATTCATACAAAATTAAAATGGTACACCAATTAACTGAAGATGACCCTTATCGAAGAACAGAATTCTGCATGACGGAAATCATTGCAAGGCATCCGACCCATCTCCACAATATTTGTTTTAGTGATGAATGTACTTTTTTTAAGCGGCAATATTCACAGACAAAATTGCCCTTATTGGAGTGACACCAATCCTTACGTTTTCTGGGAAACACATACCCAATATCCAGAAAAAATTGACGTTTGGGCAGGAATATGGGGAAATTATATTGTAGGAGCTCTATTTATTGATCAAAATCTAACAGGGGAACTGTATTTCAATATGCTGGAAACTACTGTTGACCCTCATCACTGAAATCGTCGAAGCGAATCCTAATGATTTCGACATGGATATTGTATTCCAACAAGATGGAGCACCTCCACATTACTCCAGACAAGTAAGAAACTATTTGGATACTACTTTTCTCGGTCGTTGGATTGGCCGTCGAGATCCTACAGAACGGCCAGCCGCTGGCCAGATTTGATACCTTTGGACTTTTTATGGGGCTATTTGAAGCAAAAGGTGTACGAAACTGAACCTGTTTCTATATTGGATATATGGCAGAGAATAATAAATATTTGTAGAGATACTGTAGACGTTACTGTGTTAGAAAATGTTCGGCGTGAAATATCGGATAGGCTGTTCATATGTCAAGAAGTTCAAGGCAACCATTTCGAGCATCTTCTGAACTGACCTCAAGCTCATTACCTCATATTATGTAGTTAAATGTCAATGTATTCAGGCAATTATCAAAAGTTCCGCCATTTTGTAGTATTTGAAAATATTGACTTCATATTCTAGGGTTGTGAATTATTAATAATAATAATAATAATAATAATAATAATAATAATAATAATAATAATGTTTATTGTGCAAAAACAGGTTTTATACACAAAGGGAAAATGGTTAGCCGGAGGCTATCTTCCACCCGTCCCATAATTAGGAAAAAAATAAGCATACAGTAAGAAAGACTACCTATAACAATAACAATTACAATAGACACAAAAATAATATAAAACAAACTATTATGAGATTATAAAGATAACATAAAAGATTACAATCGTTTTTGAACATCTAAGAAATTAATTTTCAAAGTACTTTTGAATTGATATATAGACAAATGCATATACGGTAATAAATTATTTAGATACTTTGGTGCAAAGTAAGAAAAACATCCCTCAAATTTGGTGGTAACATGATATGGAATGGTAAATGTATCTTTTCTTAAATTGATAGAATGATTATCAGATCGCTTACTAAGTAATCTGAACAAGTAATTAGGAGTTTTGCTTTCCAATAGTTTATATAAGAATACAGATATGAGATAACGAATTCTAAACTCAATATTCAGCTGATCTAATTTCAATAAATATGGAGTTACATGATTACGGTAGTTTATGCAGCACACAAATCTCATACAAGCATTTTGTATACGTTGAAGTTTGTGTTTATTATAGTCTGGTAAGAAGTTGTAATACACTGAGCTGCAATATTCAATATGGGGATAAATCAATGATTGAACTAATTTCAGCTTTGTTTCTTGAGAAAGCTGGAACTTAAACTTGTATAAGGATTTCAGTTTAAAAAAACAAGTTTTGTAAATGTGTTTAACGTGCTCGTTGAACGAGAGATTGTTATCAATATATACCCCTAAATTTTTTGCTGAACTCACCCAGTCAATCGGTTCATTGTCAAGAAAAAGATGAAAATTTGTTTCAACTTCATTTCTTTGTAGATCAGATCCCAAACATAGGGCTACTGTTTTATTTGGATTAATTCGAAGGCCATGATTTTTGGAAAATAGAAATGTATTTTCTAAATCCAAGTTCATCCTGGTGATAGCATGGTAAATATTATTAGATTGACTTGACAGATATAATTGAAAATCATCAGCATATAAATGTACGTCGCACTGGGATAACGTGGCAGGAAAGTCAAAAATGAAAAGAGAGAACAATAATGGACCTAGAATGCTACCTTGTGGTACACCAGAAGAAGTTTCCTGAAGAGATGAGCATAATTGACCATTATCCAGTATAACCCGTTGAGCCCTTCCTGTGAGATAGCTTCTCACCCAATCTAAAGAACTGCATTCAAACCCAATGTATTTTAGTTTACTCAGCAATAGTTTGAAGTTTACCAGACCCCCTTTTCTATTAATTTTTTTCTCACTTGGCTCCCAGTCGCCATCTTGAAAGTTTCATCTGTCAATTTCACCTCAAAATAAAGTATTTAAGCATTAATTTCATTATCCCAAATTTCAGTTTTTTGAGTTGACCTGTTCAAAAAATGAAAGGGGGGGACATTAAAGAAATGCACTGAAGATTTGATATTTTTTTCAGTTCTGAAGGATTTTTATTTTCGAACACGTATTTTCGATATGTCTCTTCTTGTGACAAAAAATGTAATCAGAATTCGTAAACTTACTATGGTTGAGCATTGTTCATTGTTACACCAGAAATAAGAAAGTTTTCTTCTTACTGTTCCTCATTGATCTTTGGAATTACTATATTTAACTTGGTTCGTGAAACAGATTTTGAAGGACTGTCCTGTCCTAGGTTAGGTAATATTATATTCAACTGGTAATTATCTACGTCTATCCCAAAGCATATCAGTGAGAAATGCATCTTTGAAATATACAGTTTTATGCCAATCAGTTTGCTAATGTTTACGACGAATTTCTCATCAGGTGCTTTTGTTCTGTGAAATCGGGAGCAATCCTCCATTTCTGATTTTTTCGGTGTGATATGTGCGTTGTTTTTTATGAGATATTTGAATGCAATTTCATCAATATCAGTTGATGATGGTAGTGCAAGAATGCAGTCCATTTCTTTGTAGCTTTTTCAATACTGTTCGCTTGCATGCAGAATTTTAGACATTCAACATTTGTTCCATTTTTGCGGGTCATTATTTTTATTGAAGTTTCTAGAAATTATACTGACAGTACAGTATAATTTCTAGAAACTTTATTCAGCTGTATTGAGTGTTTCTAACATAATCATATAGACAGACAATACAGAATATCCTGTGAATATTCAATTCACGTCAGAATATTCTTGGACATGAAATGGACGTCCATAAGATATCCCCCAGTGGACTTGGAATGAATATTTTTGGTAGGTATTCTATGGACATCCATAAACTCTCCAAAATATACGATACCTTAAGAATGTCTAAGTCGGTAGGTACACTTTGGACGACCTTGAAATATCCTTTGAGCATAAATTGGACATCCAAAGGATGTCAGTGTATCGTCTGGGTAAATTCTCGGGTAATAGTGTGTCATTTATTTTCGAACCCAGAAACAAATTTGTTGTCGATGAAACAAAAAAAATTGAGCCTACTGAATGTTGGAGTAACAAGAACAAAGATTGAAACGAAGGTAAGAACATAACTTCAATGAGTGTAGGAGAAATATAAACAACTATAAAAGTACATCTACTATTCAATTACACAATCCAAAATCAACTCAGCTTAGAAGGAAATTCAAAAAGTCTACGGTGAATTCCAGAAAGCTCACAGTGAAATTCAGGAAGTAAAAGATGAAGTGAAAGAGTTCAGAGGTCACAGTTTAGAGAATCCAAAAAAGGTAGCATGAAAATATGAGATTTATATGAAGTAGCATTTGAGGTAGAATATAAATTATATTTAGCAATGAACAAACCGAGAAACAAGTATTAAGTTACTTTTCGATTATCATCCATTCATATAATTTGTACTTATATTGTCGTTAATTTTATCATGAATAAATGATATTATATATATATATATATATATATATATATATATATATATATATATATATATTAGCACTGGAAAAAAAGTCAAATCATAGACATGTATTTCGAGCTTTGGGAAACACTTGGTTGTCAGAAGAAGTAAAAATGCACGGAGATCTTGTATGTACAAGAGTATATGGCAGGTAGCTATAGCTGCCTCCGTGGTAATTTCAGTAGTATTTAGTACCTACCTTTTCTACAAGAGAATATAGCAAGTAGCTATAGCTACCTCTGTGATAATTTTAGTAGTATTCTTGTAAACACAAGATTTATTAACGGAAACCCCAAATGTGCAGCTGGCTTCTGCTGATGACACATTCAGGAAACAATTTTTCAGATGCAGGTACAGATTCTTGGGTTTCAGATTCTTCGAAGAGCGGCGGTATTTCAAGTGGTGGAAAATATGGTAGTGGAACAGATTTTGGTGACAGTCATTCAGATGGAAGTTCCTCCTCAGGAAGTGATACTCCCGAAGGAAGTGATGATATCTCGATTGGAGGAGATTCAAACGATGGAGAAAATTCAGAAATCGGACATTCAGACGACGGAGAAAATTCAGATGTCGGATTTTCATCTCCTGGTGCTGGTAGTTCAGGAAGTATTCAATTGGGAAGTGACGATGGAATCTCCTTTGGAGGAGGTTTTAATGGTGGAATAAACTTAGGTGGAAGTTCATCTTCGGACAGTGGAAGTAGCTCGACAGGAGAAATAAACTCAGATGGTGGATCCTCAGGAAACAATTTTTCAGATGCAGGTACAGATTCTTGGGTTTCAGATTCTTCGAAGAGCGGCGGTATTTCAAGTGGTGGAAAATATGGCAGTGGAACAGATTCTGGTGACAGTCATTCAGAAGGAAGTTCCTCCTCAGGAAGTGATACTCCCGAAGGAAGTGATGATATCTCGATTGGAGGAGATTCAAACGATGGAGAAAATTCAGAAATCGGACATTCAGACGACGGAGAAAATTCAGATGTCGGATTTTCATCTCCTGGTACTGGTAGTTCAGGAAGTATTCAATTGGGAAGTGACGATGGAATCTTCTTTGGAGGAGGTTTTAATGGTGGAATAAACTCAGGTGGAAGTTCATCTTCGGACAGTGGAAGTAGCTCGACAGGAGAAATAAACTCAGATGGTGGATCCTCAGGAAACAATTTTTCAGATGCAGGTACAGATTCTTGGGTTTCAGATTCTTCGAAGAGCGGCGGTATTTCAAGTGGTGGAAAATATGGCAGTGGAACAGATTCTGGTGACAGTCATTCAGATGGAAGTTCCTCCTCAGGAAGTGATACTCCCAAAGGAAGTGATACCTCGATTGGAGGAGATTCAAACGATGGAGAAAATTCAGAAATCGGACATTCAGATGACGGAGAAAATTCAGATGTCGGATTTTCATCTCCTGGTGCTGGTAGTTCAGGAAGTATTCAATTGGGAAGTGACGATGGAATCTCCTTTGGAGGAAGTTTTAATAGTGGAATAAACTTCGGTGGAAGTTCATCTTCGGACAGTGGAAGTAGCTCGACAGGAGAAATGAACTCAGATGGTGGATCCTCATATTCAGGAGGCAGTGGTCTAGAAAGTCAAGGGTCCTCCGGAGGAAGCAGTGACGACACCATTCCAAAGGTAATTTAACACCGTCTTTACTTAATGATAGAGTTACATGGATGAGAAAAAGCAATATGAGGAATCGAAAAGACAGGTAAATTTTATTGTCAAGGACTATTTGTAACCCTTATAGTTCAACCCACTAAGAGGGGAAGATGTTACCCTTGAAATTTTAAATGGGAAGGGGTATCAAGTGGCACATCATTTTGATTGGTGTTCAATTCTGCTTCCAATGGTACCCTGACTTATCATTTAACAGAACGCCTAGAGTGAGATGCATAGTTTGACCAGAACTGGTAAGAATATTAGGTGGTACCGTTCCAACCCTTTATCAGGGGTAACATGAGCCATTAGCTCCAATTAATTTACTTCAAAAAGTAGTCTAATAGTAAAACATAGATGGTAGTGAAATTGTGTTTAGTAAATGCTGAATTTTCAATTCCCCTCGCAGAAAGTGTACAGATAGCCGTCCTTTTTTGCTACTTCTGCTGTAGAAAGTTTTTGTTTTCAGGCAAAAAATTGGTTCGCAAATTTGAACGATGTGGTATTGTGCATACAGTTGTACCTGTTGAGCTGTTTAGTAATTACTATAATAAGTGTATAAAAATGATAAAATAGTTAACATTCTTCAAAACAGAATTGAAATGATTATATTTTATGGAGAAATTGGAAGTGCGCACGAAGGGTGGCATATTTTTTTAACGAAAGACATCCAAATTGTAATGTAAGTCACTGGTATGTACTCGATTTGGTGAATAAGTTTTACGAAACTGGTTCAGTGTAAAATAAAAAAAAATAATCCCAAAGTACTAAATGAAGTAGATCAAATTAAAGTTTTGGGAACATTTGCTGCAGAGTCCACAAGCTTCTTACAATCAGCATTAGAACAGATGGGAATGTTACGCGACACTGTAAGAAAGCCATTGAAAATGCATAAATTTCATCCTTATAAAATGCATATTCTTCAAGAACTCCACGAGGATGATTATGATAGAAGAATAGAGTTTTGTCGCTATCGGAGTGATGAAAACCCAGATATTTTTTGGAAAGGGCAAACACAACATCCACAAAATGTTTGGGCTGGTATTCCTGGAAATGCCATTATTGGTTCATTATTTCTGGAAGAAAACTTGACAGGCAATCTGTACGTTGAAATGTTTGAAAAGACTATCGATCCTCTTATAACTCACGAGCTAAAAACTCAGATGGATGCAGAAGGATCTGTTACATTTCCAGCAAGACGATGCTCCACCTCATTATTTTTATTCCTTCCGACCGTGGTTAACCGAGAGATTTTCAGATAGATAGATTTACAGAAGGGGATAGTTGAATACCCTCCGAGATCACCGGATTTAACACCTTCAGATTTCTTTCTTTGGAAACATCTCAAATCCGTTGTTTATAAAACACAACCTTCTGATATTGAAAAACTTGAGAGACGAATTACAGCAGCATGCCAGTCAATTCCTAGTAAAGTTTTCCGTAATGTTAGAGGGGAGTTTGAAAATAGACTTTATTAATGTTCACAGCAAAATGAACGACATTTCGAACAATTCATAAGATAAGCGTAAGTAAATTTTATGTTTGGAATGTCTTTCTCGCAAACTAAGTTTTATTTTGTGAAAGAACAATAACGAAAAAAAAATCCCACGCGTAATACATTCATTCCTGTCATTCAAGGGTTGAAACGGTGCCACCTACTCTTCTAACCATTTTTATTAAAAGGAGTCAACACAATAATGCATCTCAGATAGGCAAAATCTAATTACATTACGACTGAGTCGTCTCCTCAAGAGCGGGGTACCTAATGAAACCGCCTTGCACCAATTTCTTGAGCGGCGTACGCAGAATCTGTCCCAGGTGGAGGAACAAACCCCCCATGAGCAGGTTAGCAAACGTTTGCGCTCAAGTGATGATTCACCAAAACCAGAGGCGAAAAATCCCTGAACGGTTGAATCAAAAGTTGTCACGGGTATCGAAGTGGGAATCTTGCACCTTGGATATCCGACTACCTCATTAACGAAGAAACAGCAAAGCATATACTTTGTGCCTGCCCCGCTGAGGACCGAATCAGGTTTTTAGAGTTCGGCAGAGCCGCAGTCTTACCATCTGACATGAAAGACCACTCACCATACAAACTAATAGGCTTTGTTAAGAAGCTGGGTTTATTTGGTCGAGTGTGAGTCACAATAAACCCTTGTGGGTTGCGGTGGAGGGTCGAATAGACCCACTCACTTTGAACCTAACCTCATCTAACCCAAGTTTCTTGTTCCAAATGCATTGCAATTGTTCTGAATTCGTATAAATTTCTTGAGGTTAATTTGCAGTAGATTCGAATATCTTTCATTGAACTTTCTACATGTCCTGCTGATAACTTTATCACACTGTCCAAAAATAAACAAATCCGTAAGAATTTCGTTTGAATAGTTTTGTACCATCCTTATGAAGGTATTTGAAACTTCTGCAGTGACGAAAATATCAATATTATCAGGAGAATGTCACAACGTTACTCTCAAATAGTAATCATGGCCTGCTTACAAAATGTCGAATGGGAATACTAGGTATTCTGAAGGGACATTTTCACCAATAAATGCTAAAATAACTTGACTAGTTGGGTGTATGTATTATATACATATAAAGAAAGCAAATTTCAACAGCTTTCTTAATAATACACAGGCTGTTTCATTTGAAATAATCATTTCCAAGTAACTTTTTCAAGCAAACGAAAACACTGTATTTTTTATCACCCTGTATTGAAGTATGCTCTTCATTGAATTTTGAAACTTTCTGGTTCACCAGAAAGTCTAATGTGCCATCCAGCCTCGTCTCTGAATAGAGACTTCGTCAGGACGAAGTTTCCAATCGAAAATTAATCAATAAATAATTAATGTTACTGGGGTTTTTTCCCAACACCAAATCGTTATTTTTAACACCTCGACACGTGTTTCGATCACCAAGTGATCATCTTCAAAGAGGAAGATTAAAACTAGAAACTAATGCGAAGCTAACCCTATTTATGCTATATAGATATCCCATACAGGTAAATCATCCAGGTGTACCACCCATACAGGTATACCAACCTAAATTAATTTTATAATTTTGCCTTATCTATTATTTTACAATATATGTTTATATAAAACAATTTTCAGCTATATAAAAATTAATTAAAATTAATCAAATATACGAGGAACTTTGGAAAGATTTTCAAGGAACTAGGTATGAAGGTGGTTTTAAAACAAATCATACACTACAGAGTCTTTTGGGAAGTCCAAAAGACAAAGTCAAGAATTCGGAAAAGTCTGGAATTTACGAAATTGAATGTAAGGACTGCGATGCAAAATATTATGGACAGACAAAAAGATCTATTAAAGTAAGATATAAGGAACACATAACACACTTAAAATATGGAAGACCTGAAAAATCAGCAGGAGCCCATCATATTTTGCAACAAAACTATTCCATAGACTTCAGTTCATTAAGATTAGTTAGACAAGTTAACAACAACAGGCAACTAGATGCCTATGAGAGTGTAGAAATAAGTAAACACAATAATATTATGAATAACGATGACGAACCTATACCAAAGAGCATACTTTATAGCTTGTTAAAATAAAATAATATTGTTGGGTTTACTGATTACTACATAAGGACAAATTGCAAAAATAAATTTAGATAGGCAATATTGTGAAATTAATTTTTATATAGCTGAAAATTGTTTTATATAAACATATATTGTAAAATAATAGATAAGGCAAAATTGTAAAATTAATTTAGGTTGGTATACCTATATGGGTGGTACACCTGTATGGGATACCTATATAGCATAAATAGGGTTAGCTTGGCATTAGTTTCTAGTTAGTCAGGGAAGCTATGGATTATACTGTAGACGACCTCTTCCGATATAGAAAGCCCCGACACTCTGTCGAATGAGACCCCTATATCTTCCGTTGAAAGATGAACAACTTCTTCATCCAACTCACCCCAGCCAGGTAGGGGTACACCGTGAAGGGCGGTACTGTGAGGACACTCATGCCGCCATACCATCAACACCCACCATCAGTCATGACCCGTTTGTCCTTCTGGCAAACATCAGTTCAAGGGTAAGGGAGCCAGGCTCCAACCTGATTGAAATCAAGATGACGTGCAGGTTAGTTTCTAGTTTTAATCTTCCTTTTTGAAGATTATCACTTGGTGATCGGAACACGTGTCGAGGTGTTGAAAATAACGATTTGGTGTTGGGAAAAAACCCCAGTAATATTCATTACTACACCATAGGTTCCAAACAGTGCATCATAAGTACGAAAATTAATCATCAAATGAATTTTTTTTTACAAAATTTGGAGCATTGATGGTAATAGTGTCATAATTTTTAGATATCTATTGGTGTTGACAGAAAACTAGTTGTGAGAAAAATGTGAATAAATCAACGAATAATTCCAATTTCCAACACAACAAACATTAAACAACGATTTCTCTAAAGAGTCCATACCATGCAGCAATTAGTTTACTTGAAACGCAATGGAATCATGTTAGATTATTCAATGATTCATTTCCATTGGAAATGTATAGTTTTGATTCACAGCCATGTAATCAGATTCACAGCCACAGAAAACTAATCTTATTATTTTTTAGGGAAATGGAGGTTTTTCACTAAACGATTTACTGAGTGGAGGAACCTTGTTAGATTCTTCGTCAAATTCAGGTCCAGTTATATTTGAAAATACCACCCCCGATAAAAAGAGTACTGAGTAATATTATACAAATATTAAAGAAATGGTCAGAGTAGATCGACTTTCATTTGTACTATGTTAGTCTCCAAAGTAAATGTATACCCTCTTCAAAATGAAGACAGTAGTGAAAGAAAAAACACTCGTTTTTTTAATAGTTCACTATATTGAATTTTTATATTAAGTGGGTTTTGATATTTAGCAGCTTTCACTGCAAGGCAACTAGTTGAAAACCAGAGCCCAAACGCCGTTTCGACCCGCTATTGGTCTGGTCAGTGCAAATGCATTGCTGGACTCAACTGTCCTTAAAGGACAAAAGCCTTTGTAAGAAAGGTCGACATCTGACATTACGAAGACGCCCCCTATGGGATCGACAGAGAAACTCAATCTTTGAATATCAAAGGTAAACGAGGCTTTCCAAGGCGGTAAGTTGCAAAGCCAAGCTTTGACATCGACCGCTAACGGGATTCATCCTCTGTTTTTCGCTGCAGCTTTCACTGTAAGTTAATTAGTTGAAAACCACAATAAATAAATATACATAAGCGAAGTACAGTTTTACTGAGCACAGAGCAATTTTATTTATGTAATTCTTAAAGGTGATAATATCTCCTTTTCAATAAAATCCATACTTTGGAAAAATTCCCAGGACATCGTCTTATCATGCCGCCACACTACACTTACAGCAGTAACAGTCACTACATAATATGAAAAACAGAACACGAAACACCACTGCCGTATTGAATGTTCTTCGAGTTTCAAACGAATCATCCACAAGATTTAAATTTATTTTAATTGCCGATGGACTGCATACAAGTTTATTTCTCGTGTATAAACTATGCAATTACTTTCAAACTATCCAACTACTTTCAATATTCTCTGTGTTCCAGATTTTGTCTATTTCACTGTTGCAAGACTTCATAACATTATTGTCGTAGTATCAGATTTCACACAAAATCGACAGAAGGGTTGCCATTAATATATGCTTCAAATATTAGGTAACATGACAACGAATAATAATAAGAGGAAATTGTGACTATCTACTATCATCAGAAACAAAATGGTAACTTTAGATACTATGTTTGAAAGTAGTACACAATTTGTCATGGTGAATTTTACTAGTTGAGAGTTCCATTGTCTGATATAATTATTCTATTGCGATTCAAAATCTATGAAAGAACAATTAAAATCAGAATGACTAGCTAAAATATCAATTATAAGCAATAAAGCATGAAATGAAAATACAATAAAACGAATAAAATAATTAAAATAAAAGACGAAAATGGCCACAGAGTAAAAAAAATGAAAAAGATTAAAAAGGCATGGAACAGTTAAGAACAGTCATCACCCGAAGTCGATTGTGGACACTAACAATCAAAACGTCGTAAAGTAACTTGCTTTGAAATCTTTTTAAATTATTTAAATTCTTTTCTATTGCATTCTTAATTTTTTTTGTTCATTTTTATTCTTTTTTAAGTATTTATTTTTTACTCTGTGGTAATATTCATCTTTTATCTTGATTATTTTATTTGTTTCAATGTATTCTCATTTCATGTTTAAATGCTTAATATAATTGATATTTCAACTAGGTACTCATTCTAATTTTGTTTGTTTTTTCATAGATTTCAAATCATATTAGACAATGGAAGTCCGAATTAGAAAATTTATATACATTCCGTATCCAATAAGTAATAATAATGATCAATATATCACGTTCCAGTTGAAACGTCATCGAATTCACATCGAATTACTACCAAAAATTGATGTCAAAATAACGTCACTGAGTCTTGAAAATTCACCTGCTTTAAAATATGTTATCAAACGTCAAAATAATTGAAATGGCAATTCGTAATTATAATAAATTGATGGATTTACCCGTTACTACGTGGTAGGAGATCATCATAAAAAATGGAGAAATAAACCTTCTTATGCTATTATACCACTTTGTATTTGTAACAAGAGTTTATTTTATTTGTTTGAAAATATCCTTTATAGGACGAAACTGCAGTAACGTTAGTTACAAATACAAAGTGGTTTAAAAACATAAGAAGTTTAATTTCTCATTTTTCACACTTATAATACATTTTCAAAACGTCTCCCATCTTGTTCTGTCCATTTTCTGAATCTCTTTAAAGAGTTTGTTCTGATTCGCCTCCGATGAGAACGCATAATTCGTTGAAATGGCTCACGAATTTTCAATTCCATGTCCTCCTGTGTAGTAGTGGCAGTACGGTAGCCCTCCAATTCTACGGTTCCCCATAAATAAAAATCTATTGATGTTAGGTCCGGCAACCTCAGCGGCTAAGGAATAGGTCGTTCTCATTCAATCCGTTCATTAGGGAATATTACATTCACCTCCTCTCGTATTTTCACAAAAAAATGCGCTAATATGTCATCTAATTGAAGCCACGTTTCATCTTTGATGTGATAAGGTAAGTGATTGATCAACTTAGGAAAGCTTTCTCCAAAGTATCAAGGAAGCCTTGTACATTCATATTTTGTTTGGAAAAATATGGTCTGACAACATAATTATCCATAATACCACCCCATACATTGATACTCCATTTATGTTGATGGTCGGTAAAATATAGTTCATGTGGATTTTCAGTTGATACTATTATAATGGTACTTGTACCTATGGATGATTCGGTGAACATGATGCTCCTCAGGAAACTTTCATTTTCCATAATATTATTTTCCATCGTCCGACAAAACTGTGGTCTGTATCTGCTTCTATTAGCTTCTAGTGAAGCTGCGAGTGGTCTTGAATAAAAAATTCTATAATTATTATCATGGATAAACCATTTGAGCTGAGTACATTTCCATGAATTCTCAATGAGTAGAATTTGGTTTCTGTACGGTCAAGATTTAAGCAATCAAACGCTTTTGAGAGGTCGCAAAAGTGAGCGCATACCACGCTTTCGAGAGGTCGCAAAAGAGAGCACATACCACCATTTATTTTTTAGTGTCAATGGCATCGACTGCTTCGGTCATTAGTCTGTTCAGGGTAGGCAATGTTGATAACTTCTTGAACCACCTAGAGAGCACATGGTTATTCGCAGTCCATCAGCTATGTTACGTTGTAGAATCATCCCAACTTCAACTAGATGATTTCTCTCAAGAAAAATATTTGGTCGAGGTAGGGATCGAACTCACAATATTTCGATCGTGAGTCAGGCACACTTTCATTGTGCTAATTCACCACTATGACCTTTCATTGATCGAGATATTGATAAATGTGCTCACAGTTGTTTCCATTGATCTACCCAGATAGAAACCATTTTGTGAGTCAATGGTTTGTTTTTGTCTGAAAATCACGTCATTCTGTTATACACGGTCCTATTCACTATCATGAAATCATTAAAAAACGATCCCCCCTAAAACTTACCTTACTTCATCTCCCATACCTTGGATGATATTCATTTTTGACCTAATAACTATTTTCATTTTCATCAGTTTTTCCTCTTCAAAAGATACTTGCATTGGCTCAATGTTCAATTCTGTTTCATTTTAGCTTATTTTCTCTTTGTGATCATTTCTCTTCTCTTTCATATTTAAGAAAAAACTTCTAAACAATACTTTCATTTCATAATCACATTTTATTAGAATGAATCACATTACAGAGACTATCACTTCAATATCAAATCTCGTACTATTTTAACTTTACATAAAATACTGTTAAAATACATATTTACATTAAAAATATATCACTAAAGAATTATCATAAAATTTATGGCAACTTCATCAACACAGCACTTCTTTGTTCCTTATTCAAAGGCATTTGTAATAGTAGCCATTAAAATGATTCCAAATATTAAAGCTAATAGTTGTTTGAAGGACTCCTTAGGGTCTTCTTCTTTGAGTAGGTCAGGAAGAACGGTGACCAATGCGATATGAAGAAACGTCCCTGCAGTGAATGGTAAAATCCAGGAACTTCTCGCCTCTAGAATGAAATGGATGGTAAATGTTTCGTTGTTATACGGAAACAGAACTTATAGCAAATGCGCTTTTTCATTAAGGTATTAAATTATGTCAAAAAAGAATCAAACAAACTAGAAAATATTTATAATTTTAAATTCCAGTGTCTTATGAAAACATCTTTAATATATCAACTGATTTTCAACTCGAAGCCACAATAAATATTCAGTAATGAATATATAATTTTTGATATTTCTTACACTCGGGAAAAGGTTATACAGCATATTTTTCCTCTCAATGATTGGAAAATTATTTTCATCGTACAGTGATTTAATCCACAACCACTTTCTGTTTTTTTTCGACATTAACTGCTAACAGATAACTAGCTAGAGCCAAAGCCTTCAGAATCGATCGGCCAGACATCGAGGAGAAGAATGATAGACGATACAAGATACATGTCGCCCGTTAGCACACTTACAGTAAAATTATTATACACGACCATTATGTGAGAAACAGCAGGTGCTTTCGATATGAAACATAAAGAAAAGGAGACCAGTACTGGTTTGTCAGATACTGGTTTCTCGAGTGAAGTGTCCACTACGATGATCCTAAAAGATTCATGGGTGTACAAAGGAATAAAAATGTATATACAATAAAATTCTCATGAGCGTAAAGAGTTATTCCTTGATTACTTCCAGCTAGAAATTAGGCAATATTCTGATTGATTAGGCCTATTATGATTCAAATTTATTTTACAATGTCTGCTTTTATGAATTGTACTATTTAGTTCTAGTATCTCTCGAGAGATAAAATAATACCTTGAAGATTTTTTTTTGGGTCTATAATATGGCATGTAAAGAGAGTTTTAATCTGTATATTACATAATTGTTTTGCTGCAATGTATAAGACAATATACTCTATATTATATCGATAATATCGGTTACTTTTATATTGTTTTTTATATAGTCCAAAGAAGTTTGTCAAAAGGATTTTGTTTTCTTGAGACAATAAACACTTCTCTCTCTTTTCTATTTCTCTCTATCTCTCTGTTACTTTCTTTGTTCTCAAAAAAGCCACTATGACTTTTCTTCTTTGCCAAATTGAGTAGGTAGTTAATAGAAGCGTTTTCAACCTTATGCCAGTGAAATAAAGTTTACCTAATGATGTGCTTGCTCCACTGAAAACGATGGAAGCCATCGCTCCGATTAAACCACCACCTGCGGTGAGTATTTGATAGAAAGCTGCCTGCCATCTCGTGAAACCAGATTTGAGCAAAATTGCAAAATCCCCAACTTCGTGTGGAATTTCGTGAACAAGGATAGCGAATGTGGTGAAAAAGCCCAGCCTTGCTGAGACCAAAAAGGCCCCTCCTAGTGACAGACCGTGAGTGAAGTTGTCCATCGTGTTGGCTACTAGGTTCAGATAACCAGTCATCTGAAAAATCAAACAAATTATCCAATATCTATGTATAAAATGCAGATGTTATTCTTCCCAATGTGTTGCTTTTAATATACTGTCGTGATATTTTTTTATTTGTTTATTCATGAATATATAAAAAACAGGTTATCATTCCAAATCAAGAGACATAATACTAAAAATGAAGATACAAACCAACAAACTTAGGGACGTTGGGATTTGTATTATCATTTCAGCGATATAAACATAACGTTTTTTATGTTGAACTCAGCATATAGTTCTTATAATAATAATAATCATGAATCGTCTTTATTTCCTTTCTGTAATGAACAGGCCAAGTTTAGCCTAAGGCTATTCTTACACTTAACCTGAGTTATGGAATGATTCTTGAACGCAAGTAGTATGTTTGAATCGTAATTTATTTCACTTACGAAACTTTTTCAAACACCGTCTCCTCACTAACGGCAAAAAACAACTCTATGTAATGACAAAATATGTCGAATATTTGCTTTCATCAATATAAATAGAAAATAATGAAGACCCTAATGATGAGCTTTGTATAACCCCCGTTTCAGCTTTGTTGTCACTGAACTGAATTAAATCTGGATTTAAATTGTCGTATTTTCCCATTTTAGACAACGTCAAATTGATATAACTTGAATGTTTTGATTAGTGTCCCACCAATTTTCCAATTTTGCAACATTCAACCATTTTTGCAAAAATAAAAAATGTCTCTTTTCCCTTGACTTGTGCAAAACTTTTGATCCAGTTGACCATTATATATTGTTGAAAATTTTTTTTTCAATATTGAAATCAGAGGTCATTTTCTCCAGTTCTTTCAAAATTATTTGTATAATAGAAGACGAAATGTTTATTCAGGGTGTTAATTAAGTATGTACCATAAATTTAAAGGCGATTCTTTTGGTGATTTTAAGACGAAATGTTCATATAAACATGGATCCGCCAAATCCTTCGTACTCAAGATACAGGGTGTTAAAATATAAATTTAAGTTATCTTGCTTAGTTTTCAAGAAAAAAGTCGACCTAATTGCATATCCCTGGACCTCACAAGGAATAATATGGGAATTGAATGTTTCTTTTGAAAATTATTATTTTTACGATTTTTCATTACTAATTATGTAACAATAACAACAAATATTAAATAATATTAACATCTAGACTAACGAATTGCACTAAATTAAGTGTTGAAAGTGGCCTCCTTCGGCTTCAATACAACCGTCTAGCCGCCGCATCATTGAATTTCGCACTCTTCTGAAAATGCCATAAATAATAATTAAGGGTTGCCTTGGAAAACGATTGCAGCATTTAATAAACAACTTGACAGTTGTTGTCAACTTCATAAGCTTTTAATTTATAATTTATAATTGTGTTTGGTGGTTATTTTTCGAACCATTTTTGTGAAACATGGTTCAATTTACTAACAGTGAAATGGCAGATATGCATTTCTGTTATGGAATGGCTCACGGAAACTCGAATGTTGCAAGACGCATTTACCATGAAAGATTTCCTCAGCGTTTCCTCAGCGTGCCTAATAGAAGAACTTTTGTACGTCTCCATGCATGACTTTCTGAAACAGGCAGCTTTAAAAGATCGACGGTTGTCATTGGGAGGCCTGCAACGGTACGAACAGTTCAAATTGAAGAAGCTGTTTTAAATGAGATTGAAGTAAATCCTCATACCAGTACTCGGAAAACAGCTGAAGAACTGAATATTACCCATGTGTGGCAGATTTTAAGAGCCCATCAGCTATATCCCTATCACATGCAACGTGTGTAAGCTCTATTGCCCAGAGATTTGTCTGTAAGACTAGCTTTTTCTAATTGGTTACGCGGTAAAATAAGAAGAAATTTAGGTTTCCTTAGTCGAATATTGTTTACAGATGAAGCTTGTTTTTCTCGCAATTCAATTATTAACTTCCACAACAATCACATTGAAGCCGACAACAATCACATTTGGGCCGAAAACAATCCACACGCCTTGATAGAAAATAATTTTCAAGAACAGTTTTCTTTTAATATTTGGGTTGGAATTGTCGGTGATCATCTCATTGGGCCTCACTTCCTTCCACCTAGACTTAATGGAGAATAATACCGAAGGTTTTTAGAATTTGTTTTACCTGGACTTTTAGAAGAAATTCCAGTCATGGAAAGATTCCGTATGTGGTACATGCACGATGGTGCTCCACCACACTTGAGTGTAGTGGCACAGCAATTTTTGGATGAAAATTACCATAATCGCTGGATTGGGAGAGCAGGCCCACACCCATGGCCACCTCGCTCGCCCGAAATGAATCCCTTAGATTATTTTCTCTGAAGACACCTTAAAGCGTAGGTATACAAAACTGCTATTCAAAATGAAGAGGATTCACGGAATAAAATCATTAATTCATGTGACATAATAAAAAATACGCCAGGTTATTTCAGAAGAGTGCGAAATTCAATGATGGCGCGGCTAGACGGTTGTATTGAAGCCGAAGGAGGCCATTTCCAACACTTAACTTAGTGTAATTCGTTAGTCTAGATGTTAACGTTATTTAATAGTTGTTGTTATTGTTATAATAATAATAATAATAATAATAATAATAATAGACACTTTATTCACAGTAAAAAAAAAAACAATATATGAATATATATGAATAATACAATTGCATGGAGTGAACAAGTGATTAAGGATAAGTACAAAGTACTTGTTTCCTTGAAATTAACAGATAAATAGAAAAATAAAAAAGGAAAAATATATGTATAAAAATTATCAAATGGTAAAATTTTAAAAATATACAACTCTAAAACTAATATATATAGTCAGCTTAAATTCTATAAAGAATACAATTCAAATAATACAAAAAAGTTAAATGACATACATTGGTTGTATTCCACTAGGGTTCAAATAGTTGGGAGATCATATTCCTTTCATTTTCATTGATATATTTCTTTAACTTTTTCTTGAAGTTTTGTTTACTTTTACATTTTTTTATATCTCCTGGTAGGGTATTATAAATTTTTATTGAAACATAAGAGTATGCTCTTTGAGTTTTTGATTTTGTAGCATGCGGTAGGATGTGTTTGTTACGGTTTCGAGTATTGTATTCATGGTTAGGAATATCAGCTTTATGTTTTTGAAAGTGGTATTTCATATTCACACAAAGGTAAAATAATTGCCTGATATCCATGATTTTTATTTCTTTGTAGAGGCTATCAGAGTTGTATCTAGAGCTTTTCTGTAGCATTAATTTCAAGAACCGTCTCTGTATCACTTCTAGTCGATTGAGATGGGTTTTAAGCGCACCACCCCAGGCTTCAATACCATATCGGATATGACTTTCTACGAGAGAGGAATATATTACTTTCATTTCTTCTATGGGTAAGTAAGTGTTCAGATATTTGAATTTATATAAAATGGTTTGGAGTTTTTTGGTCACGTATTTTATATGATAATCCCATTTAAGATGTGTGTCCAGATATATTCCTAAATATTTTGTCTCAGTTGTAGTATTCAGTTTTAACATTTTTCCATCTATATTTATTTCTAGGTGGCGAAAAGGAGGGATGCCAGATTTGTTGCAACTGAAAGGAAGAACGTGGGTTTTTTCGAAGTTGACTGTCAATAGTTTGTTATCGAACCATTCTTTAATAAATTTGAAATCTATTTCTGTAGTATTTTTTAGTTCCTGCCATGATGGAGCTTGATAAAAGATAACGGTGTCATCAGCATATCCTACGATATCACCTTTACTAGCAACTGAGAACAATTCATTCACATATAGGTTGAATAACAATGGACCCAGGACTGTGCCTTGCGGTATTCCATATTCAATGATTTTTGAGTTACTTGAATCATCACCAATTTTCACTTTCTGTGTCCTTTCATTTAAATAGCTTTCAATGAGGTTATAACAATTACCTCTTATTCCTATTTTTTCTAGTGTCTCTAGGAGTAGCTTATGGCTGACAGTATCAAATGCTTTTTTCAAATCTATGAATAAGCAAAGACATGGAGTTCCCATTTCCAGAGCTTGGTGTATTTTCTCTGTGATGTATAGGATAGCATCCACCGTGGAGATTTGTTCTCTAAAGCCAAACTGTTTACAAGAAAGAAGTTTAAATTTATTTATAAAAGATAAGAGTCTGGTTTTCAATAATTTCTCGAATATTTTTGATAGATTCGTTATCAGTGAAATGGGTCTATAATTGGTAACAATGTTTTTGTCCCCACTTTTGTGTATCGGGATGACGACTGATTTTTTGAGAGAAGTTGGCCATATCCCCTTATCTAGACATCGATTTAAGGTATGAGTGAGAGGAATAACGATATTGCCTGAGATTTGTTTTAGTGTTTCTGCTCGTATTTGATCTTCCCCTACGGATTTTTTATTTTTCAGTTCATTGATAAGAGTCTTTACTTCAGTCGTATCGGTAGGACGGATACTTATAGAATTTGTTAGTCGTGTTGTGTTTGTTTTGAAATTTGGGTTCCTAATAATTTGTTCAGCCAATGTTTTACCAGTTTCAATGAATCTGTTATTGAATTCGTTTGCAATTTCCCTCTTTCCATTCAATAATTCACCTTTGTCATTTTTTATACTCTGTATTTGTTTCTCTGATTGTTTTTTACCAGTGATGCTCTGCACTGTATTCCAGAGTTTCTTTGAATTGCACGAGTTATTTTTAATTTCTTCTCGGTAGTAGTCGCGCTTAGCTCTATTCATTAAATTGGTGAGTTTATTCTTATAATTTTTGTAATAGTGTTTCAATTGTTCGTTGTGTGGGTTGTTGGTCAGTTCCGCAAACAAATCGTTTTTAGTATTGATGGATTTCAATAGGGTATTCGTTAACCATGGTGCAAATTTTGTGTTCTTCCTAGTACATTTTTTAATATCAGTACATTTTTTAATAGCGTTTGTTAAAACATCAATAAATTTTTCCATTGCAGTGTTTGGATTTTCTGTTGAGTACACTGACTCCCAGTTTTCATGGTGTAATGCATTATTTAATTTTGTTTCATTAATATATTTTCTATATCTCATTCCGTAGTTTTTTTTTGGAATTTCGTTATCCATAACAATTTGTAATATAGTTGTAAAATGATCGGTGATATTGCTTTTCAGAACAATTGGTATTGTCATGTCAAGTATATTCCATTTACTCTTGATAAAAATATGATCAAGACATGATATCTGGTTATTATATATTCTTGTGGGATCATTAATACTGGATATGTACCCAAGTTCATGCAATATACTGAGATATTCGGTTGTGTTTTCGTCTTCCTCTAACAGATTTATATTTATATCACCTATGAAGAGATAATAATCATATTTCTCTGGTTGTATAGTTTCAAAGTACCGCATTAAAATTTGATTGAATTCATTTATGTTCATTGAGGGTGATCGGTAACAGCTAGTGATGAGTGTATCATTTTTATTTCCGATTTTAATTTTTGCTTTGAGAAATTTAACTCTTTCTATTGCAACAATTTCGCTATCAAATTCGTAATCTTTTTTTATGAACATTATTACTCCATCGTTTTGATTGTATTCACCTTCATTATAAATTAGTTTGTATCCTGGTATACAATATATATGAGGGTCAAGTAATTTCCAGGTTTCTGTTAATATCACACAATCAAAATCGGAGTTTATCTCATCCAACATCATTTTGAAATCATCAATATTTTTATTCAAACTGCGAATATTATTATGAATAATTTTGAAGTTGGAATTTTCTTCGTTTTGTTTCAAAATCTCTTTGCATTCTTCAGGTTTATTAAGTGTAAACGTTTTTAAAGTGTCTATTTTGAAATCTCTTATGTATTGGTCCATTCTGAGAACTCAAATATAAGAGTGCTACCTATAGTACTAAATATATATATATATATATATGAATGGAAAATACTGAGTTTTTGTTAAAGTGACAAAATTTATATGAAATTGCAGTTTTTGTAGTAGAAACAATATAGATTTATAATGATAAAATGGATTATATTTTCAGAATACATGAATCGTCCTGAGCAAAATGTCATTCACTTCCTTTACTTTGACCCGATCTCGTTTTGATTTTTTCTATGTTACGATTTTGTATCTTATTTGGTAGATTCCAGTCTGTTTTCGACGATAGTCCACTTGTAGGTGTCGTAGGAGGTTTAAGGGCCTCTTGTAGTAAGCTTTCCGTCTCCTTTATGATAGATTCAATGAGGAGTGGTTCTGTAGGTGTGGAAGGGGTACTACTGTGTTTAGTTTCTATGTCGTCCTTTCTTTTTTCTTCTTTCTGTAGAAGTTGCTTTACTGTGAGCTCCTTTCCGTCGACCACTAGTTTATTTCCTTTAATATAAGTTTTTTTATTTAGAGTATCCCTATATAATTTGAGATTCCTCTTCAAAACTCTAAGTTCTTCTCTTTGCAGATAAGTCAGATCATTGGCTATTGAAATTTGGGTTCCTCTTAATTTTTTGCAATTCGAAAGTACATACTTCTTTGTGAAATTGGACACGAATTCGATCTTTACTGGGCAGTTTTTTCGAGATCCTAGACAAATTATGTTTTTAATTTGATTTCTGGGTATGTCTACTTCTAGTAGAGCTTTCAGCTCGTCTTTAAGATACTCAAATGTTATTTCGTGTCGTTCTTTATTCAATCCGAAAACGATAATATTATTAGACTTTTGTTCTTTTTCCAATTCTTCAATTTTATTTTTTAGAAAATTATTTTCGTTCTCTAGTTCCTTAATTCTCTCGTGTGATTCTTGAATCCTTATTTGAATTCGGGCTTCGCTGGCATCAATTGCATTCTTCAGTTCCGCTCTATTTTGTCTAATTTCTTGCAGAATACTCTGTATATCATTCCGTCCGAGAGACATTCTTAACAAGCGGCAGTGTAAAGGGCGCTTTAGTTAGGATAGATAAGAAATGTATTGTAGAAGTTTTTTATACTGTTGTGCGATTAGGAAATTTTTGCTCGCGTTTTTGTATTTCGTCGTGACCTGTTGTTCAGAATCTCTACTTTACAAATTAACTAATTGTCACTCTCCTATCTAGATTGTAATGTCTCTCAATTCGTTGTTTATATGCAAAATTTCTCAACCCATTCACTGGTGTAGGAATCAAAATGATACTCACAGTGTCACAGCCGTTAAACTCGAGAATATCAGCGCATATTTAAACACGTCTACTCGCGACCAAGTTTATTATAGTTTTTTGTATGTTACATAATTAGTAATGAAAAATTGTAAAAATAATAATTTCCAAAAGAAACATTTAATTCCCCATATTATTCCTTGTGATGTCCAGGGATATGCAATTAGGTCGACTTTTTTTTCTTAAAAACTAAGCAAGATACGAAAAAAAATTCAAAAGACAAAAAAGTTTTTGGGAAAGAAAGTTTTTGGCTTTCTACTACTCCATCTTGATACAAAAAAAAGGGATGAGGGAATCTTCCAAAGAAAGGAAAGGAAGTAATCAATTTGAAAATAAGTAACTCTATACATGGATGTGTAGATCATGCAAAGAAGTAACTTTCAGACACAAACTGAAAGAAAGTCCTCCTGAAACAGCTACTTTCATATAAACATTGAATTACACGAAAGAAAAAAATTATTTCGAAACAAATACTTCTATATGAAAACTGAAATATACATTATAATTCAGTGTTCATATAGAAGTATTTGTTTCGAAAGATTTTTTTTTCTTTCGTGTATAATTATAATGTATAATTCAGTGTTCATATAGAAGTATTTGTTTCGAAAGATTTTTTTTTCTTTCGTGTATAATTATAATGTATAATTCAGTGTTCATATAGAAGTATTTGTTTCGAAATAATTTTTTTCTTTCGTGTAATTCAATGTTTATATGAAAGTAGCTGTTTCAGAAGGACTTTCTTTCAGTTTGTGTCTTGAAAGTTACTTCTTCATGATCTACACATCCATGTCTAGAGTTACTTATTTTCAAATTGATTACTTCCTTCCTTTCTTTGGAAGATTCCCTCATCCCTTTTTTTGTATCAAGATGGAGTAGTCTGAAAGCCAAAAACTTTCTTTCCCAAAAATTAATCACTCCTGAAAATATAACCCCTTCAATTCACAAAAAAGTTGTATTTGTAATTGCTCAATCCAAAGAAATGATAAAAATTGCACAAAAGTCAGTGGCGTACATTTTTAAGTCAAAAATATTCGTACAAATCCCGCTCGAGACGCTATTGGACTTAATAAATTCAATCACATTCGGGGTAAATTAGCTCCTTAATGTTCTAAATACCAGTTCCAAATTACGAATAACTTTTTTTTTATTTCAACAGCCTGTATCTTGGGAACGAAGGATTTGCGGACTCATGTTTATATATGAACATTTCGTCTTAAAATTACCTAAAGAATCTTCTGGTAAATTTGTGGTACATACACCCTGTATAGGTATTCAAAAAAAGCTATCTCTCCATACTTGATCCTGTTTATTGCTTATTCCTCTAGCCAATTTGAAATTGAATGGTATAATCAAATTATTTGCTGATGATACTACTATTATATATTTCGCAGATAGTTACGAAAAAATAAACAAATTATATATTAAGAATGGATTTGGATGAAATTTTCATTTGTCTTAATGAACATAAATTGAGGATGAATTTCTTTCAATAAATGCTCATATACGAATATTTCCCTGAGACTAATCAATTTTTCAAATAATTCGATTATGTTTGATCATAATTCTATTAAATATACAGAAACAACGAAATTTTTAGGTTTATACATTGATGAGAAATTGTCATGGAATAAACGTGTTGAAAAAAATAGAAAGGAAATGTCTCCTCTCGTTTTTACATTTTAGTCTCATTTATTTACATTTGCACTATCTTATTTCTGTTTGGGGAACAGCATGTAAATCTATAATCAAACTTCTGAAAACCTCACAAAACAAAATTATTAGAAGCATTTATAAACTACCATATTTAAAACCAACATTGAACTTATATAAATCAAACTATTTATTGGACTCAAATTCACTCTATAAACTCAAAATTAGCTATTTCGTACATTCTGTTGAAAATAATACAAAGAAATCAAACATAGATTTTATTCAAATTGGACACATTCACAATCATGCCACACAATATCCCGAATCAAAAATTAAAATACCAACAAATGACCAAATGAAAGAAGCACTATTCCATTACAAAATTCAAATATCAATTGAAAAAATCTGATTAGTGGAATTTTATAGTTTGCATTTGTTTTTATTACACTTGAGAATTCGTTTTCGATATGTACTTTCTGAAACAAATTTCAAATTTGCATTTTATTACGAAATATTTTATTTCTGTTATTTTATTATACTTTGTAGTTAGTTACAGTTCTTAATTATAAGCATTTATTGTTTCTTGGACAATAAACTGAATTGAGTTGTTATTTATATTGAGTTAACGAATGTATAGAATATAATATAAAATATAGTGTCACCATTAAAGTGCGCACCATATGGGAAACTTTTTTTTCGAAAAGTTTCAATGAAGTTCAACTTCGGCACTTGTTTGTGCTTTGAATTTAACTTAAAATGATACGGCCAACTGCGACCCACTGACGTTCAGTGTTTGTCAAATTCAACTTTTTTTTTGAAAAAAATTGAAAAAGTGCATTTCTAGATCGAATTTAACAAAAAGTTACTTGGAAAAGTTGTGTCTACGGCAATTTTATATCCATATGTCAAAATTTTTTGCAACTAGGATAAAGTTAACGTTTTGCTTATTTTTGACAGATATCCCCTTTATTTTAAAAACAAGTTCGGTTAATTGTCATCAATTCATGTATACATAACAAACTCATCATGGAGTTTAACTTTTCTGATGAATTTTTACTTATACGGACATTTTTAGAGAGAAATTAAAAATGTGTTATAAAAATTTTAACATGACCGGTGCAAAGTTTCAATCACTTGGCTATTTTCTTAAACAAACCTTTGATTTCGAAAAAGCAGAGGCAACTAAAAAAAATGCAAATAATTTCGATAGAACTATTATTATTATTATAAATTTTAAACAACAATAATATTAAAACATAATACAAATGGGTACAAAAAATTACTTATTGATCTAAATGAGGTTGTCAAACACTTACAGCCTACATTTCAGTATGTCGTCCTCCACGTTCAATACAAATTATGGTCCTTCTACTAACATCTGTAACTGCATTTTTAATAAATCGGGGATTTATATTTGCACAGCATTCGCGAATGGTATTTTCCAGATGTTGTATGTCAGTAAATGGTCTACTTCGGTACACTTTTTGTTTCAGGTAACCCCACAAGAAAAAGTCTAAAGACGTCAAGGGGTGATCTAGGTGGCCAATAATGTTCCCAGTCACGTCCAATAACTTTGCCTCTGAACATTTGTTGGAGGGACTGTTTTACAGCAAATGTGTGATGTATTGGTGCGCCATCAAGCTGATACCATAGGTCGTATTCAATATTTAAAGGCATATTATCTAAAACTTTACCAACCTCATTATTTAAAAGGTTGAGATAACCTACGGATGATAAATTTTCCCTAAAGAAAAATGGCCCAATTATTTGATCGTTAAGTATCCCACACCATACATTAGTTTTAAAGGAATACTGATCACCACATTCAACTATGAAATTGGGATTTTCTTGGGCCCACCATCGGCAATTTTGAGAACTTACCGTTCCATTTGAAGAGAACGTTGCCTCATTTGTCCATACAATTTTATACGGAAACTTTACATTTTCTTCTCTCTCTCTCCTTGAAACCAGAATGAAAACCCCAAACGGACATCAAAATCTCGTTCTTTTAATGTGTTAATAAATTTTGGCTTGTAAGGCCAAAATTTATTCTTTAATAAAAATTTCCTAACACTTTCTCTCTTGTAATCGGTATTTTTTATAATATCGTTTATGTTCGTTTGCCCGTGTTCAATAACTTTTAAACAAATCTTAAGTTGGGCCTCCTCATCATATTTACTTGGAGTGTGCTTTTTCTTAAATTGATTTGCTACGGATCCTGTTCCTCTGAATTTTGACATTATCCCTGACACAGTAGTATGTTGAACATTTTTTCCTGGATGCCGTTCATTAAAAATGTTAGCTACTTGCCGGTATGGTCGTGTATTCTAACCACATATTAAAACTATTTCTATTCTTTCCTGAAGAGACAACATTATTGCAACAATAACTGTTAAAAATTTCACAAGAACACGTTGACTGCCGTGAGGTACCACGTATGTGCCCTCCATAAATATTAGGTTGGTGCTCTAAGGCACATTATTTGTACCTCGCAGTTTAATATCGTTTTACGGTCTGAGGTACGGAGTGTGGCTCACAAACGCTTATATTTGCTATATAAACCGATTATGCATGGCACAGTGAGCATGATGTGATGAAAACCCCTCGAAAATTATTTTCAGTTCAGAATTTTTGGTATATTTTTATATTAGTAGGTAGAATTATTTGTCTGAATTCTAGCCACTCTTTACAACTAGAATCTTGATAGAAGAAAATGTTTTATCCATGTTACTGAAAGATTTATTGGAACAAAATACATCCTATGAATTATAACGATAAATTGAAACAAAATTTATATTATAATAATGTGAAGTGATGTCATAAATCGTTATACGTAAATTATGGTAAATAACTTTTATGTGAACGAAAGAAGCAGTTAACACAGTAAAGCTTCTTACAGGTAGAACAAGACCAAGTTGTTCTTGGAGTTTTATTTTGAGCGTCTCTACGTCCAAACTCTGCACTGAGGTTCTTGTAGCATACTGTACAACGCAATCGCTTCCCAGTTTGTTCTAAATCATGTTGATCAATATGTGCTTTTTGTTGAGATTCGGGCTCTGCAAGTGATGAATGCTTTTCGAAAATGTGCTTCACGATATCTTTTTTGAATTCCGTGATTTGTATTTTATTTAGAGTAAGCTTTTTATATACGACATGTGCATTCACTAGTGAAGTCCCCAACAGTAGCTCAACTGCAAGTTTACGGTACCACTTTATACCGCGCCTTAGAGGAGTATTATAGGCTTTTTGCTGATCCGATAGATCAATATATGCTTTAGAATTATTATAATCCATGATTAGCACTGGTTTCTTTCTCTCAGGATCTGCTCGACTTGGCATAGCTATCATTTCGTTCAGATGTTTTGTACTAAGAGCCAAGACATCCCTTTTATCTTTCCATTTCAGCATAACAATTCCGGGATCCCTAATTCTAGCAATGCACACTCCTTTACGAATTTTAGTTTTCTCTATTTCTATACTATTATGTTTTCTTCTGTTCCTGAGAGTTCCAACTAAGTGAGTTTTTCTCTCTAGAAGTAAATTAGCTAGGTTGACACTGGTATAATAGTTATCAACATACAAAGTTCTACCAGCATTTAGGAGTGGCTCCATCAGATCTAAAACGACCTGTTCTGAACAAGAGAGTGAATTATTCGTCTCAGATTGTCCACAATATATCGACATGTTATAAGTGTATCCGTCATTGATACAGAGTTTGTAAACTTTTATGCCGAATTTGTGTCGTTTATTTTTGATATATTGACGAAAGCCAAGTCGACCCCGGAATGGCACTAAGGTTTCGTCTATACATACGTTTTCTGGTGGCACCATAACATATTTATACCTTTCGATAAGCAAATCTAAAAGTGGTCTAAGTTTGCGAAGTTTCAATGCATCCTTGTGGGACAGACTCATTATCAGAAAAATGTATCGTACGTAGTAGCAGCTGAAATCTATTCCTGCTCATATACTTCGGAATACAATTCTGGTAAATATCTTCTTTAGACCAATAATCTGTTATGGATGGATTCTTGTCACTGAGGCACAATATTCGTACCTCGCAGCAAGAACGGTTTGTATGTAACTTTCTGTGCCGCGAGGCACTAATGCTGTGCCTAATTTTATTTTGCAAATATATCCAAAAAAATAATGTCTACGGTAACCGGGCAAATACAGCTGTAATCTATGAAATAAAGAATATTGAAATCAGGACAAAACCAAATATGGCCGGGTGGTCTTGTATTTTTCATTCCTATTGTGGCAGTCAACGTGTTAATCAACAACTTGACACTACCATAGCATGCATTTTGTTTGTCAAGACCTACTTAAAAATTTTATTCAACGTGATTAAGCATCCTTACCGCCCTAGTTAGTGTTTATAAATAATCTGTAAATACTGAATATTGAAATTTTAATATAATTTCAACTCTAGTAATTTTATTAATACTTATTGCAGTTTTTGAGTTGTGTCTGCTCTTTCAAAATTGAAGGTACTGACGTTTGTTTAAAAAAATAGCCAAGTGATTGAAACTTTACACCAGTCATGTTAAAATTTTTATAGCACATTTTTAATTTCTCTCTAAAAATGTCCGTATAAGTAAAAATTCATCAGAAAAGTTAAACTCCACGATGAATTTGTTATGTATACATGAATTGATGACAATTAACCGAACTTGTTTTTTAAAATAAAGAGAATATCTGTCAAAAATGAGCAAAACGTTAACTTTATCCTAGTTGCATAAAATTTGGCATATGGATATAGAATTGCCGTAGACACAACTTTTTCAAGTAACTTTTTGTTAAATTCGATCTAGAAATGCACTTTTTCAATTTTTTTCAAAAAAAAAGTTGAATTTGACAAATACTGAACGTCAGTGGGTCGCAGTTGGCCGCATCATTTTAAGTTAAATTTAAAGCACAAACAAGTGCCGAAGTTATACTTGATTGAAACTTTTCGAAAAAAAAGGTTCCCATATGGTGCGCACTTTAATGGTGACACTGTATATGCAAATCATAATACACGACATGTATACATAAATAATATGCAATGTATGAACGTGAAAATTGTATATCTAATTATTTCAGATTTAGAAAAAAAAATTATGTAGAAACTGGCAATAAAAGCAAGTTATGATAATTTCAAATTACTCATTATCAAAAATTCCTCTTAGGAAATACTCTATCTTCGAAGAAAAAAAATATATTAAGATAGAAAATAATTTTACTTACGGCAGATTTTTTGAATTCTTGGGGCTTTAAGCCTTTGGTATTGTTGTTCTCAGGAGTAGTTACTGCATTTTTCTCTACAATTTTTTCTATCACAGTGAATAGTTTTTCGGCAGTCACAAACACAATGAGACCAGTTAATAATAATAAACCACTAGTGGATCTGTGGCGTCCACCTAAAAAATGCATGTTATCAATTCTAACGACAATTTATGCTTACATTATAAGTACATATATATTTTGGTGATGTTACTGTTTTTAAGAATGTTTCAATTTTATTAATTCATCATTCACTCAATGCTTTAGACCAACTTGAAAATTATTATTTTGTGATCAAATTAGCGCGAAAAAAAATTCATGTAAAACGGAAGTTGCGGTCTTCCCAGCCCAGCGATATTGAAAATTCATCTGAATTAATGGAATAAGTTCAAAAGTTTGTACATACGAGTATTTACTTGAGTTGTAATATTTTCACTTTGGTTTTTATTTGTTGATTTTCGGTGATGTTTTTTCTGGTTCTAACCTTTACAATAAAATATTCAAATATCTCAGCTTGAAAAATGGATGTGAATCTACATCAATTATTTGTATAGTTGTATACAAAATGTAGGTTGAATAATCAAAGTGAACATCAAAATAGGAAATGAACGACTTGAAATTGTTACTGTGATGAAATATCTAGGTTTTATGATTGACAGAACACTGACAATCAATAGTCATGTTGATTATATTATAAAAAAATCTCGAGAAAATTATTCCTTTTTCCAATAGAGGCCCCATATCCCAGTATTAACTCAAGAGTCTCAATTTACAACTGTATTATTCAGACACATTTTGACTTCTGTGCTACATTATTGTATATTCTGAATCAAAATAATTTACGTCGACTACAAAAACTGCAAAAAAAAAGTATGCGTATAATTCTGAGTGCAATCACTTACCCCTATAAAGAAAATCCTCGATTATCTTCAGAGGTTGTCAATCTCAAGCAGATCTTATCTACTAAGTATGTTTTTTCTATTCAAATTAATAAAAGGTATTCAACCTACCTATTTCAATAATTTAATTAAAGTCAACAGTGAAGTCTACCAATATGGCACTAGAACCAGTATAAGCTTCCATGTATCCAGGACAAACTCAAGGTCAGCAATGAATAGTCTGTTTTTCAGAGGACTGGTGGAATTTAACAGACTACCTGGTTCTTTGAGAAACAACAAAAGTGTTCACAATTTCAAACAAGCGTTAGTGCAGCATATCAAAAAAACAATGAATTTTAATGTATGTGTATGAGTGCATCTGTATCCATATTATTCAGTTTTTTTTCACAATCATAAACTACTTATTTTAAATTATTTTATTCAAATAACTATATATTATTTTTCATTTATTAATTTATCATTACTTTGCACTCACACTTACATTATGTATTATATTTTTAATGAACATTTGTACATTAGAGTAAACCAATTAAATAAATACTTTCATTATTACTACTATCATTTGCTGATCTCCATTGACTCTCTTCATTTGGTTATCAACGAGAAAATTCATATAATAATGTTTTATTTTAGGAAATTAGAAAAAAATATTTCATGAGGTATTACATACATTACACTTACCTTCTTTAGCTATATTATCGTTTTCCCAAATTTCGGGTAGCGAGTGTAAAAATACATCCCCCAACAATCCACCTACTGCGAAGCTTAAGAGGGTTTTCAGTCGGTTGGCACCAGCTGAAAAAAAAAGTTAAAATGAAATACACATTTTTTCCCATCCTGCAGTTGAAGATCAAAAATATCATGCAGATCTATCATCATAGATCTTATCACAGTAATCGGCCATATGAGTGCAATATTTGAACTCTGTTGTCCTCACAAAAAAAATTCTCAGTGAGAGAGCAATACTCTCCGGTATTGGAATGAGAATTCAACTATTCTGGGCTGTGATACCTAATTATTCGTTTGCGGTGAACGCTGCATACATTTATTTCGACATACTAAATAAAGTAAAATTAAATATGTCTTTTCAGTTCTTTGTTCAAAACTGCATTAATTTTTGAAAAGTGTTTCAGTTTTATTCATTTTTTTCTATATATTTTTTCATTAAATCTGTTTGGATATTGTTGTAAATCATCTCCTGAATACAAAATAAAGCCGGTCGCCTCTGGTCTCCGTCAATCGATTGTGACTTGGACAAGGTCGTGCTCAACTCGATTTGCGCTTCGCGATCGTTCTAGATGTTGCCTTGCTTCGAGAGAATTCCACCGACTTGCCTATGTGCTTCCAGACACTTCCTTTACGAAATATAAACACTACCACAACGCAGACCAAGGAAGTCTAGTTTGAAGTGAGGTACGAAGTGGTTTAATAAGGCGATAGATATTTGAGTATTATTCTTAATTTTCAGTGTAGCAGGGAAATAAAGTTGAGTTTAATTGTACGGTGTAGTCAATTATTGTCAAACGCACGAGGAAAACGTAACGAAATGTTAAATTTATTTTCCAAACTTTTACAATTTGAACAATAAATACCGATACCACATATTGATATTCTTAAGAAATCGTTCTTTCCTATTTAGTAGATTATGAAATTTTCTCCAATTTGTGAGAATATTATTTTGGGGATACCTCAATAGACTAATGATTCATTGAACTTGACTTTTTAAACCAAATCATAAACTCACAGCTATTTACAGTCGTCTTAAACATACCACTTTTTCAAATGCACAGCAAAACTGTTACCGCCAGTTGAGTATAATTTGCATTTGGCTTTAGAAAGGCAATAAAAAATCTATGTTCTATTGTGATAATTGTCTGTCTATGGAATCCTTCAAAAAGTCATCTTTGCACCTTAATAGTAAGTGTTTTTTGTTTTATAAGAGTCATATTGTGCAGCATTAATTGTTATTAAATAACTGAATTCCAATACTGACAGTAAAAAAATTTAAAATGCTAAATGAATATCAAAGATAATTCTTTAAATATTCAGCCGTTAAAAAATTATTCGAATGAGTTCTTAAATTCATCGATAAGTCCACCGATTGATCATATGTATGTATCCATTGGTCCTTTCAAAATGTTGGCGCGTTTTTATTGGTGAAGGCAATCCATCGGAATTTTTCTGTTGAATTCAAGAAGTTTCCTAAATAAATATTTTTCCTCCGATGCTGTTGCCGAAATACCTAACATCAGGTACCCCATCTGATGTGGACACTATTTTGTAAGCCTATATACGAACTATGAACCCTGAAATATGTTATAATTAAAGTCATAAATTATTCCATACTTCGCAGTCTCTCTAGGTTTGTTCTGGTTCTACGAAATTCAGGTTCTAGCACGTCAGGATCATTCGCAGTTGATATAGAGCGTTCTGGTTTATTGAGGCACCTTATAGAAGTGAACACAAGTAAGTTCACTCTCCGCCACATTTGGTCAAGATTCCCCACCTCGAATTTTATGCGCGGCCGAACTACAGAGCAACCGACTGAATCTGAGGCGTTTACCAAGCGAGTCAAATTGAGGCATGGAATATTATTACAAAGTGAGTCGTTGTAAGTGGTGGTTTTGTATTTGTAAAAAAATTGTGTCTAGTTTCAAAATGAGCAAGTGTCGAGCTGTGGGTTGCTGTAATTTGCAGGGTGATGTCGGCATTAATTTTTTTCGATTTCCAATTGACTAATAAAGAAAAGGTATGTTTTTTTATTATTCATTATGTAATATTGCAGTAATGAACATATTACGAAAATCATAAAATAAATTGTTATAGACCATATATAGTGGAGTGATTAAAAATCAATAACTTCAGTAATCAAGATAAGGATAACATTTGTTTCGATGAAATGAGCATCAACTCACACTTATTCTACAATATAGGAAATGATAGACTAGTTGGTTTTGAGGAATTATTTAACAAGAAAACGGCTTCTATTGCAGAATATGCCTTGGTAGTCATGGCAAAAGGCATACATTCGAACTGGAAACAGCCTGTTGCATACTTTTTTACAAATTCATCCACATCAAGCTGTTAGGTAATTATTAAAAATTGGATTGAGAGTTAGGGGTATCATTTCAGATTTAGGTTCTAATTTTTATAAATTTGCCAGAAAAGATCTCGAAGTTACTGTAAAGCAGCCATATTTCTTTGTTGATGAGAAAAAAATATTTTACTTTTCTGATACTTCCTCATTTGCTGAAATGTAGCAGAAACCATTTTTTTGATGACTTTTTAAAATTTGATGAATATACAAGGAACAAAAGTCATGTTGAACAACTTTACAACTTGGATAAGGGAAAGCAATATAGACTAGCACCCAAATTTACTGATTCTCACTTATTTCCAACTAACTTTCAAAGGATGAAGGTTAAATTAGCCGGTCAAGTTTTCAGTCATTCGGTAGCTAGAGCGATAAATACCTATGCCAGTTTCAATCAGATACTATCAACATCAATAGGAACGGCTACATTCATTGAAAAAATCAATAAAGTGTTTGATATTTTAAATTCAAAACGATTTGAAGATGTCAAACATTTCAAAAAACCTTTTTTCGAAACATCAAAACAAATTGATTTTCTGAAAGAAATGAAAATATTTTTCAGCAAATTAACTGTAATATCAAAAAAAAAAAGAAAAAACATGACTGGACAAATGAGATTCATTGAAGGATGGCAGATAACAATTTCGGCATTTCTTTAACTTTGAGAAAACCCACATAGTGAAGGAGACTCCTACATATTGACGAGGAATATAAATCAGGAATGTGTGGAAAATTATTTTTTTGGTCAACAGAGAAATACTTGTGGAAATGCAGACATAAATAGAATTAAGATTCTTGTGGAAGTTCCAAAAAATCCCTATAAACCTTTGAGAGTAGAGACAAATGATTATAGAACTCTAGTCACTCCAGAAGGCAACAGTTTGGGCTATGTTTGTGGATATCTTTTGAAAATGTTTAAGAAAACATTCATGTGAATATGTACAAATTTTACCACGGCGGCTAGTACTAAACTGAATGAAACAAATGTATATGGTCATTCAAGGCATATAGTAATACAGTAGCCAAACAGTTTGGAAGTTTATATATGCCTCCAGGTTCATTTTTACAATGTATCATTCATCTAGAGACAGAATTTCTTAATCATTTCAACAATTTATGTGCCACTGATTGCATAGGCAACCAGCTCAAAACAATGTTTTCAAAAATCAACATTTTTCACCCTTTTGGTAATTTTCCTTTGGAATATTTATTTTCTTTTTTCACAAGGGTAAGAATTGATTATACTCTGAAATTTGCCAATAGAAATTTGAAAACAAATGTTAAAAAAATTAAAAACTCATCATTCTGAAAAATCTTTAGAATAGATTAGCATAAGTTTTTGACCTAAATTGTATTATGTTACCATATAAAATATACGTTTATTTCACCCCTTGTCTTATTTTTTATCAATTCCTAAACAGTTCACAATCATATGAGACATTTATTGGGAGCTCCTCGTAGCAATGATGAAGTCAGATCATGGTCACATATTTTTTGATCGAACCTCGTGCAGAGGTGCACAACAGCTCTTAGCCTACACGCCCCTGCCCCGCTACATGTCAGCAAAAAATAAAATCTCGACCCGAAACATCAAAGAGACCGACGGGAGTGAATTTACTTCTGTTTACTTATATACGGTGATTGAGGATAATTTCGGACTGATGAATCCTCTGTTCTGGTTTCGACTGCGAAATGATCCTAAATTGTCTTGAATCGTCCCGAATCGTTCTTGCTCTCGAGGCTGAACTCTTGAGAACTGTTCCCGTTGCTCATGCGCATTCATGTGGAAATTTGTTTGGGCTATTTGCTAGGATGTTTATTTATTTATTTGATTTGAATAATTGATGATTGATGGTAGATAACATTTGAACTGACTATAAGGATACGCTACATAACAATGGACATGATCAATAGTATTTTCTCGTCTTCATCTCTTCATTTATACGATAGGTGGCACAGTGGTCTCCTCAAAATGCGTTCTGGATTAAACAAGTGTCCGAGACTATTTCGGACTGTTTGAGATTTTTTGCTTGTACGCATCATGTCTTGCGCTGTTACTAAACAGTTTCGGATGTTAGAACCAGAACAAACCTTCTTTCTCGTATGTAGTTCGCAAGGTATCAA